>NC_090442.1:34729537-35038744 GCF_031143425.1 Pleurodeles waltl
CATCCACTTGTTCCTCAAGCCAACAAAACTTACTCCCTTTCCTCAACAACTTCCTTAGACACTCAGTCTTGCTCGGAAATTTATGTACAAACTTGGAGTAATACTCCACCAGTCCCAAAAAGGACCTCAACTGGTCTTTGTCAGCTGGTGCAGGTGCAAATTTGATGGCTTCCAACAGTCTTTTCTTCGGTTTAATACTACCTTTAGCAATAGAATACCCAAGATAGTCAATTTCCTCTACCAAGAAAATACACTTCTCCTTATTCAAGCTTAGACCAGAATCTCCAATGATCTTGAGTTCTTTCCTCAGTGTGACATTGTGTTCATCAACGGTATCACCCATCACAAGTATATCATCTTGAAAAAATAATACATCCTTGAATTTTCCAAACATCTGACCCATCAATCGCTGAAACACACTCGCAGCGGAAGCCAAACCAAAAGGCATGTGAGTAAATTGGAAGGTACCTTCCGGAGTGACAAATGCTGTGACATGCTTGGAATCAGGATGAAGTCTAATCTGATGATAAGCACTCCTCAAATCTAATTTAGAGAAAAACTTACATTTTTTTACCGCAGATAACAACTCATTTATATTGGGTAAAGGGTAAGTATCTACGACAATGTTCTGATTTACTGACCTCAAGTCCACACATAACCGAACCTTCCCATCCGATTTCCGCGTAATAACAACCGGGGAAATCCATGGAGACACTTCAACCGGTTCAATGATACCCTCAATCAACATGTTGTTAATCACTTTCTTGACTTCCTCTCTTGCCACAAATGGTATCTTGCGGACTTTATGTTGGATAGGATGGGCATCTTCTCTCAATACTATTCTATGCACGTAGCCCTTTAGACATCCTAATTCTTTTTTAAAGACATCCCCAGCACCTTCCAAAATATCTTCCAAAAGTATATTCGCAACCACCAAAACCTGATTGGACGCTCTGGGACTGATGACAATGTTGAGATCATATTGATGCATCCAACCCAATATAGGTGGGCCCTCAACAGACACATAAACTTTTCCAAGAACTTTCCTACCCCCAAAATGAATTTCCTTCAACATGTAACCCAGCAACCTAATTTCCACCCCTTGATATCCCCCGGGGATATATCCTTAGGTAATAACTCTTCATTACCCCAAAAACGTCTAAAAAGACTCTCAGGAATAATGGTGTACAACGAACCCGAGTCCACCATGAGGTTTAGTTGAACCTCCCCAATTAAAAACAAGGCTGTCGGTCTATAACATCGACGATCACTCACACTCACTTTCACGTTGGAGTCTTGTCCAACCACAAGTACTCTATCCTCACAAGGAGACTCACCACCTTCCTCAACCAAATTTATGCTCGATTTAAACTCCTTAGTACCCCGAGTATTTTCTCTACACACACGGGCATAATGTCCTCTGCGACCACACTTGCGACACTCCTTATTGATGGCAAAACATTTCTTGAAGTCACCCAAGTGCAAAGTACTACCACACCTAAAGCACTCCCTCCCCTTACTTCCACCAAGTATGTTTTTCTTTGCTGCAGTTCCCGTTTCTGGTCTCAAAATTTTAGAATCATTTGTTAAAGCCATAACTTCCACAGTTTTCTCTTTCCTTTCCAGTTCCTTAATACAGCGTTTCGATTCCTCCATCACTTTTGCCAAATCAATTGCTTCTTGTAGCGTGGGATTCTTAGCCGCCCATAGCCTCTCCTGAATTTTTTTATCGCGGCACTGCACAATGAGTTGATCACGTATCAGTTCTTCTGTCATAGTACCAAACTTGCATTTAACAGACAATTCCCTCAACCGCGACACCAAATCATCAATAGACTCATGATGATCTTGAGGTTGTGTGTAAAACTTATACCTAGCTAAAACTAAATTAGTTTCTTTTGAAAACCTGTTCTCCAACCTCTTAATTGCTTCTATATAAATATCGTCCATAGGCTGTCCATTGGGCCCCATACAAGGAGGAAGATATTTAAAAATCCTTTGACCCTCATACCCCAGAGTACTCAAAAGGATGGCTTTTTTCCTTTGAGGAGTATAACCCTGACCATCCAAGGCAACAATGTAATTCTCCAGCATTTCCACCCAATCCTCCCAAGGTAAGACTGGCACCCCTGGAACAGGTAGAAATAAAGGTGGTGGAGAAATATTGGAGTAGTTGGCCATCATAGCAATTGTCAAATACGTATTAACACAAAAGAAACGATACAATGCAGTAAACAGAAAAGCTATGTAGCCATTACTTGAACATCATAAAAGCAGGTAAAAAGTTCTCACAGTAGAGGCACTTAAATGCACTTAATGCAGTCAGGAGTTTCACAGAGTCCCTCTAGGAACGAGCAGAACAACCAAAATAATGTTCTCCCACCTCCACCTGTTTTAACACTTAGACGAACCAAGGCAGTAACACTTCCGGGATATAGCCTCAGAATCTACTTCCTACACAAGAGGTTCCGGTTGCACAAGAGGTTCAGGATGTAAAAAAACGAAGACGTCACATCAGCGCCGGCTCCTGCGCATACTGAAAGCCCCAGCCGTTCCGCTCCTCCAGAAAACACTTCTCACACACAGGAACAGCAGTAGTGTAATAAGTAGTGACACTCCTTCCTCAGTGCCGGCTCTCCGCTCACACACCCGACCGAACACTAGGAAAACCGCTCTGGTGCTCCACCCAAAAACTTCAATGTCAATGGCAGTATCAGCGGTGGCTCTCCGCACGACAGTAACGACGTTGGCTCACAGCACGCTAACACGAAGCAGCACACTCAAAGCTGCCTCGCCACTCCAGTGAAAATCGAGGTGTGAACAATGGCGCAGGTGCACCCACTTCTCCCTCGGGAAACAGCAATGTCGATCGTATCCACCTCTCCAATAAAACACCCTGCCGCTGCTGACCTAGGTCGCGCCAAGTCATCGTCGCCAAACTGTGGTGAATAGAAGTTTCGGTCCACAATAAAGGTATTATAAACAGCTTTAATGGTAATGCGCGACCTAGCGTCCAGCAACTCGGAGAAACAGCAAACTGTCATCTCCCGAATCCACTGAACACAAACATTCTGAAGAGCGCGCACCGAACCCAAACACAACAGTCTGCAGCACACTTAGCCATTGTTCCAGCTTCCTTCTGGGGGCTGCAGGAAGCTGGAAATGGGGCTGGGCAAGGGGGAGTGGCATGCAAATTTAGGAGTCTGGGGAGTGCTGGGATAGCTGCCGCCTCCCACACAGGGGGCCTACCCAGAGAGAGGAAAGTAGGCCCGGGATAGGTGACAGGTCTGTCCCTTTCAGCTGCGCCCCGGGGCCTGTGGACTGGCTGCCAGCCTGTAGCCCTCACCCTTGCCTTCCCAGGCTCAGCCTCTGGTTGAGGCAACCAGGCCTGGGCCCGGCGAGGGTTCTGCCGCGTTTGGGAGCGTTCGGGGAAAGCGTGAGGGGCTCAGGGCGAGAAACCCTGGCCCCACACAGGCCTTTTCCCTGGCCTTGGCCAACAAAAGCTCTGACTAGCCCTAGAGTAGGGCTTAGCAGCAGTTCTGTAGGCTCAGAAGCCTCCAACTCTGCTTCTGGTCCTGCTTTCCACCTGGTGAGCCCACCTGTCAGCTTGCTTGCTCTACTCTACGCTTGCCTAAATTCTCAGCAATGAACAGGATAGTGAAAGCAGAGCCCTGATTGGCTCTGCTGGAAGGTGTGGTCATGCAGATTTTGCTGGCCGGCCGGCCGAGGCTTGTGGGAAGCAGCTTTGGCTAGGCAACCCCATGCCCAAAGGGACTGAGGGGCCTTGGCTGGTCACTTTGCGCCCCCACGCCCATGCTCTGCCCCACCTCAGGCCATGCCTCTGTGGATGCCCCCCTCGCTCTGCAGGGAGATGCCAAGCAGGCCCCCCTTGCCTTGTGCCCTTCCAGCTCATACTTACCTGGCAGGGGAGACACCACGATCACCCCGTGCCTGCAGTACCTTTAGTGTCCACTAGAGGTCACTGTTCTGCCAAAGAGCTACCTGGTGCTATATGCACACAAGGGCACTTTTAAGTGCTACTACTGGAGCTGCATCCTGCTGAAGATACCTGCCTGCTGAAACCTGCCTGCCCGCTGTGGACCTTCACCTGCCTGCTGTGGACTTCGCCTGCCTGCTGGAACTGCCTGCGGTGGACTCTCACCTGCCTGCTGGAGCTGCTTGCCTGCTGGAGACCCTTCCTTGCCTGCTGGAGCTGCCTGGATACTGAGGCCTGCCTGCCTGCCTGCCTGCTGAGGGGAACCCCTGCCTGCCAAGCTTCCCTGCCTGCCTGAAGGGAACCACTGCCAGCTACCAGGAGCAGGCCTGAGGAGTACCTACCTGCTGCAGCTCCCTGAAGGACCCTTCCCAAGGCACGCCGCAACAGCAAGGACAGGATGAGCAGACCGCTGAACCCCTGGTTCCACAACACGGTGAAGATGCAGAGGAAGGTGGAATCGGATGGCTCCACACCAGAGCTGAGCAGAAAGACTTTCACAGAGTTGCTGGTGACCAAGATGGGGTTCACAGCAGCTGAGATTTGGTGCATAATGTCAGATGCACCCAAAGGCACTTACCTGCTGACGTTCATGTCGGAATCAATCTGCAGGAGATACTGGCAGATGTGCTGGTCAAGACGGGACGAGAAACCCTTCGCCGACTTCCACCTGGAGTGCCAACTCGTGTTGGAGGTGAAGAGGATGACCGTGCACGTCTACAACCCGCATGTCAACATCCAGGACCTGACCACCTTCCTACGCCGACACTGCACAGTGACGAGAGAACCCTCCCGCAACCTGGACAGTGATGGCATATGGGATGGTAAATGGACAGTCATGGTGAAGCTGAAAGAGGACCCGGCCGCCCCGGATGGAATCCATCACCCTCCTTCAAGCTTCTCCCTAGGGCGCGACTCGGGCTACCTCTACTACCCCGGGCAGCCCAGACTGTGCAACAAGTGTAGTAAACCGGGCCACACCGCTAAAGATTGCACAGTGCAAGTGTGCAAGAACTGCAAAAGAGAAGGACACACAGCCAGGGCATGCAAAGAGGAAGCCCCCTGCAACCTCTGCGGTGCCGTGGGCCACCGTTTCAAAGACTGCCCGCAAAGAGCCAAGTCCTACGCCCAGGCGGCCAAACCTCCTGGGAGAGAGGCACAGGAGGAGGCTGCCGTGGCCAGCCTTCCAGTCCCAGCACCCAGAAAGACCAAGGAAACTGGGAGGAGGAAAGTCCCCAGGCAGGAGCAAGTCAAACCTGACCAAGGCTCCACCCCAGTCCTGGAGCCACAGAGCACAGAAGAAGGAATGCCTGCCATCCCTGAGAGTATGCCAACAGACAACGCTCCCCAACTCGCCTCTGAGAACCAGGAAGAAGAACACTGGAAAAAACAGGAGCGCAGGAAAAGGAGGCACAGTCCCCCACAAGTAACAAAGAAGACCAGGAAGAAACACCTGAGCAACCACAACCCCAACTCCGATCCAGAGGAGTCAGAAGAAGAAGAACAACCAGGGAATGAGGGTCCAGATGACCAACTGGAGCAAGTCACCAGAGTGCTGCAGGAGATGAGGGCGCTAGCCAGCGTCATGGAAGCGTCCCCACCACCATCGCCAGCAATAGCTGAGAAGGAAGAGGCCTCCATGGAGGAGGAAGAGCCAGAGACCAGCCACGTGGGCAAGCCAGCCTCAGAGATGCACCAAGCAACGGTGGCCAAGACAACAGCCCCCGCGCCGGAGACCCGCCAGGAGCCTGACCAGCCCTGTAAGTAGACTTGTCACTGTGTGATAACAGCTAATTACTCTGACTTGATAGTTAGTATTTAAGCCTAAGTTAAACTCTTAAACACTAATTAAGATGGCTATTTCATTGTTTTCCATAAATGTGAGAAGTATCAGAGACAAGCGCAGATGTGCTAGCCCCTTGAACTTTCTTGCCAGCCAGGAATGTGATGTGTACATGATTCAGGAATGCTCCATCCCTTTTTCAGCTTCATACACCCACCTAGAACTGCAGTGGGCATTTGGGCCTTCTTTTTGGTCTGGGGGGAACAGCAGTAGGTCTGTAGGAGTCGCTACCTTAGTCAGAGGGAGGTGCTTCACAGTGGACTCGGTCACCGAGCTGGAAGGCGGCAGGGCTCTTGTCGTTGACGGCTCATGGGCAGGAGAACCGGTTAGACTGATCAATGTGTATGCGCCTTCTGATGTAGGTGAGAGACGGGAGCTGTTCCAGCGCCTCAGACCACAGCTGGTCACCTCCAGAACAATCATGATGGGTGGGGATTTCAACTGTATACTAGAGAGTGGTGGTCGATGTGGGACCAGAGCTAAGGAAGGATGGATGGATGATGGTGCGAAACTCCTAGCGGAGATGGTGGGTGAGGCCTCCCTGACGGACGTCATCGGATCCATGGGGGCGGACGCCAGGAATTTCACCTGGAGCCGCCCGGATGGATCTGTGCGCTCCAGGATAGACTTTGTTTTCACCTCTAGATCAGTGAGGATCAGGCAGCACTCCATGGTGACAGTGCATTTCTCTGACCACAGGGCTATCAGGTTTCAGGGGGAACTAACAAGGAAGTTCCTGACAGGTCCGGGCACCTGGAAACTGAATAGCTCTCTGCTGGGGAGAGAGGATGTACAGGAGGAGCTGAGGAGGACTTACAGTGAGTGGCAAGACATGAAAGACACCTTCCAGTCCATAGGGGAATGGTGGGAATGGGTGAAAGGCAGGATTCAGGATTTCTTTAAGAACGTGGGCAGGAAAGCAGCAAGGGGGAGGAAGAGGGAGTTCAGTAGACTGCAGCAACAGCTGCAAGAACTGCACGACCTCCAACTCCGGGGATGGGACGTCATGAACCCTCTGGAGGCAGTCAAGAAAGAGCTGAACGAGCACTTTCATGAGGAATCCAGGAGGATCATCTTCCGTTCTAAGGTGGAGAACCTGGAAAAGGGGGAGAAATGCAACTCCTTCTTCTTTAAGAAAGTCCACTCTGCGCACACCCCACTGGTTCAACTGCGCAACAGGGAGGGAATTTTGTGTGACACCAAGGAAGACATTAGGAAGGCTGTGACAGATTTCTATGGGGACCTCTACTCAGAGAAGAGGTCAGATGGGGATCAGGCAGAAAGGTTTTTGGCAGGTATCCCGAGAAAGGTTTCCACACCAGCAAGGGAAGTCCTCAACGCACCCCTCACCCTGGAGGAGCTGCACATTGCAGTTAAATCCTTCAAGTCAGGAAAGACAGGCAGTGATGGTCTACCAATTGAATTCTACACTTCACTGTGGGACCTAGTGGGACCAGACCTTCTGGAGCTGTATGAGGAGATGGAGCAGGAGGGAGTCATGCCCCACACATTAAGGGAAGGAACGATCGCGCTCCTGTATAAACATAAGGGGGAGAGATGTGACCTCAAGAACTGGCGTCCCATCTCTCTCCTGAATGTGGACTACAAGATCCTGGCAAAGACAATGGTGAATAGACTCAAGAGCGCTATGGGAGAGTTAGTTCACCCAGACCAGACCTGTGGGGTTCCAGGACGCAGAGTGGCGGACAGCCTAGCACTGATCAGGGACACGATCCAATACATCACAGACCGGAATATCCACGCTGCGCTGGTCTGTCTCGATCAGGAAAAGACCTTCGACAGCGTCTCCCATGAGTTCATGGAGAGGGTACTGCAGGGTTTTGGACTGGGGGAGCGCTTCTGCAATTATGTTAGAATAATGTATACAGACATTTTCAGTTCAGTCATGGTAAATGGTTGGAAAACAGACCCCTTTCCTATCAGGTCTGGGGTAAGACAAGGCTGCCCGCTCTCGCCCTCTTTGTTTGTTTTGGTTATAGAGCTACTCGCGGAGTACATCAGGAAGAACCCGAACATCAGAGGGATCCCGACACCAGGAGACGCAAAGAAAGAAGTCAAGTGTTCGCTGTACATAGACGACGTCACCCTCTTCTGCACGGATGGGAAATCGGTCCAGTCCCTGCTGGAGGCATGCAAGGACTTTGGCAAAGCATCAGGAGCAAAGATCAACGTGGACAAATCACAGGCAAAGCTTTTCGGCCACTGGGACCTATGCAACGATCCTCTCCCTTTCCCCGTTGAGGCAGGACTGGTAAAGATCCTCGGTTTCTGGTTTGGGGGACCAGGAGCGGCGGCGAAAAGCTGGAACGTACGCCTGGCCAAAGTCAAGCAGAAACTGGGTTTTTGGAGCTTGAGACACCTGAGCATTGAAGGAAAGGCTCTGGTGCTCAGGAACGACGCACTGCCCGTGCTGCAGTATGTGACACAGGCCTGGCCACTCCTGGCCAACGTAGCATGGGCTGTGAACAGCATGGTTTTCCACTTTGTTTGGCACTCAAAGATGGACAGGGTGAAAAGGACAGTCATGCACAAGGAGCATCGCAAGGGAAGGAAGGCAGTCCCTGACATCCCGACAATCCTCAGAGCCTTCTTTGTGTGTGGCTGCGTCCGAATAACCCTGACGAACGAGAACAAGGACCACTCAGCTTACAAGGTCTTCCGCTTCTTCCTGCTCCCAGTATGGAGAAGACTGGGATGGGATAAGTGGGAGAATGCAACAATGTTCAACTGGGACCTCCCCTGGTACTACAAGGAGATTGAGAAGTTTGTGGTGGAATTTGGGCTGAACTGTGTCACACCAAGCCTATGGAAGCCCAGGACAATCCACAGACTAATCAGGTCCAGGGACACCACAGAACAAGTGAGCGACCTGCCACCTGCTACAGCAACAAGGGTGTGGGAAAATGTATCCTCCCCATCCCTAACCAACAGACACAAAGACATTGCATGGATGGCCGTGAAAGGGGGACTGCCAGTCCGGTCATTCATGCACAGCAGGGGCCTGTGCCCACACAGAGAATGCCCAAGGGGATGCCCTGCAGAGGAAACTACATACCATCTTTTCTGGGCCTGTCCTTTTGCCCAGAGTCTGCGGGGAGCCTTAAAACAAGAAATGGAAGCCCACATCCCATACCCAAACATCACTCACCACTCGGTGCTGTATGGGCTGTTTCCAAAGACACACTCAGTGGAGGCCATCCAAGGATGCTGGAGAATCCTCTGCTGCGTAAAGGACATCCTTTTGTATGCCAGGACCCGACTGGTGACCAACGGGGAGGTGGTGAGCAGGGAAGCGTGCCGCCGAATGGTACTCAACCTGCTGAGAGACTACACAGACAAGGACAACAAGGAGGGTGAGAAGGAGGAAGAACTGTAAACCCTAACCCCTCCTTCCCACTGAACCCTCCACACTGCCCCAAGAAACCAAACCCCCCCCTTTACTACTTATTTCATATGTAAACTGACTGTGTTGTTAAAATGTGATTTGAAACAAAGTTGAAGTGGACTGCCCTTCCTAAGGGAAGAGGTACCACTCTTTAAAAACCTATGTATCGCCTACTTAAAGCACTTAATAAAGGTTTTCGCAACTTTAAAAAAAAAAAAAAAGGTGATTCTCCCAGGGTGAGGCTCATCCATTGCACTTCGGATGTGCTGACCCTTGCGATGTCCCCAAATGCGGGATACTCGACTGCAGAATTTCTGGTAGTGGGGGACTGCGTTCGCGCTTTCCCCTGATGTTTGGTGACAAGAAAAGAAAAAAATAAGTTAAAACGGATCAGGAACATCCTTAACCGTTTCTGGAGTTTTTTTTCTGGGTCGGTTGCTGCAGCACGTTGAAAAGAGGCCTGGGCAAGGGAGAGCGGCATGCAAACTCAGGAGCTCGGGTTGAGTTGGGAAAGGGCATTAAAATCAGTTTCTGGGCCTGCTTTCGAACCTGGCCAGCCCACCTGTCACCTTGCTCTACTCTACGTTTGCCTAAATTCTCAGCAATGGACAGGATAGTGAAAGCAGAGCCCTGATTGGCTCTGCTGGAAGGCGTGGTCATGCAGATTTTGCTGGCCGGCCGGCCGAGGCTTGTGGGAAGCAGCTTTGGCTAGGCAACCCCATGCCCAAAGGGACTGAGGGGCCTTGGCTGTTCACTTTGCGCCCCCACGCCCATGCTCTGCCCCACCTCAGGCCATGCCTCTGTGGATGCCTCCCTCGCTCTGCAGGGAGATGCCAAGCAGGCCCCCCTTGCCCTGTGCCCTTCCAGCTCATACTTACCTGGCAGGGGAGATATCATGGTCACCTAGGTGATGCTCCCAGGGTGAGGCTCATCCATTGCACTTCGGATGTGCTGACCCTTGCGATGTCCCCAAATGCGGGATACTCGACTGCAGAATTTCTGGTAGTGGGGGACTGCGTTCGCGCTTTCCCCTGATCTTTGGTGTCAAGAAAAGAAAAAGTTGGTCTGCAGCACACTTAGCCATTGTTCCAGCTTCCTTCTGGGGGCTGCAGGAAGCTGGAAATGGGGCTTGGCAAGGGGGAGTGGCATGCAAATTTAGGAGTCTGGGGAGTGCTGGGATAGCTGTCGCCTCCCACACAGGGGGCCTACCCAGAGAGAGGAAAGTAGGCCCGGGATAGGTGACAGGTCTGTCCCTTTCAGCTGCGCCCCGGGGCCTGTGGACTGGCTGCCAGCCTGTAGCCCTCACCCTTGCCTTCCCAGGCTCAGCCTCTGGTTGAGGCCCCCAGGCCTGGGCCCGGCGAGGGTTCTGCCGCGTTTGGGAGCGTTCGGGGAAAGCGTGAGGGGCTCAGGGCGAGAAACCCTGGCCCCACACAGGCCTTTTCCCTGGCCTTGGCCAACAAAAGCGCTGACTAGCCCTAGAGTAGGGCTTAGCAGCAGTTCTGTAGGCTCAGAAGCCTCCAACTCTGCTTCTGGTCCTGCTTTCCACCTGGTGAGCCCACCTGTCAGCTTGCTTGCTCTACTCTACGCTTGCCACAATTCTCAGCAATGGACAGGATAGTGAAAGCAAAGCCCTGATTGGCTCTGCTGGAAGGCGTGGTCATGCAGATTTTGCTGGCCGGCCGAGGCTTGTGGGAAGCAGCTTTGGCTAGGCAACCCCATGCCCAAAGGGACTGAGGGGCCTTGGCTGGTCACTTTGCGCCCCCACGCCCATGTTCTGCCCCACCTCAGGCCATGCCTCTGTGGATGCCACCCTCGCTCTGCAGGGAGATGCCAAGCAGGCCCCCCTTGCCCTGTGCCCTTCCAGCTCATACTTACCTGGCAGGGGAGATATCATGATCACCTAGGTGATTAAAGAAGACCAGGAAGAAACACCTGAGCAACCACAACCCCAACTCCGATCCAGAGGAGTCAGAAGAAGAAGAACAACCAGGGAATGAGGGTCCAGATGACCAACTGGAGCAAGTCACCAGAGTGCTGCAGGAGATGAGGGCGCTAGCCAGCGTCATGGAAGCGTCCCCACCACCATCGCCAGCAATAGCTGAGAAGGAAGAGGCCTCCATGGAGGAGGAAGAGCCAGAGACCATCCACGTGGGCAAGCCAGCCTCAGAGAAGCACCAAGCAACGGTGGCCAAGACAACAGCCCCCGCGCCGGAGACCCGCCAGGAGCCTGACCAGCCCTGTAAGTAGACTTGTCACTGTGTGATAACAGCTAATTACTCTGACTTGATAGTATTTAAGCCTAAGTTAAACTCTTAAACACTAATTAAGATGGCTATTTCATTGTTTTCCATAAATGTGAGAAGTATCAGAGACAAGCGCAGATGTGCTAGCACCTTGAACTTTCTTGCCAGCCAGGAATGTGATGTGTACATGATTCAGGAATGCTCCATCCCTTTTTCAGCTTCATACACCCACCTAGAACAGCAGTGGGCATTTGGGCCTTCTTTTTGGTCTGGGGGGAACAGCAGTAGGTCTGAAGGAGTCGCTACCTTAGTCAGAGGGAGGTGCTTCACAGTGGACTCGGTCACCGAGCTGGAAGGCGGCAGGGCTCTTGTCGTTGACGGCTCATGGGCAGGAGAACAGGTTAGACTGATCAATGTGTATGCGCCTTCTGATGTAGGTGAGAGACGGGAGCTGTTCCAGCGCCTCAGACCACAGCTGGTCACCTCCAGAACAATCATGATGGGTGGGGATTTCAACTGTATACTAGAGAGTGGTGGTCGATGTGGGACCAGAGCTAAGGAAGGATGGATGGATGATGGTGCGAAACTCCTAGCGGAGATGGTGGGTGAGGCCTCCCTGACGGACGTCATTGGATCCATGGGGGCGGACGCCAGGAATTTCACCTGGAGCCGCCCTGATGGATCTGTGCGATCCAGGATAGACTTTGTTTTCACCTCTAGATCAGTGAGGATCAGGCAGCACTCCATGGTGACAGTGCATTTCTCTGACCACAGGGCTATCAGGTTTCAGGGGGAACTAACAGGGAAGTTCCTGACAGGTCCGGGCACCTGGAAACTGAATAGCTCTCTGCTGGGGAGAGAGGATGTACAGGAGGAGCTGAGGAGGACTTACAGTGAGTGGCAAGACATGAAAGACACCTTCCAGTCCATAGGGGAATGGTGGGAATGGGTGAAAGGCAGGATTCAGGATTTCTTTAAGAACGTGGGCAGGAAAGCAGCAAGGGGGAGGAAGAGGGAGTTCAGTAGACTGCAGCAATAGCTGCAAGAACTGCACGACCTCCAACTCCGGGGATGGGACGTCATGAACCCTCTGGAGGCAGTCAAGAAAGAGCTGAGCGAGCACTTTCATGAGGAATCCAGGAGGATCATCTTCCGTTCTAAGGTGGAGAACCTGGAAAAGGGGGAGAAATGCAACTCCTTCTTCTTTAAGAAAGTCCACTCTGCGCACACCCCACTGGTTCAACTGCGCAACAGGGAGGGAATTTTGTGTGACACCAAGGAAGACATTAGGAAGGCTGTGACAGATTTCTATGGGGACCTCTACTCAGAGAAGAGGTCAGATGGGGATCAGGCAGAAAGGTTTTTGGCAGGTATCCCGAGAAAGGTTTCCACACCAGCAAGGGAAGTCCTCAACGCACCCCTCACTCTGGAGGAGCTGCACATTGCAGTTAAATCCTTCAAGTCAGGAAAGACACCAGGCAGTGATGGTCTACCAATTGAATTCTACACTTCACTGTGGGACCTAGTGGGACCAGACCTTCTGGAGCTGTATGAGGAGATGGAGCAGGAGGGAGTCATGCCCCACACATTAAGGGAAGGAACGATCGCGCTCCTGTATAAACATAAGGGGGAGAGATGTGACCTCAAGAACTGGCGTCCCATCTCTCTCCTGAATGTGGACTACAAGATCCTGGCAAAGACAATGGTGAATAGACTCAAGAGCGCTATGGGAGAGTTAGTTCACCCAGACCAGACCTGTGGGGTTCCAGGACGCAGAGTGGCGGACAGCCTAGCACTGATCAGGGACACGATCCAATACATCACAGACCGGAATATCCACGCTGCGCTGGTCTGTCTCGATCAGGAAAAGGCCTTCGACCGCGTCTCCCATGAGTTCATGGAGAGGGTACTGCAGGGTTTTGGGCTGGGGGAGCGCTTCTGCAATTATGTTAGAATAATGTATACAGACATTTTCAGTTCAGTCATGGTAAATGGTTGGAAAACAGACCCCTTTCCTATCAGGTCTGGGGTAAGACAAGGCTGCCTGCTCTCGCCCTCTTTGTTTGTTTTGGTTATAGAGCTACTCGCGGAGTACATCAGGAAGAACCCGAACATCAGAGGGATCCCGACACCAGGAGACGCAAAGAAAGAAGTCAAGTGTTCGCTGTACATGGACGACGTCACCCTCTTCTGCACGGACGGGAAATCGGTCCAGTCCCTGCTGGAGGCATGCAAGGACTTTGGCAAAGCATCAGGAGCAAAGATCAACGTGGACAAATCACAGGCAAAGCTTTTCGGCCGCTGGGACCTATGTAACGAGCTTCTCCCTTTCCCCGTGGAGGCAGGACTGGTAAAGATCCTCGGTATCTGGTTTGGGGGACCAGGAGCGGCAGCGAAAAGCTGGAACGAACGCCTGGCCAAAATCAAGCAGAAACTGGGCTTTTGGAGCTTGAGACACCTGAGCATTGAAGGAAAGGCTCTGGTGCTCAGGAACGACGCACTGCCCATGCTGCAGTATGTGACACAGGCCTGGCCACTCCTGGCCAACGTAGCACGGGCTGTGAACAGCATGGTTTTCCACTTTGTTTGGCACTCAAAGATGGACAGGGTGAAAAGGACAGTCATGCACAAGGAGCATCGCAAGGGAGGGAAGGCAGTCCCTGACATCCCGACAATCCTCAGAGCCTTCTTTGTGTGTGGCTGCGTCCGAATAACCCTGACGAACGAGAACAATGACCACTCAGCTTACAAGGTCTTCCGCTTCTTCCTGCTCCCAGTATGGAGAAGACTGGGATGGGATAAGTGGGAGAATGCAACAATGTTCAACTGGGACCTCCCCTGGTACTACAAGGAGATTGAGAAGTTTGTGGTGGAATTTGGGCTGAACTGTGTCACACCAAGCCTATGGAAGCCCAGGACAATCCACAGACTAATCAGGTCCAGGGACACCACAGAACCAGTGAGCGACCTGCCACCTGCTACAGCAACAAGGGTGTGGGAAAATGTATCCTCCCCATCCCTAACCAACAGACACAAAGACATTGCATGGATGGCCGTGAAAGGGGGACTGCCAGTCCGGTCATTCATGCACAGCAGGGGCCTGTGCCCACACAGAGAATGCCCAAGGGGATGCCCTGCAGAGGAAACTACATACCATCTTTTCTGGGCCTGCCCTTTTGCCCAGAGACTGCGGGGAGCCTTAAAACAAGAAATGGAAGCCCACATCTCATACCCAAACATCACTCACCACTCGGTGCTGTATGGGCTGTTTCCAAAGACACACTCAGTGGAGGCCATCCAAGGATGCTGGAGAATCCTCTGCTGCGTAAAGGACATCCTTTTGTATGCCAGGACCCGACTGGTGACCAACGGGGAGGTGGTGAGCAGGGAAGCGTGCCGCCGAATGGTACTCAACCTGCTGAGATACTACACAGACAAGGGCAACAAGGAGGGTGAGAAGGAGGAAGAACTGTAAACCCTAACCCCTCCTTCCCACTGAACCCTCCACACTGCCCCAAGAAACCAAACCCCCCCCTTTACTACTTATTTCATATGTAAACTGACTGTGTTGTTAAAATGTGATTTGAAACAAAGTTGAAGTGGACTGCCCTTCCTAAGGGAAGAGGTACCACTCTTTAAAAACCTATGTATCGCCTACTTAAAGCACTTAATAAAGGTTTTTGAAACTTAAAAAAAAAAAAAAAAAAAAAAAAGGTGATTCTCCCAGGGTGAGGCTCATCCATTGCACTTCGGATGTGCTGACCCCTGCGATGTCCCCAAATGCGGGATACTCGACTGCAGAATTTCTGGTAGTGGGGGACTGCGTTCGCGCTTTCCCCTGATCTTTGGTGTCAAGAAAAGAAAAAGTTGGTCTGCAGCACACTTAGCCATTGTTCCAGCTTCCTTCTGGGGACTGCTGGAAGCTGGAAATGGGGCTGGGCAAGGGGGAGTGGCATGCAAATGTAGGAGTCTGGGGAGTGCTGAGATAGCCGCCGCCTCCCACACAGGGGCCTACCCAGAGAGAGGAAAGTAGGCCCGGGATAGGTGACAGGTCTGTCCCTTTCAGCTGCACCCCGGGGCCTGTGGACTGGCTGCCAGCCTGTAGCCCTCACCCTTGCCTTCCCAGGCTCAGCCTCTGGTTGAGGCCCCCAGGCCTGGGCGGCGAGGGTTCTGCCGCGTTTGGGAGCGTTCGGGGAAAGCGTGAGGGGCTCAGGGCGAGAAACCCTGGCCCCCACACAGGCCTTTTCCCTGGCCTTGGCCAACAAAAGCGCTGACTAGCCCTAGAGTAGGGCTTAGCAGCAGTTCTGTAGGCTCAGAAGCCTCCAACTCTGCTTCTGGTCCTGCTTTCCACCTGGTGAGCCCACCTGTCAGCTTGCTTGCTCTACTACACGCTTGCCCCAATTCTCAGCAATGGACAGGATAGTGAAAGCAAAGCCCTGATTGGCTCTGCTGGAAGGCGTGGTCATGCAGATTTTGCTGGCCGGCCGAGGCTTGTGGGAAGCAGCTTTGGCTAGGCAACCCCATGCCCAAAGGGACTGAGGGGCCTTGGCTGGTCACTTTGCGCCCCCACGCCCATGTTCTGCCCCACCTCAGGCCATGCCTCTGTGGATGCCACCCTCGCTCTGCAGGGAGATGCCAAGCAGGCCCCCCTTGCCCTGTGCCCTTCCAGCTCATACTTACCTGGCAGGGGAGACACCACGATCACCCCGTGCCTGCAGTACCTTTAGTGTCCACTAGAGATGACTGTTCTGCCAAAGAGCTACCTGGTGCTATATGCACACAAGGGCACTTTTAAGTGCTACTACTGGAGCTGCATCCTGCTGAAGATACCTGCCTGCTGAAACCTGCCTGCCTGCTGTGGACCTTCACCTGCCTGCTGTGGACTTCGCCTGCCTGCTGGAACCGCCTGCGGTGGACTCTTACCTGCCTGCTGGAGCTGCTTGCCTGCTGGAGACCCTTCCTTGCCCGCTGGAGCTGCCTGGATACTGAGGCCTGCCTGCCTGCCTGCCTGCTGAGGGAAACCCCTGCCTGCCAAGCTTCCCTGCCTGCCTGAAGGGAACCACTGCCAGCCACCAGGAGCAGGCCTGAGGAGTACCTACCTGCTGCAGCTCCCTGAAGGACCCTTCCCAAGGCACGCCGCAACCGCAAGGACAGGATGAACAGACCGCTGAACCCCTGGTTCCACAACACGGTGAAGATGCAGAGGAAGGTGGAATCGGATGGCTCCACACCAGAGCTGAGCAGAAAGACTTTCACAGAGTTGCTGGTGACCAAGATGGGGTTCACAGCAGCTGAGATTTGGTGCATAATGTCAGATGCACCCAAAGGCACTTACCTGCTGACGTTCATGTCGGAATCAATCTGCAGGAGATACTGGCAGATGTGCTGGTCAAGACGGGACGAGAAACCCTTCGCCGACTTCCACCTGGAGTGCCAACTCGTGTTGGAGGTGAAGAGGATGACCGTGCACGTCTACAACCCGCATGTCAACATCCAGGACCTGACCACCTTCCTACGCCGACACTGCACAGTGACGAGAGAACCCTCCCGCAACCTGGACAGTGATGGCATATGGGATGGTAAATGGACAGTCATGGTGAAGCTGAAAGAGGACCCGGCCGCCCCGGATGGAATCCATCACCCTCCTTCAAGCTTCTCCCTAGGGCGCGACTCGTGCTACCTCTACTACCCCGGGCAGCCCAGACTGTGCAACAAGTGTAGTAAACCGGGCCACACCGCTAAAGATTGCACAGTGCAAGTGTGCAAGAACTGCTAAAGAGAAGGACACACAGCCAGGGCATGCAAAGAGGAAGCCCCCTGCAACCTCTGCGGTGCCGTGGGCCACCGTTTCAAAGACTGCCCGCAAAGAGCCAAGTCCTACGCCCAGGCGGCCAAACCTCCTGGGAGAGAGGCACAGGAGGAGGCTGCCGTGGCCAGCCTTCCAGTCCCAGCACCCAGAAAGACCAAGGAAACTGGGAGGAGGAAAGGCCCCAGGCAGGAGCAAGTCAAACCTGACCAAGGCTCCACCCCAGTCCTGGAGCCACAGAGCACAGAAGAAGGAATGCCTGCCATCCCTGAGAGTATGCCAACAGACAACGCTCCCCAACTCGCCTCTGAGAATCAGGAAGAAGAACCCTGGACAAAACAGGAGCGCAGGAAAAGGAGGCACAGTCCCCCACAAGTAACAAAGAAGACCAGGAAGAAACACCTGAGCAACCACAACCCCAACTCCGATCCAGAGGAGTCAGAAGAAGAACAACAACCAGGGAATGAGGGTCCAGATGACCAACTGGAGCAAGTCACCAGAGTGCTGCAGGAGATGAGGGCGCTAGCCAGCGTCATGGAAGCGTCCCCACCACCATCGCCAGCAATAGCTGAGAAGGAAGAGGCCTCCATGGAGGAGGAAGAGCCAGAGACCAGCCACGTGGGCAAGCCAGCCTCAGAGAAGCACCAAGCAACGGTGGCCAAGACAACAGCCCCCGCGCCGGAGACCCGCCAGGAGCCTGACCAGCCCTGTAAGTAGACTTGTCACTGTGTGATAACAGCTAATTACTCTGACTTGATAGTTAGTATTTAAGCCTAAGTTAAACTCTTAAACACTAATTAAGATGGCTATTTCATTGTTTTCCATAAATGTGAGAAGTATCAGAGACAAGCGCAGATGTGCTAGCACCTTGAACTTTCTTGCCAGCCAGGAATGTGATGTGTACATGATTCAGGAATGCTCCATCCCTTTTTTAGCTTCATACACCCACCTAGAACAGCAGTGGGCATTTGGGCCTTCTTTTTGGTCTGGGGGGAACAGCAGTAGGTCTGTAGGAGTCGCTACCTTAGTCAGAGGGAGGTGCTTCACAGTGGACTCGGTCACCGAGCTGGAAGGCGGCAGGGCTCTTGTCGTTGACGGCTCATGGGCAGGAGAACCGGTTAGACTGATCAATGTGTATGCGCCTTCTGATGTAGGCGAGAGACGGGAGCTGTTCCAGCGCCTCAGACCACAGCTGGTCACCTCCAGAACAATCATGATGGGTGGGGATTTCAACTGTATACTAGAGAGTGGTGGTCGATGTGGGACCAGAGCTAAGGAAGGATGGATGGAGGATGGTGCGAAACTCCTAGCGGAGATGGTGGGTGAGGCCTCCCTGACGGACGTCATTGGATCCATGGGGGCGGACGCCAGGAATTTCACCTGGAGCCGCCCTGATGGATCTGTGCGATCCAGGATAGACTTTGTTTTCACCTCTAGATCAGTGAGGATCAGGCAGCACTCCATGGTGACAGTGCATTTCTCTGACCACAGGGCTATCAGGTTTCAGGGGGAACTAACAGGGAAGTTCCTGACAGGTCCGGGCACCTGGAAACTGAATAGCTCTCTGCTGGGGAGAGAGGATGTACAGGAGGAGCTGAGGAGGACTTACAGTGAGTGGCAAGACATGAAAGACACCTTCCAGTCCATAGGGGAATGGTGGGAATGGGTGAAAGGCAGGATTCAGGATTTCTTTAAGAACGTGGGCAGGAAAGCAGCAAGGGGGAGGAAGAGGGAGTTCAGTAGACTGCAGCAACAGCTGCAAGAACTGCACGACCTCCAACTCCGGGGATGGGACGTCATGAACCCTCTGGAGGCAGTCAAGAAAGAGCTGAGCGAGCACTTTCATGAGGAATCCAGGAGGATCATCTTCCGTTCTAAGGTGGAGAACCTGGAAAAGGGGGAGAAATGCAACTCCTTCTTCTTTAAGAAAGTCCACGCTGCGCACACCCCACTGGTTCAACTGCGCAACAGGGAGGGAATTTTGTGTGACACAAAGGAAGACATTAGGAAGGCTGTGACAGATTTCTATGGGGACCTCTACTCAGAGAAGAGGTCAGATGGGGATCAGGCAGAAAGGTTTTTGGCAGGTATCCCGAGAAAGGTTTCCACACCAGCAAGGGAAGTCCTCAACGCACCCCTCACCCTGGAGGAGCTGCACATTGCAGTTAAATCCTTCAAGTCAGGAAAGACACCAGGCAGTGATGGTCTACCAATTGAATTCTACACTTCACTGTGGGACCTAGTGGGACCAGACCTTCTGGAGCTGTATGAGGAGATGGAGCAGGAGGGAGTCATGCCCCACACATTAAGGGAAGGAACAATCGCGCTCCTGTATAAACATAAGGGGGAGAGATGTGACCTCAAGAACTGGCGTCCCATCTCTCTCCTGAATGTGGACTACAAGATCCTGGCAAAGACAATGGTGAATAGACTCAAGAGCGCTATGGGAGAGTTGGTTCACCCAGACCAGACCTGTGGGGTTCCAGGACGCAGAGTGGCGGACAGCCTAGCACTGATCAGGGACACGATCCAATACATCACAGACCGGAATATCCACGCTGCGCTGGTCTGTCTCGATCAGGAAAAGGCCTTCGACCGCGTCTCCCATGAGTTCATGGAGAGGGTACTGCAGGGTTTTGGGCTGGGGGAGCGCTTCTGCAATTATGTTAGAATAATGTATACAGACATTTTCAGTTCAGTCATGGTAAATGGTTGGAAAACAGACCCCTTTCCTATCAGGTCTGGGGTAAGACAAGGCAGCCCGCTCTCGCCCTCTTTGTTTGTTTTGGTTATAGAGCTTCTCACGGAGTACATCAGGAAGAACCCGAACATCAGAGCGATCCCGACACCAGGAGACGCAAAGAAAGAAGTCAAGTGTTCGCTGTACATGGACGACGTCACCCTCTTCTGCACGGACGGGAAATCGGTCCAGTCCCTGCTGGAGGCATGCAAGGACTTTGGCAAAGCATCAGGAGCAAAGATCAACGTGGACAAATCACAGGCAAAGCTTTTCGGCCGCTGGGACCTATGTAAAGAGCCTCTCCCTTTCCCCGTTGAGGCAGGACTGGTAAAGATCCTCGGTATCTGGTTTGGGGGACCAGGAGCGGCAGCGAAAAGCTGGAACGAACGCCTGGCCAAAGTCAAGCAGAAACTGGGCTTTTGGAGTTCGAGACACCTGAGCATTGAAGGAAAGGCTCTGGTGCTCAGGAACGACGCACTGCCCGTGCTGCAGTATGTGACACAGGCCTGGCCACTCCTGGCCAACGTAGCACGGGCTGTGAACAGCATGGTTTTCCACTTTGTTTGGCACTCAAAGATGGACAGGGTGAAAAGGACAGTCATGCACAAGGAGCATCGCAAGGGAAGGAAGGCAGTCCCTGACATCCCGCCAATCCTCAGAGCCTTCTTTGTGTGTGGCTGCGTCCGAATAACCCTGACGAACGAGAACAAGGACCACTCAGCTTACAAGGTCTTCCGCTTCTTCCTGCTCCCAGTGTGGAGAAGACTGGGATGGGATAAGTGGGAGAATGCAACAATGTTCAACTGGGACCTCCCCTGGTACTACAAGGAGATTGAGAAGTTTGTGGTGGAATTTGGGCTGAACTGTGTCACACCAAGCCTATGGAAGCCCAGGACAATCCACAGACTAATCAGGTCCAGGGACACCACAGAACCAGTGAGCGACCTGCCACCTGCTACAGCAACAAGGGTGTGGGAAAATGTATCCTCCCCATCCCTAACCAACAGACACAAAGACATTGCATGGATGGCCGTGAAAGGGGGACTGCCAGTCCGGTCATTCATGCACAGCAGGGGCCTGTGCCCACACAGAGAATGCCCAAGGGGATGCCCTGCAGAGGAAACTACATACCATCTTTTCTGGGCCTGCCCTTTTGCCCAGAGACTGGGGGGAGCCTTAAAACAAGAAATGGAAGCCCTCATCCCATACCCAAACATCACTCACCACTCGGTGCTGTATGGGCTGTTTCCAAAGACACACTCAGTGGAGGCCATCCAAGGATGCTGGAGAATCCTCTGCTGCGTAAAGGACATCCTTTTGTATGCCAGGACCCGACTGGTGACCAACGGGGAGGTGGTGAGCAGGGAAGCATGCCGCCGAATGGTACTCAACCTGCTGAGAGACTACACAGACAAGGACAACAAGGAGGGTGAGAAGGAGGAAGAACTGTAAACCCTAACCCCTCCTTCCCACTGAACTCCCCACACTGCCCCAAGAAACCAAACCCCCTTTACTACTTATTTCATATGTAAACTGACTGTGTTGTTAAAATGTGATTTGAAACAAAGTTGAAGTGGACTGCCCTTCCTAAGGGAAGAGGTACCACTCTTTAAAAACCTATGTATCGCCTACTTAAAGCACTTAATAAAGGTTTTTGAAACTTAAAAAAAAAAAAAAAAAAAGGTGATTCTCCCAGGGTGAGGCTCATCCATTGCACTTCGGATGTGCTGACCCCTGCGATGTCCCCAAATGCGGGATACTCGACTGCAGAATTTCTGGTAGTGGGGGACTGCGTTCGCGCTTTGCCCTGATCTCGGGTGTCAAGAAAAGAAAAAAATAAATTAAAACGCATCAGGAACATCTTTAACCGGTCTGGAGCTTGTTGAAAAGAGGTCTGGGCAAGGGAGAGCGGCATGCAAACTCAGGAGCCTGGGTTGAGTTGGGAAAGGGCATTAAAATCTGTTTCTGGGCCTGCTTTCGAACCTGGCCAGCCCACCTGTCACCTTGTTCTACTCTACGCTTGCCCCAATTCTCAGCAATGGACAGGATAGGGAAAGCAAAGCCCTGATTGGCTCTGCTGGAAGGCGTGGTCATGCAGATTTTGCTGGCCGGCCGAGGCTTGTGGGAAGCAGCTTTGGCTAGGCAACCCCATGCCCAAAGGGACTGAGGGGCCTTGGCTGGTCACTTTGCGCCCCCACGCCCATGCTCTGCCCCACCTCAGGCCATGCCTCTGTGGATGCCACCCTCGCTCTGCAGGGAGATGCCAAGCAAGCCCCCCTTGCCCTGTGCCCTTGCAGCTCATACTTACCTGGCAGGGGAGACACCACGATCACCCCGTGCCTGCAGTACCTTTAGTGTCCACTAGAGGTCACTGTTCTGCCAAAGAACTACCTGGTGCTATATGCACACAAGGGCACTTTTAAGTGCTATTACTGGAGCTGCATCCTGCTGAAGATACCTGCCTGCTGAAACCTGCCTGCCTGCTGTGGACCTTCACCTGCCTGCTGTGGACCTTCACCTGCCTGCTGTGGACTTCGCCTGCCTGCTGGAACCGCCTGCTGTGGACTCTCACCTGCCTGCTGGAGCTGCTTGCCTGCTGGAGACCCTTCCTTGCCTGCTGGAGCTGCCTGGATACTGAGGCCTGCCTGCCTGCCTGCCTGCCTGCCTGCTGAGGGGAACCCCTGCCTGCCAAGCTTCCCTGCCTGCCTGAAGGGAACCACTGCCAGCCACCAGGAGCAGGCCTGAGGAGTACCTACCTGCTGCAGCTCCCTGAAGGACCCTTCCCAAGGCACGCCGCAACAGCAAGGACAGGATGAGCAGACCGCTGAACCCCTGGTTCCACAACACGGTGAAGATGCAGAGGAAGGTGGAATCGGATGGCTCCACACCAGAGCTGAGCAGAAAGACTTTCACAGAGTTGCTGGTGACCAAGATGGGGTTCACAGCAGCTGAGATTTGGTGCATAATGTCAGATGCACCCAAAGGCACTTACCTGCTGACGTTCATGTCGGAATCAATCTGCAGGAGATACTGGCAGATGTGCTGGTCAAGACGGGACGAGAAACCCTTCGCCGACTTCCACCTGGAGTGCCAACTCGTGTTGGAGGTGAAGAGGATGACCGTGCACGTCTACAACCCGCATGTCAACATCCAGGACCTGACCACCTTCCTACGCCGACACTGCACCGTGACGAGAGAACCCTCCCGCAACCTGGACAGTGATGGAATATGGGATGGTAAATGGACAGTCATGGTGAAGCTGAAAGAGGACCCGGCCGCCCCGGATGGAATCCATCACCCTCCTTCAAGCTTCTCCCTAGGGCGCGACTCGGGCTACCTCTTCTACCCCGGGCAGCCCAGACTGTGCAACAAGTGTAGTAAACCGGGCCACACCGCTAAAGATTGCACAGTGCAAGTGTGCAAGAACTGCAAAAGAGAAGGACACACAGCCAGGGCATGCAAAGAGGAAGCCCCCTGCAACCTCTGCGGTGCCGTGGGCCACCGTTTCAAAGACTGCCCGCAAAGAGCCAAGTCCTATGCCCAGGCGGCCAAACCTCCTGGGAGAGAGGCACAGGAGGAGGCTGCCGTGGCCAGCCTTCCAGTCCCAGCACCCAGAAAGACCAAGGAAACTGGGAGGAGGAAAGGCCCCAGGCAGGAGCAAGTCAAACCTGACCAAGGCTCCACGCCAGTCCTGGAGCCACAGAGCACAGAAGAAGGAATGCCTGCCATCCCTGAGAGTATGCCAACAGACAACGCTCCCCAACTCGCCTCTGAGAACCAGGAAGAAGAACCCTGGACAAAACAGGAGTGCAGGAAAAGGAGGCACAGTCCCCCACAAGTAACAAAGAAGACCAGGAAGAAACACCTGAGCAACCACAACCCCAACTCCGATCCAGAGGAGTCAGAAGAAGAAGAACAACCAGGGAATGAGGGTCCAGATGACCAACTGGAGCAAGTCACCAGAGTGCTGCAGGAGATGAGGGCGCTAGCCAGCGTCATGGAAGCGTCCCCACCACCATCGCCAGCAATAGCTGAGAAGGAAGAGGCCTCCATGGAGGAGGAAGAGCCAGAGACCAGCCACGTGGGCAAGCCAGCCTCAGAGAAGCACCAAGCAATGGTGGCCAAGACAACAGCCCCCGCGCCAGAGACCCGCCAGGAGCCTGACCAGCCCTGTAAGTAGACTTGTCACTGTGTGATAACAGCTAATTACTCTGACTTGATAGTTAGTATTTGAGCCTAAGTTAAACTCTTAAACACTAATTAAGATGGCTATTTCATTGTTTTCCATAAATGTGAGAAGTATCAGAGACAAGCGCAGATGTGCTAGCACCTTGAACTTTCTTGCCAGCCAGGAATGTGATGTGTACATGATTCAGGAATGCTCCATCCCTTTTTCAGCTTCATACACCCACCTAGAACAGCAGTGGGCATTTGGGCCTTCTTTTTGGTCTGGGGGGAACAGCAGTAGGTCTGTAGGAGTCGCTACCTTAGTCAGAGGGAGGTGCTTCACAGTGGACTCAGTCACCGAGATGGAAGGCGGCAGGGCTCTTGTCGTTGACGGCTCATGGGCAGGAGAACCGGTTAGACTGATCAATGTGTATGCGCCTTCTGATGTAGGTGAGAGACGGGAGCTGTTCCAGCGCCTCAGACCACAGCTGGTCACCTCCAGAACAATCATGATGGGTGGGGATTTCAACTGTATACTAGAGAGTGGTGGTCGATGTGGGACCAGAGCTAAGGAAGGATGGATGGATGATGGTGCGAAACTCCTAGCGGAGATGGTGGGTGAGGCCTCCCTGACGGACGTCATTGGATCCATGGGGGCGGACGCCAGGAATTTCACCTGGAGCCGCCCTGATGGATCTGTGCGATCCAGGATAGACTTTGTTTTCACCTCTAGATCAGTGAGGATCAGGCAGCACTCCATGGTGACAGTGCATTTCTCTGACCACAGGGCTATCAGGTTTCAGGGGGAACTAACAGGGAAGTTCCTGACAGGTCCGGGCACCTGGAAACTGAATAGCTCTCTGCTGGGGAGAGAGGATGTACAGGAGGAGCTGAGGAGGACTTACAGTGAGTGGCAAGACATGAAAGACACCTTCCAGTCCATAGGGGAATGGTGGGAATGGGTGAAAGGCAGGATTCAGGATTTCTTTAAGAACGTGGGCAGGAAAGCAGCAAGGGGGAGGAAGAGGGAGTTCAGTAGACTGCAGCAACAGCTGCAAGAACTGCACGACCTCCAACTCCGGGGATGGGACGTCATGAACCCTCTGGAGGCAGTCAAGAAAGAGCTGAGCGAGCACTTTCATGAGGAATCCAGGAGGATCATCTTCCGTTCTAAGGTGGAGAACCTGGAAAAGGGGGAGAAATGCAACTCCTTCTTCTTTAAGAAAGTCCACGCTGCGCACACCCCACTGGTTCAACTGCGCAACAGGGAGGGAATTTTGTGTGACACAAAGGAAGACATTAGGAAGGCTGTGACAGATTTCTATGGGGACCTCTACTCAGAGAAGAGGTCAGATGGGGATCAGGCAGAAAGGTTTTTGGCAGGTATCCCGAGAAAGGTTTCCACACCAGCAAGGGAAGTCCTCAACGCACCCCTCACCCTGGAGGAGCTGCACATTGCAGTTAAATCCTTCAAGTCAGGAAAGACACCAGGCAGTGATGGTCTACCAATTGAATTCTACACTTCACTGTGGGACCTAGTGGGACCAGACCTTCTGGAGCTGTATGAGGAGATGGAGCAGGAGGGAGTCATGCCCCACACATTAAGGGAAGGAACAATCGCGCTCCTGTATAAACATAAGGGGGAGAGATGTGACCTCAAGAACTGGCGTCCCATCTCTCTCCTGAATGTGGACTACAAGATCCTGGCAAAGACAATGGTGAATAGACTCAAGAGCGCTATGGGAGAGTTAGTTCACCCAGACCAGACCTGTGGGGTTCCAGGACGCAGAGTGGCGGACAGCCTAGCACTGATCAGGGACACGATCCAATACATCACAGACCGGAATATCCACGCTGCGCTGGTCTGTCTCGATCAGGAAAAGGCCTTCGACCGCGTCTCCCATGAGTTCATGGAGAGGGTACTGCAGGGTTTTGGGCTGGGGGAGCGCTTCTGCAATTATGTTAGAATAATGTATACAGACATTTTCAGTTCAGTCATGGTAAATGGTTGGAAAACAGACCCCTTTCCTATCAGCTCTGGGGTAAGACAAGGCAGCCCGCTCTCGCCCTCTTTGTTTGTTTTGGTTATAGAGCTTCTCGCGGAGTACATCAGGAAGAACCCGAACATCAGAGCGATCCCGACACCAGGAGACGCAAAGAAAGAAGTCAAGTGTTCGCTGTACATGGACGACGTCACCCTCTTCTGCACGGACGGGAAATCGGTCCAGTCCCTGCTGGAGGCATGCAAGGACTTTGGCAAAGCATCAGGAGCAAAGATCAACGTGGACAAATCACAGGCAAAGCTTTTCGGCCGCTGGGACCTATGTAAAGAGCCTCTCCCTTTCCCCGTTGAGGCAGGACTGGTAAAGATCCTCGGTATCTGGTTTGGGGGACCAGGAGCGGCAGCGAAAAGCTGGAACGAACGCCTGGCCAAAGTCAAGCAGAAACTGGGCTTTTGGAGCTTGAGACACCTGAGCATTGAAGGAAAGGCTCTGGTGCTCAGGAACGACGCACTGCCCGTGCTGCAGTATGTGACACAGGCCTGGCCACTCCTGGCCAACGTAGCACGGGCTGTGAACAGCATGGTTTTCCACTTTGTTTGGCACTCAAAGATGGACAGGGTGAAAAGGACAGTCATGCACAAGGAGCATCGCAAGGGAAGGAAGGCAGTCCCTGACATCCCGCCAATCCTCAGAGCCTTCTTTGTGTGTGGCTGCGTCCGAATAACCCTGACGAACGAGAACAAGGACCACTCAGCTTACAAGGTCTTCCGCTTCTTCCTGCTCCCAGTATGGAGAAGACTGGGATGGGATAAGTGGGAGAATGCAACAATGTTCAACTGGGACCTCCCCTGGTACTACAAGGAGATTGAGAAGTTTGTGGTGGAATTTGGGCTGAACTGTGTCACACCAAGCCTATGGAAGCCCAGGACAATCCACAGACTAATCAGGTCCAGGGACACCACAGAACCAGTGAGCGACCTGCCACCTGCTACAGCAACAAGGGTGTGGGAAAATGTATCCTCCCCATCCCTAACCAACAGACACAAAGACATTGCATGGATGGCCGTGAAAGGGGGACTGCCAGTCCGGTCATTCATGCACAGCAGGGGCCTGTGCCCACACAGAGAATGCCCAAGGGGATGCCCTGCAGAGGAAACTACATACCATCTTTTCTGGGCCTGCCCTTTTGCCCAGAGACTGGGGGGAGCCTTAAAACAAGAAATGGAAGCCCTCATCCCATACCCAAACATCACTCACCACTCGGTGCTGTATGGGCTGTTTCCAAAGACACACTCAGTGGAGGCCATCCAAGGATGCTGGAGAATCCTCTGCTGCGTAAAGGACATCCTTTTGTATGCCAGGACCCGACTGGTGACCAACGGGGAGGTGGTGAGCAGGGAAGCATGCCGCCGAATGGTACTCAACCTGCTGAGAGACTACACAGACAAGGACAACAAGGAGGGTGAGAAGGAGGAAGAACTGTAAACCCTAACCCCTCCTTCCCACTGAACTCCCCACACTGCCCCAAGAAACCAAACCCCCTTTACTACTTATTTCATATGTAAACTGACTGTGTTGTTAAAATGTGATTTGAAACAAAGTTGAAGTGGACTGCCCTTCCTAAGGGAAGAGGTACCACTCTTTAAAAACCTATGTATCGCCTACTTAAAGCACTTAATAAAGGTTTTTGAAACTTAAAAAAAAAAAAAAAAAAAGGTGATTCTCCCAGGGTGAGGCTCATCCATTGCACTTCGGATGTGCTGACCCCTGCGATGTCCCCAAATGCGGGATACTCGACTGCAGAATTTCTGGTAGTGGGGGACTGCGTTCGCGCTTTGCCCTGATCTCGGGTGTCAAGAAAAGAAAAAAATAAATTAAAACGCATCAGGAACATCTTTAACCGGTCTGGAGCTTGTTGAAAAGAGGTCTGGGCAAGGGAGAGCGGCATGCAAACTCAGGAGCCTGGGTTGAGTTGGGAAAGGGCATTAAAATCTGTTTCTGGGCCTGCTTTCGAACCTGGCCAGCCCACCTGTCACCTTGTTCTACTCTACGCTTGCCCCAATTCTCAGCAATGGACAGGATAGGGAAAGCAAAGCCCTGATTGGCTCTGCTGGAAGGCGTGGTCATGCAGATTTTGCTGGCCGGCCGAGGCTTGTGGGAAGCAGCTTTGGCTAGGCAACCCCATGCCCAAAGGGACTGAGGGGCCTTGGCTGGTCACTTTGCGCCCCCACGCCCATGCTCTGCCCCACCTCAGGCCATGCCTCTGTGGATGCCACCCTCGCTCTGCAGGGAGATGCCAAGCAAGCCCCCCTTGCCCTGTGCCCTTCCACCTCATACTTACCTGGCAGGAGAGATATCATGATCACCCCGTGCCTGCAGTACCTTTAGTGTCCACTAGAGGTCACTGTTCTGCCAAAGAACTACCTGGTGCTATATGCACACAAGGGCACTTTTAAGTGCTATTACTGGAGCTGCATCCTGCTGAAGATACCTGCCTGCTGAAACCTGCCTGCCTGCTGTGGACCTTCACCTGCCTGCTGTGGACTTCGCCTGCCTGCTGGAACCGCCTGCTGTGGACTCTCACCTGCCTGCTGGAGCTGCTTGCCTGCTGGAGACCCTTCCTTGCCTGCTGGAGCTGCCTGGATACTGAGGCCTGCCTGCCTGCCTGCCTGCCTGCTGAGGGGAACCCCTGCCTGCCAAGCTTCCCTGCCTGCCTGAAGGGAACCACTGCCAGCCACCAGGAGCAGGCCTGAGGAGTACCTACCTGCTGCAGCTCCCTGAAGGACCCTTCCCAGGGCACGCCGCAACAGCAAGGACAGGATGAGCAGACCGCTGAACCCCTGGTTCCACAACACGGTGAAGATGCAGAGGAAGGTGGAATCGGATGGCTCCACACCAGAGCTGAGCAGAAAGACTTTCACAGAGTTGCTGGTGACCAAGATGGGGTTCACAGCAGCAGAGATTTGGTGCATAATGTCAGATGCACCCAAAGGCACTTACCTGCTGACGTTCATGTCGGAATCAAACTGCAGGAGATACTGGCAGATGTGCTGGTCAAGACGGGACGAGAAACCCTTCGCCGACTTCCACCTGGAGTGCCAACTCGTGTTGGAGGTGAAGAGGATGACTGTGCACGTCTACAACCCGCATGTCAACATCCAGGACCTGACCACCTTCCTACGCCGACACTGCACAGTGACGAGAGAAGCCTCCCGCAACCTGGACAGTTATGGCATATGGGATGGGAAATGGACAGTCATGGTGAAGCTGAAAGAGGACCCGGCCGCCCCGGATGGAATCCATCACCCTCCTTCAAGCTTCTCCCTAGGGCGCGACTCGGGCTACCTCTACTACCCCGGGCAGCCCAGACTGTGCAACAAGTGTAGTAAACCGGGCCACACCGCTAAAGATTGCACAGTGCAAGTGTGCAAGAACTGCAAAAGAGAAGGACACACAGCCAGGGCATGCAAAGAGGAAGCCCCCTGCAACCTCTGCGGTGCCGTGGGCCACCGTTTCAAAGACTGCCCGCAAAGAGCCAAGTCCTATGCCCAGGCGGCCAAACCTCCTGGGAGAGAGGCACAAGAGGAGGCTGCCGTGGCCAACCTTCCAGTCCCAGCACCCAGAAAGACCAAGGAAACTGGGAGGAGGAAAGGCCCCAGGCAGGAGCAAGTCAAACCTGACCAGGGCCCCACCCCGGCCCTGGTGCCACAGAACACAGAAGAAGAAATGCCTGCCATCCCTGAGAGTGTGCCAACAGACAACGCTCCCCAACCCGCCTCTGAGAGCCAGGAAGAAGGACCCTGGACAAAACAGGAGCGCAGGAAAAGGAGGCACAGTCCCCCACAAGTAACAAAGAAGACCAGGAAGAAACACCTGAGCAACCACAACCCCAACTCCGATCCAGAGGAGTCAGAAGAAGAAGAACAACAAGGGAATGAGGGTCCAGATGACCAACTGGACCAAGTCACCAGAGTGCTGCAGGAGATGAGGGCGGTAGCCAGCGTCATGGAAGCATCCCCACCACCATCGCCAGCAATAGCTGAGAAGGAAGAGACCTCCAGGGAGGAGGAAGAGCCAGAGACCAGCCACGTGGGCGAGCCAGCCTCAGAGAAGCACCAAGCAACGGTGGCCAAGACAACAGCCCCCGCGCCGGAGACCCGCCAGGAGCCTGACCAGCCCTGTAAGTAGCCTTGTCACTGTGTAAAAACAGCTAATTACTCTGACTTGATAGTATTTAAGCCTAAGTTAAACTCTTAAACACTAAGGACCATATTTATACTTTTTGACGCTAAACTGCGCTAACGCAGTTTAGCGTCAAAAAATTTAGCGCCGTCTAACGCCATTCTGAAGCGCCATGCGGGCGCCGTATTTATGGAATGGCGTTAGCCGGCGCTAGCAGACCGGCGCTGCCTGGTGTGCGTGGAAAAAAACCACGTAGACCAGGCAGCGCCGGCGTAGGGGGAAAATGGCGTTAGGGCGTCTTAAAATGGGGCAAGTCAGGTTGAGGCAAAAAAATCGCCTCAACCCGATTTGCGCCATTTTTTTCGACGCCCAGACACCATTTAAATGACTCCTGTTTTAGTAAAGACAGGAGTCATGCCCCCTTGCCCAATGACCATGCCCAGGGGACTTATGTCCCCTGGGCATGGTCATTGGGCATAGTGGCATGTAGGGGGGCACAAATAAGGCCCCCCTATGCCACCAAAAAAAATTAAAAATATAAAAAATTATACTTACCTGAACTTACCTGAATGTCCCTGGGGTGGGTCCCTCCATCCTTGGGTGTCCTCCTGGGGTGGGCAGGGGTGGCAGGGGGGGTCCCTGGGGGCAGGGGAGGGCCCCTGTGGGCTCATTTTGAGCCCACAGGCCCCTTAACGCCTACCCTGACCCAGGCGTTAAATAGTGGCGCAAATGCGGGGTTTTTTGACCCGCCAACTCCCGGGCGTCATTTTTGCCCGGGAGTATAAATACGACGCATTTGAGTCGCCGTCATTTTTTTAGACGGGAACGCCTTCCTTGCATCTCATTAACGCAAGGAAGGCGTTCACGCAAAAAAATGACGCTATTTGCCCATACTTTGGCGCTAGACGCGTCTAACGCCAAAGTATAAATATGGCGTTAGTTTTGCGCCGAATTTGCGTCGAAAAAAACGGCGCTAATTCGGCGCAAACGGAGTATAAATACGGGCCTAATTAAGATGGCTATTTCATTGTTTTCCATAAATGTGAGAAGTATCAGAGACAAGCGCAGATGTGCTAGCACCTTGAACTTTCTTGCCAGCCAGGAATGTGATGTGTACATGATTCAGGAATGCTCCATCCCTTTTTCAGCTTCATACACACACCTAGAACAGCAGTGGACATTTGGGCCTCCTTTTTGGTCTGGGGGGAACAGCAGTAGGTCTGTAGGAGTCGCTACCTTAGTCAGAGGGAGGTGCTTCACAGTAGACTCGGTCACCGAGCTGGAAGGCGGCAGGGCTCTTGTCGTTGGCGGCTCATGGGCAGGAGAACCGGTTAGACTGATCAATGTGTATGCGCCTTCTGATGTAAGTGAGAGACGGGAGCTGTTCCAGCGCCTCAGACCACAGCTGGTCACCTCCAGAACAATCATGATGGGTGGGGATTTCAACTGTATACTAGAGAGTGGTGGTCGATGTGGGACCAGAGCTAAGGAAGGATGGATGGATGATGGTGCGAAACTCCTAGCGGAGATGGTGGGTGAGGCCTCCCTGACGGACGTCATCGGATCCATGGGGGCGGACGCCAGGAATTTCACCTGGAGCCGCCCGGATGGATCTGTGCGCTCCAGGATAGACTTTGTTTTCACCTCTAGATCAGTGAGGATCAGGCAGCACTCCATGGTGACAGTGCATTTCTCTGACCACAGGGCTATCAGGTTTCAGGGGGAACTAACAGGGAAGTTCCTGACAGGTCCGGGCACCTGGAAACTGAATAGCTCTCTGATGGGGAGAGAGGATGTACAGGAGGAGCTGAGGAGGACTTACAGTGAGTGGCAAGACATGAAAGACACCTTCCAGTCCATAGGGGAATGGTGGGAATGGGTGAAAGGCAGGATTCAGGATTTCTTTAAGAACGTGGGCAGGAAAGCAGCAAGGGGGAGGAAGAGGGAGTTCAGTAGACTGCAGCAACAGCTGCAGGAACTGCACGACCTCCAACTCCAGGGATGGGACGTCATGAACCCTCTGGAGGCAGTTAAGAAAGAGCTGAGCGAGCACTTTCATGAGGAATCCAGGAGGATCATCTTCCGTTCCAAGGTGGAGAACCTGGAAAAGGGGGAGAAATGCAACTCCTTCTTCTTTAACAAAGTCCACTCTGCGCACACCCCACTGGTTCAACTGCGCAACAGGGAGGGAATTTTGTGTGACACCAAGGAAGACATTAGGAAGGCTGTGACAGATTTCTAAGGGGACCTCTACTCAGAGAAGAGGTCAGATGGGGATCAGGCAGAAAGGTTTTTGGCAGGTATCCCGAGAAAGGTTTCCACACCAGCAAGGGAAGTCCTCAACGCACCCCTCACTCTGGAGGAGCTGCACATTGCAGTTAAATCCTTCAAGTCAGGAAAGACACCAGGCAATGATGGTCTACCAATTGAATTGTACACTTCACTGTGGGACCTATTGGGACCAGACCTTCTGGAGCTGTATGAGGAGATGGAGCAGGAGGGAGTCATGCCCCACACATTAAGGGAAGGAACGATCGCGCTCCTGTATAAACATAAGGGGGAAAGATGTGACATCAAGAACTGGCGTCCCATCTCACTCCTGAATGTGGACTACAAGATCCTGGCAAAGACAATGGTGAATAGACTCAAGAGCGCTATGGGAGAGTTAGTTCACCCAGACCAGACCTGTGGGGTTCCAGGACGCAGAGTGGCGGACAGCCTAGCACTGATCAGGGACACGATCCAATACATCACAGACCGGAATATCCACGCTGCGCTGGTCTGTCTCGATCAGGAAAAGGCCTTCGACCGCGTCTCCCATGAGTTCATGGAGAGGGTACTGCAGGGTTTTGGACTGGGGGAGCGCTTCTGCAATTATGTTAGAATAATGTATACAGACATTTTTAGTTCAGTCATGGTAAATGGTTGGAAAACAGACCCCTTTCCTATCAGGTCTGGGGTAAGACAAGGCTGCCCGCTCTCGCCCTCTTTGTTTGTTTTGGTTATAGAGCTACTCGCGGAGTACATCAGGAAGAACCCGAACATCAGAGGGATCCCGACACCAGGAGACGCAAAGAAAGAAGTCAAGTGTTCGCTGTACATGGACGACGTCACCCTCTTCTGCACGGATGGGAAATCGGTCCAGTCCCTGCTAGAGGCATGCAAGGACTTTGGCAAAGCATCAGGAGCAAAGATCAACGTGGACAAATCACAGGCAAAGCTTTTCGGCCGCTGGGACCTATGTAACGAGCCTCTCCCTTTCCCCGTTGAGGCAGGACTGGTAAAGATCCTCGGTATCTGGTTTGGGGGACCAGGAGTGGCGGCGAAAAGCTGGAACGAACGCCTGGCCAAAGTCAAGCAGAAACTGGGCTTTTGGAGCTTGAGACACCTGAGCATTGAAGGAAAGGCTCTGGTGCTCAGGAACGACGCACTGCCCGTGCTGCAGTATGTGACACAGGCCTGGCCACTCCTGGCCAACGTAGCACGGGCTGTGAACAGCATGGTTTTCCACTTTGTTTGGCACTCAAAGATGGACAGGGTGAAAAGGACAGTCATGCACAAGGAGCATCGCAAGGGAGGGAAGGCAGTCCCTGACATCCCGACAATCCTCAGAGCCTTCTTTGTGTGTGGCTGCGTCCGAATAACCCTGATGAACGAGAACAAGGACCACTCAGCTTACAGGGTCTTTCGCTTCTTCCTGCTCCCAGTATGGAGAAGACTGGGATGGGATAAGTGGGAGAATGCAACAATGTTCAACTGGGACCTCCCCTGGTACTACAAGGAGATTGAGAAGTTTGTGGTGGAATTTGGGCTGAACTGTGTCACACCAAGCCTATGGAAGCCCAGGACAATCCACAGACTAATCAGGTCCAGGGACACCACAGAACCAGTGAGCGACCTGCCACCTGCTACAGCAACAAGGGTGTGGGAAAATGTATCCTCCCCATCCCTAACCAACAGACACAAAGACATTGCATGGATGGCCGTGAAAGGGGGACTGACAGTCCGGTCATTCATGCACAGCAGGGGCCTGTGCCCACACAGAGAATGCCCAAGGGGATGCCCTGCAAAGTAAACTACATACCATCTGTTCTGGGCCTGCCCTTTTGCCCAGAGACTGCGGGGAGCCTTAAAACAAGAAATGGAAGCCCACATCCCATACCCAAACATCACTCACCACTCTGTGCTGTATGGGCTGTTTCCAAAGACACACTCAGTGGAGGCTATCCAAGGATGCTGGAGAATCCTCTGCTGCGTAAAGGACATCCTCTTGTATGCCAGGACCCGACTGGTGACCAACGGGGAGGTGGTGAGCAGGGAAGCGTGCCGCCAAATGGTACTCAACCTGCTGAGAGACTACAAAGACAAGGACAACAAGGAGGGTGAGAAGGAGGAAGAACAGTAAACCCTAACCCTTCCTTCCCACTGAACTCCCCACACTGCCCCAAGAAACCAAACCCCCTTTACAACTTCTTTCATATGTAAACTGACTGTGTTGTTAAAATGTGATTTGAATCAAAGTTGAAGTGGACTGCCCTTCCTAAGGGAAGAGGTACCACTCTTTAAAAACCTATGTATCGCCTACTTAAAGCACTTAATAAAGGTTTTTGAAACTAAAAAAAAAAGGTGATTCTCCCAGGGTGAGGCTCATCCATTGCACTTCGGATGTGCTGACCCCTGCGATGTGCCCAAATGCGGGATACTCGACTGCAGAATTTCTGGTAGTGGGGGACTGCGTTCGCGCTTTCCCTTGATCTTTGGTGTCAAAAAAGATAAAAAAAAAAAGTTAGTTTGCAGCACACTTAGCTGTTGTTCCAGCTTGCTTCTGGGGGCTGCAGGAAGCTGGAAATGGGGCTGGGCAACGGGGAGTGGCATGCACATTTAGGAGCCTGGGGAGTGCTGGGATAGCTGCCGCCTCCCACACAGGGGGCCTATCCAGAGAGAGGAAAGTAGGCCCGGGCTAGGTGACAGCTCTGTCCCTTTCAGCTGCGCCCCAGGGCCTGTGGACTGGCTGCCAGCCTGTAGCCCTCACCCTTGCCTTCCCAGGCTCAGACTCTGGTTGAGGCCCCCAGGCCTGGGCCCGGCGAGGGTTCTGCCGCGTTTGGGAGCGTTCGGGAAAGCGTGAGGGGCTCAGTGCGAGAAACTCTGCCCCCACACAGGCCTTTTCCCTGGCCTTGGCCAACAAAAGCGCTGACTAGCCCTAGAGTAGGGCTTAGCAGCAGTTCTGTAGGCGCAGAAGCCTCAAACTCTGCTTCTGGGCCTGCTTTCCACCTGGTGAGCCTACCTGTCAGCTTGCTTGCTCTACTCTACGCTTGCCCCAATTCTCAGCAATGGACAGGATAGTGAAAGCAAAGCCCTGATTGGCTCTGCTGGCAGGCGTGGTCATGCAGATTTTGCTGGCCGGCCGAGGCTTGTGGGAAGCAGCTTTGGCTAGGCAACCCCATGCCCAAAGGGACTGAGGGGCCTTGGCTGGTCACTTTGCGCCCCCACGCCCATGCTCTGCCCCACCTCAGGCCATGCCTCTGTGGATGCCACCCTCGCTCGGCAGGGAGATGCCAAGCAGGCCCCCCTTGCCCTTCCAGCTCATACTTACCTGGCAGGGGAGATATCATGATCACCTAGGTGATTCTCCCAGGGTGAGGCTCATCCATTGCACTTCGGATGTGCTGACCCCTGCGATGTCCCCAAATGCGGTATACTCGACTGCAGAATTTCTGGTAGTGGGGGACTGCGTTGGCGCTTTCCCCTGATCTGTGGTGTCAAGAAAAGAAAAAAATAAATTAAAACGCATCAGGAACATCTTTAACTGTTTCTAAGGCTTTTTTCTGGGTCGGGTGTTGCAGCACGTTGAAAAGAGGTCTGGGCAAGGGAGAGCGGCATGCAAACTCAGGAGCCTGGGTTGAGTTGGGAAAGGGCATTAAAGTCTGTTTCTGGGCCTGCTTTCGAACCCGGCCAGCCCACCTGTCACCTTGCTCTACTCTACGCTTGCCCCAATTCTCAGCAATGGACAGGATAGTGAAAGCAAAGCCCTGATTGGCTCTGCTGGCAGGCGTGGTCATGCAGATTTTGCTGGCCGGCCGAGGCTTGTGGGAAGCAGCTTTGGCTAGGCAAGCCCATACCCAAAGGGACTGAGGGGCCTTGGCTGGTCACTTTGCGCCCCCACGCCCATGCTCTGCCCCACCTCAGGCCATGCCTCTGTGGATGCCACCCTCGCTCTGCAGGGAGATGCCAAGCAGGCCCCCCTTGCCCCTTGCCCTTCCAGCTCATACTTACCTGGCAGGGGAGACACCACGATCACCCCGCGCCTGCAGTTCCCTTAGTGTCCACTAGAGGTCACTGTTCTGCCAAAGAACTACCTGGTGCTATATGCACACAAGGGCACTTTTAAGTGCTATTACTGGAGCTGCATCCTGCTGAAGATACCTACCTACCTGCCTGCCTGCTGTGGACCTTCACCTGCCTGCTGTGGACTTTGCCTGCATGCTGGAACCGCCTGCTGTGGACTCTCACCTGCCTGCTAGAGCTGCTTGCCTGCTGGAGACCCTTCCTTGCCTGCTGGAGCAGCCTGGATACTGAGGCCTGCCTGCCTGCCTGCCTGCCTGCCTGCTGAGGGGATCCCCTGCCTGCCAAGCTTCCCTGCCTGCCTGAAGGGAACCACTGCCAGCCACCAGGAGCAGGCCTGAGGAGTACCTACCTGCTGCAGCTCCCTGAAGGACCCTTCCCAAGGCACGCCGCAACAGCAAGGACAGGATGAGCAGACCGCTGAACCCCTGGTTCCACAACACGGTGAAGATGCAGAGGAAGGTGGAATCGGACGGCTCCACACCAGAGCTGAGCAGAAAGACTTTCACAGAGTTGCTGGTGACCAAAATGGGGTTCACAGCAGCAGAGATTTGGTGCATAATGTCGGATGCACCCAAAGGCACTTACCTGCTGACGTTCATGTCGGAATCAATCTGCAGGAGATACTGGCAGATGTGCTGGTCAAGACGGGACGAGAAACCCTTCGCCGACTTCCACCTGGAGTGCCAACTCGTGTTGGAGGTGAAGAGGATGACCGTGCACGTCTACAACCCGCATGTCAACATCCAGGACCTGACCACCTTCCTACGCCGACACTGCACAGTGATGAGAGAACCCTCCCGCAACCTGGACAGTGATGGCATATGGGATGGTAAATGGACAGTCATGGTGAAGCTGAAAGAGGACCCGGCCGGCCCGGATGGAATCCATCCCCCTCCTTCAAGCTTCTCCCTAGGGCGCGACTCGGGCTACCTCTACTACCCCGGGCAGCCCAGACTGTGCAACAAGTGTAGTAAACCGGGCCACACCGCTAAAGATTGCACAGTGCAAGTGTGCAAGAACTGCAAAAGAGAAGGACACACAGCCAGGGCATGCAAAGAGGAAGCCCCCTGCAACCTCTGCGGTGCCGTGGGCCACCGTTTCAAAGACTGCCCGCAAAGAGCCAAGTCCTATGCCCAGGCGGCCAAACCTCCTGGGAGAGAGGCACAAGAGGAGGCTTCCGTGGCCAACCTTCCAGTCCCAGCACCCAGAAAGACCAAGGAAACTGGGAGGAGGAAAGGCCCCAGGCAGGAGCAAGTCAAACCTGGCCAAGGCTCCACCCCAGACATGGAGCCACAGAGCACAGAAGAAGGAATGCCTGCCATCCCTCAGAGTATGGCAACAGACAACGCTCCCCAACCCGCCTCTGAGATCCAGGAAGAAGAACCCTGGACAGAACAGGAGCGCAGGAAAAGGAGGCACAGTCCCCCACAAGTAACAAAGAAGACCAGGAAGAAACACCTGAGCAACCACAACCCCAACTCCGATCCAGAGGAGTCAGAAGAAGAAGAACAACCAGGGAATGAGGGTCCAGATGACCAACTGGACCAAGTCACCAGAGTGCTGCAGGAGATGAGGGCGCTAGCCAGCGTCATGGAAGCGTCCCCACAACCATTGCCAGCAATAGCTGAGAAGGAAGAGGCCTCCATGGAGGAGGAAGAGCCAGAGACCAGCCACGTGGGCAAGCCAGCCTCAGAGAAACACCAAGCAACGGTGGCCAAGACAACAGCCCCCGCGCTGGAGACCCGCCAGGAGCCTGACCAGCCCTGTAAGTAGCCTTGTCACTGTGTGAAAACAGCTAATTACTCTGACTTGATAGTTAGTATTTAAGCCTAAATTAAACTCTTAAACACTAATTAAGATGGCTATTTCATTGTTTTCCATAAATGTGAGAAGTATCAGAGACAAGCGCAGATGTGCTAGCACCTTGAACTTTCTTGCCAGCCAGGAATGTGATGTGTACATGATTCAGGAATGCTCCATCCCTTTTTCAGCTTCATACGCCCACCTAGAACAGCAGTGGGCATTTGGGCCTTCTTTTTGGTCTGGGGGGAACAGCAGTAGGTCTGTAGGAGTCGCTACCTTAGTCAGAGGGAGGTGCTTCACAGTGGACTCGGTCACCGAGCTGGAAGGCGGCAGGGCTCTTGTCGTTGACGGCCCATGGGCAGGAGAACCGGTTAGACTGATCAATGTGTATGCGCCTTCTGATGTAGGTGAGAGACGGGAGCTGTTCCAGCGCCTCAGACCACAGCTGGTCACCTCCAGAACAATCATGATGGGTGGGGATTTCAACTGTATACTAGAGAGTGGTGGTCGATGTGGGACCAGAGCTAAGGAGGGATGGATGGATGATGGTGCGAAACTCCAAGCGGAGATGGTGGGTGAGGCCTACCTGACGGACGTCATTGGATCCATAGGGGCGGACGCCAGGAATTTCACCTGGAGCCACCCTGATGGATCTGTGCGCTCCAGGATAGACTTTGTTTTCACCTCTAGATCAGTGAGGATCAGGCAGCACTCCATGGTGACAGTGCATTTCTCTGACCACAGGGCTATCAGGTTTCAGTGGGAACTAACAGGGAAGTTCCTGACAGGTCCGGGCACCTGGAAACTGAATAGCTCTCTGCTGGGGAGAGAGGATGTACAGGAGGAGCTGAGGAGGACTTACAGTGAGTGGCAAGACATGAAAGACACCTTCCAGTCCGTAGGGGAATGGTGGGAGTGGGTGAAAGGCAGGATTCAGGATTTCTTTAAGAACGTGGGCAGGAAAGCAGCAAGGGGGAGGAAGAGGGAGTTCAGTAGACTGCAGCAACAGCTGCAGGAACTGCACGACCTCCAACTCCGGGGATGGGTTGTCATGAACCCTCTGGAGGCAGTCAAGAAAGAGCTGAGCGAGCACTTTCATGAGGAATCCAGGAGGATCATCTTCCGTTCTAAGGTGGACAACCTGGAAAAGGGGGAGAAATGCAACTCCTTCTTTAAGAAAGTCCACTCTGCGCACACCCCTCTGGTTCAACTGCGCAACAGGGAGGGAATTTTGTGTGACACCAAGGAAGACATTAGGAAGGCTGTGACAGACTTCTATGGGGACCTCTACTCAGAGAAGAGGTCAGATGGGGATCAGGCAGAAAGGTTTTTGGCAGGTATCCCGAGAAAGGTTTCCACACCAGCAAGGGAAGTCCTCAACGCACCCCTCACTCTGGAGGAGCTGCACACTGCAGTTAAATCCTTCAAGTCAGGAAAGACACCAGGCAGTGATGGTCTACCAATTGAATTCTACACTTCAGTGTGGGACCAGACCTTCTGGAGCTGTATGAGGAGATGGAGCAGGAGGGAGTCATGCCCCACACATTAAGGGAAGGAACGATCGTGCTCCTGTATAAGCATAAGGGGGAGAGATGTGACCTCAAGAACTGGCGTCCCATCTCTCTCCTGAATGTGGACTACAAGATCCTGGCAAAGACAATGGTGAATAGACTCAAGAGCGCTATGGGAGAGTTAGTTCACCCAGACCAGACCTGTGGGGTTCCAGGACGCAGAGTGGCGGACAGCCTAGCACTGATCAGGGACACGATCCAATACATCACAGACCGGAATATCCACGCTGCGCTGGTCTGTCTCGATCAGGAAAAGGCCTTCGACCGCGTCTCCCATGAGTTCATGGAGAGGGTACTGCAGGGTTTTGGACTGGGGGAGCGCTTCTGCAATTATGTTAGAATAATGTATACAGACATTTTCAGTTCAGTCATGGTAAATGGTTGGAAAACAGACCCCTTTCCTATCAGGTCTGGGGTAAGACAAGGATGCCCGCTCTCGCCCTCTTTGTTTGTTTTGGTTATAGAGCTACTCGCGGAGTACATCAGGAAGAACCCGAACATTAGAGGGATCCCGACACCAGGAGACGCAAAGAAAGAAGTCAAGGGACATATTTATACTCCGTTTGCGCCGAATTAGCGTAGTTTTTTTCGACGCAAATTCGGCGCAAAACTAACGCCATATTTATACTTTGGTGCTAGACGCGTCTAGCGCCAAAGTATGAGTAAAGAGCGTCATTTTTTAGCGTGAACGCCTTCCTTGCGTTAATGAGATGCAAGGTAGGCGTTCCCGTCCAAAAAAATGACTGCGACGCAAATGCGTTGTATTTATACTCCCGGGCAAAAATCACGCCCGGGAGTTGGCGGGGCCGAAAACCCCGCATTTGCGCCACTTTTTAACGCCTGGGTCAGGGCAGGCGTTAAGGGACCTGTGGGCTCAAAATGAGCCCACAGCTGCCCTCCCATGCCCCCAGGGACCCCCCCTGCCACCCTTGCCCACCCCAGGAGGACACCCAAGGATGGAGGGACCCACCCCAGGGACATTCAGGTAAGATCAGGTAAGTATAAATTTGTTTTTTTTTATATATTTTTTTTGGCATAGGGGGGCCTGATTTGTGCCCCCCTACATGCCACAATGCCCAATGACCATGCCCAGGGGACAGAAGTCCCCTTGGCATGGCCATTGGGCAAGGGGGCATGACTCCTGTCTTTACTAAGACAGGAGTCATGTAAATGGCGTCTGGGCGTCGTTTAAAATGGCGCAAATCGGGTTAAGACGATTTTTTAGCATCAACCTGACTTGCGCCATTTTTAAGACGCCCTAACGCCATTTTTCCCTACGCCGGCGCTGCCTGGTGTACGTGGGTTTTTTCCACGCACACCAGGCAGCGCCGGTCTGCTTGCGCCGGCTAACGCCATTCAATAAATACGGCGCCCGCATGGCGCTTCAGAATGGCGTTAGCCGGCGCAAAATTTTTTGACGCTAAACTGCGTTAGCGCAGTTTAGCGTCAAAAAGTATAAATACGGGCCCAAGTGTTCGCTGTACATGGACGACGTCACCCTCTTCTGCACGGATGGGAAATCGGTCCAGTCCCTGCTAGAGGCATGCAAGGACTTTGGCAAAGTATCAGGAGCAAAGATCAACGTGGACAAATCACAGGCAAAGCTTTTTGGCCGCTGGGACCTATGTAACGAGCCTCTCCCTTTCCCCGTTGAGGCAGGACTGGTAAAGATCCTCGGTATCTGGTTTGGGGGACCAGGAGCGGCGGCGAAAAGCTGGAACGAACCTGATTAGTCTGTGGATTGTCCTGGGCTTCCATAGGCTTGGCGGGATGTCAGGGACTGCCTTCCTTCCCTTGCGATGCTCCTTGTGCATGACTGTCCTTTTCACCCTGTCCATCTTTGAGTGCCAAACAAAGTGGAAAACCATGCTGTTCACAGCCCGTGCTACGTTGGCCAGGAGTGGCCAGGCCTGTGTCACATACTGCAGCACGGGCAGTGCGTCGTTCCTGAGCACCAGAGCCTTTCCTTCAATGCTCAGGTGTCTCAAGCTCCAAAAGCCCAGTTTCTGCTTGACTTTGGCCAGGCGTTCGTTCCAGCTTTTCGCTGCCGCTCCTGGTCCCCCTGCAGAGCGAGGGTGGCATCCACAGAGGCATGGCCTGAGGTGGGGCAGAGCATGGGCGTGGGGGCGCAAAGTGACCAGCCAAGGCCCCTCAGTCCCTTTGGGCATGGGGTTGCCTAGCCAAAGCTGCTTCCCACAAGCCTCGGCCGGCCAGCAAAATCTGCATGACCACGCCTGCCAGCAGAGCCAATCAGGGCTTTGCTTTCACTATCCCACGATCACCCCGTGCCTGCAGTACCTTTAGTGTCCACTAGAGGTCACTGTTCTGCCAAAGAACTACCTGGTGCTATATGCACACAAGGGCACTTTTAAGTGCTATTACTGGAGCTGCATCCTGCTGAAGATACCTGCCTGCTGAAACCTGCCTGCCTGCTGTGGACTTCGCCTGCCTACTGGAACCGCCTGCTGTGGACTCTCACCTGCCTGCTGGAGCTGCTTGCCTGCTGGAGACCCTTCCTTGCCTGCTGGAGCTGCCTGGATACTGAGGCCTGCCTGCCTGTCTGCCTGCTGAGGGGATCTCCTGCCTGCCAAGCTTCCCTGCCTGCCTGAAGGGAACCACTGCCAGCCACCAGGAGCAGGCCTGAGGAGTACCTACCTGCTGCAGCTCCCTGAAGGACCCCTCCCAGGGCACGCCGCAACAGCAAGGACAGGATGAGCAGACTGCTGAACCCCTGGTTCCACAACACGGTGAAGATGCAGAGGAAGGTGGAATCGGACGGATCCACACCAGAGCTGAGCAGAAAGACTTTCACAGAGTTGCTGGTGACCAAGATGGGGTTCACAGCAGCAGAGATTTGGTGCATAATGTCAGATGCACCCAAAGGCACTTACCTGCTGACGTTCATGTCAGAATCAATCTGCAGGAGATACTGGCAGATGTGCTGGTCAAGACGGGACGAGAAACCCTTCGCCGACTTCCACCTGGAGTGCCAACTCGTGTTGGAGGTGAAGAGGATGACCGTGCACGTCTACAACCCGCATGTCAACATCCAGGACCTGACCACCTTCCTACGCCGACACTGCACAGTGACGAGAGAACCCTCCCGCAACCTGGACAGTGATGGCATATGGGATGGGAAATGGACAGTCATGGTGAAGCTGAAAGAGGACCCGGCCGCCCCGGATGGAATCCATCACCCTCCTTCAAGCTTCTCCCTAGGGCGCGACTCGGGCTACCTCTACTACCCCGGGCAGCCCAGACTGTGCAACAAGTGTAGTAAACCGGGCCACACTGCTAAAGATTTCACAGTGCAAGTGTGCAAGAACTGCAAAAGAGAAGGACACACAGCCAGGGCATGCAAAGAGGAAGCCCCCTGCAACCTCTGCAGTGCCGTGGGCCACCGTTTCAAAGACTGCCCGCAAAGAGCCAAGTCCTACGCCCAGGCGGCCAAACCTCCTGGGAGAGAGGCACAGGAGGAGGCTGCCGTGGCCAGCCTTCCAGTCCCAGCACCCAGAAAGACCAAGGAAACTGGGAGGAGGAAAGGCCCCAGGCAGGAGCAAGTCAAACCTGACCAAGGCTCCACCCCATTCCTGGAGCCACAGAGCACAGAAGAAGGAATGCCTGCCATCCCTGAGAGTATGCCAACAGACAACGCTCCCCAACCCGCCTCTGAGATCCAGGAAGAAGAACCCTGGACAAAACAGGAGCGCAGGAAAAGGAGGCACAGTCCCCCACAGGTAACAAAGAAGACAAGGAAGAAACACCTGAGCAACCAGAACCCCAACTCCGATCCAGAGGAGTCAGAAGAAGAAGAACAACCAGGGAATGAGGGTCCAGATGACCAACTGGACCAAGTCACCAGAGTGCTGCAGGAGATGAGGGCGCTAGCCAGCGTCATGGAAGCGTCCCCACCACCATCACCAGCAATAGCTGAGAAGGAAGAGACCTCCATGGAGGAGGAAGAGCCAGAGAACAGCCACGTGGGCAAGCCAGCCTCAGAGAAGCACCAAGCAACGGTGGCCAAGACAACAGCCCCCGCGCCGGAGACCCGCCAGGAGCCTGACCAGCCCTGTAAGTAGCCTTGTCACTGTGTGAAAACAGCTAATTACTCTGACTTGATAGTTAGTATTTAAGCCTAAGTTCAACTCTTAAACACTAATTAAGATGGCTATTTCATTGTTTTCCATAAATGTGAGAAGTATCAGAGACAAGCGCAGATGTGCTAGCACCTTGAACTTTCTTGCCAGCCAGGAATGTGATGTGTACATGATTCAGGAATGCTCCATCCCTTTCTCAGCTTCATACACACACCTAGAACAGCAGTGGGCATTTGGGCCTTCTTTTTGGTCTGGGGGGAACAGCAGTAGGTCTGTAGGAGTCGCTACCTTAGTCAGAGGGAGGTGCTTCACAGTGGACTCGGTCACCGAGCTGGAAGGCGGCAGGCCTCTTGTCGTTGACGGCTCATGGGCAGGAGAACCGGTTAGACTGATCAATGTGTATGCGCCTTCTGATGTAGGTGAGAGACGGGAGCTGTTCCAGCGCCTCAGACCACAGCTGGTCACCTCCAGAACAATCATGATGGGTGGGGATTTCAACTGTATACTAGAGAGTGGTGGTCGATGTGGGACCAGAGCTAAGAAAGGATGGTTGGATGATGGTGCGAAACTCCTAGCGGAGATGGTGGGTGAGGCCTCCCTGACGGACTTCATTGGATCCATGGGGGCGGACGCCAGGAATTTCACCTGGAGCCGCCCTGATGGATCTGTGCGCTCCAGGATAGACTTTGTTTTCACCTCTAGATCAGTGAGGATCAGGCAGCACTCCATGGTGACAGTGCATTTCTCTGACCACAGGGCTATCAGGTTCCAGGGGGAGCTAACAGGGAAGTTCCTGACAGGTCCGGGCACCTGGAAACTGAATGGCTCTCAGCTGGGGAGAGAGGATGTACAGGAGGAGCTGAGGAGGACTTACAGTGAGTGGCAAGACATGAAAGACACCTTCCAGTCCATAGGGGAATGGTGGGAGTGGGTGAAAGGCAGGATTCAGGATTTCTTTAAGAACGTGGGCAGGAAAGCAGCAAGGGGGAGGAAGAGGGAGTTCAGTAGACTGCAGCAACAGCTGCAGGAACTGCACGACCTCCAACTCCGGGGATGGGACGTCATGAACCCTCTGGAGGCAGTCAAGAAAGAGCTGAGCGAGCACTTTCATGAGGAATCCAGGAGGATCATCTTTCGTTCTAAGGTGGAGAACTTGGAAAAGGGGGAGAAATGCAACTCCTTCTTTAAGAAAATCCACTCTGCGCACACCCCTCTGGTTCAACTGCGCAACCGGGAGGGAATTTTGTGTGACACCAAGGAAGACATTAGGAAGGCTGTGACAGACTTCTATGGGGACCTCTACTCAGAGAAGAGGTCAGATGGGGATCAGGCAGAAAGGTTTTTGGCAGGTATCCATGTAGGAGGCTGGACTGGCTTGTAGTGAGTACCAAGGGGTACTTGCACCTTGCACCAGGCCCAGTTATCCCTTATTAGTGTATAGGGTGTCTAGCAGCTTAGGCTGATAGATAATGGTAGCTTAGCAGAGCAGCTTAGGCTGAACTAGGAGACGTGTGAAGCTACTACAGTACCACAAGTGTCACTTGCACAATACCATAAGAAACCACAATACACAGTTATACTAAACATAAAGGTACTTTATTTTTATGACAATATGCCAAAGTATCTCAGAGTGTACCCTCAGAGTGAGAATAGCAAATATACACAAGTTATATGTACACAATACCAAAAATATGCAGTATAGTCTTAGAAAACAGTGCAAACAATGTATAGTTACAATAGGATGCAATGGGGACACATAGGGATATTGGCAACACAAACCATATACTCCAAAAGTGGAATGCGAACCACGAATGGAACCCAAACCTATGTGACCTTGTAGAGGGTCGCTGGGACTATTAGAAAATAGTGAGAGTTAGAAAATTAGCCCTCCCCAAGACCCTGAAAAGTGAGTGCAAAGTGCACTAAAGTTCCCCAGAAGACAAAGAAGTCGTGATAGAGGAATAATGCAGGAAAGACACAAACCAACAATGCAACAACGGTGGATTTCCAATCTAGGGTACCTGTGGAACAAGGGGACCAAGTCCAAAAGTCACAAGCAAGTCGGAGATGGGCATATGCCCAGGAAATGCCAGCTGTGGGTGCAAAGAAGCTTCTACTGGACAGAAGAAACTGAGGTTTCTGCAGGAACGAAAAGGGCTAGAGACTTCCCCTTTGGTGGACGGATCCCTCTCGCCGTGGAGAGTCGTGCAGAAGTGTTTTCCCACCGAAGAAACGCCAACAAGCCTTGCTAGCTGCAAATTGTGTGGTTAGCGTTTTTGGACGCTGTTGTGGCCCAGGAGGGACCAGGAGGTCGCAAATTGGACCAAGAGGTAGAGGGGACGTCGAGCAAGGCAAGGGGCCCTCTCAGCAGCAGGTAGCACCCAGAGAAGTGCCAAAAACAGGCACTATGAGGATGCGTGAAACGGTGCTCTCCCGAAGTTACACAAAGGAGTCCCACGTCGCCGGAGACCAACTTAGAAAGTCGTGCAATGCAGGTTAGAGTGCCGTGGACCCAGGCTTGGATGGGCACAAAGGATTTCCGCTGGAAGTGCACAGGGGCCGGAGAAGTTGCAAAAGTCGTAGTTACCAACAATGCAGTCTGGCGTGGGGAGGCAAGGACTTACCTCCACCAAACTTGGACTGAAGAGTCACTGGACTGTGGGAGTCACTTGGACAGAGTTGCTGGATTCAAGGGACCTCGCTCGTCGTGCTGAGAGGAGACCCAAGGGACCCGTAATGCAGCTTTTTGGTGCCTGCGGTTGCAGGGGGAAGATTCCGTCGACCCACGGGAGATTTCTTCGGAGCTTCTAGTGCAGAGAGGAGGCAGACTACCCCCACAGCATGCACCACCAGGAAAACAGTCGAGAAGGCGGCAGGATCAGCGTTACAGAGTTGCAGTAGTCGTCTTAGCTACTTTGTTGCAGGTTTGCAGGCTTCCAGCGCGGTCAGCAGTCGATTCCTTGGCAGAAGGTGAAGAGAGAGATGCAGAGGAACTCTGATGAGCTCTTGCATTCGTTATCTAAAGTTTCCCCAGAGACAGAGACCCTAAATAGCCAGAAAAGAGGGTTTGGCTACCTAGGAGAGAGGATAGGCTACTAACACCTGAAGGAGCCTATCAGAAGGAGTCTCTGACGTCACCTGGTGGCACTGGCCACTCAGAACAGTCCAGTGTGCCAGCAGCACCTCTGTTTCCAAGATGGCAGAGGTCTGGAGCACACTGGAGGAGCTCTGGACACCTCCCAGGGGAGGTGCAGGTCAGGGGAGTGGTCACTCCCCTTTCCTTTGTCCAGTTTCGCGCCAGAGCAGGGCTAAGGGGTCCCTGAACTGGTGTAGACTGGCTTATGCAGAATTGGGCACATCTGTGCCCATGAAAGCATTTCCAGAGGCTGGGGGAGGCTACTCCTCCCCTGCCTTCACACCATTTTCCAAAGGGAGAGGGTGTAACACCCTCTCTCAGAGGAAGTCCTTTGTTCTGCCATCCTGGGACAAGCCTGGCTTGACCCCAGGGGGGCAGAAACCTGTCTGAGGGGTTGGCAGCAGCAGCAGCTGCAGTGAAACCCCAGAAAAGGCAGTTTGGCAGTACCAGGGTCTGTGCTACAGACCACTGGGACCATGGAATTGTGCCAACAATGCCAGGATGGCATAGAGGGGGCAATTCCATGATCTTAGACATGTTACATGGCCATATTCGGAGTTACCATTGTGAAGCTACATATAGGTAGTGACCTATATGTAGTACATGCGTGTAATGGTGTCCCCGCACTCACAAAGTTCAGGGAATTGGCCCTGAACAATGTGGGGGCACCTTGGCTAGTGCCAGGGTACCCTCACACTAAGTAACTTTGCACCTAACCTTTACCAGGTAAAGGTTAGACATATAGGTGACTTATAAGTTACTTAAGTGCAGTGTAAAATGGCTGTGAAATAACATGGACGTTATTTCACTCAGGCTGCAGTGGCAGGCCTGTGTAAGAATTGTCAGAGCTCCCTATGGGTGGCAAAAGAAATGCTGCAGCCCATTGGGATCTCCTGGAACCCCAATACCCTGGGTACCTCAGTACCATATACTAGAGAATTATAAGGGTGTTCCAGTAAGCCAATGTAAATTGGTAAAATTGGTCACTAGCCTGTTAGTGACAATTTGTAAGAAATGAGAGAGCATAACCACTGAGGTTCTGGTTAGCAGAGCCTCAGTGAGACAGTTAGGCACCACACAGGGAACACATACATATAGGCCACAAACTTATGAGCACTGGGGTCCTGACTAGCAGGGTCCCAGTGACACATAACAAACATACTGAAAACATAGAGTTTTCACTATGAGCACTGGGCCCTGGCTATCAGGATCCCAGTGAGACAGTGAAAATACCCTGACATACACTCACAAACAGGCCAAAAGTGGAGGTAACAAGGCTAGAAAGAGGCTACTTTCTCACAATCCCGAGAAAGGTTTCCACACCAGCAAGGGAAGTCCTCAACGCACCCCTCACTCTGGAGGAGCTGCACATTGCAGTTAAATCCTTCAAGTCAGGAAAGACACCAGGCAGTGATGGTCTACCAATTGAATTCTACACTTCACTGTGGGACCTAGTGGGACCAGACCTTCTGGAGCTGTATGAGGAGATGGAGCAGGAGGGAGTCATGCCCCACACATTAAGGGAAGGAACGATCGCGCTCCTGTATAAACATAAGGGGGAGAGATGTGACCTCAAGAACTGGCGTCCCATCTCTCTCCTGAATGTGGACTACAAGATCCTGGCAAAGACAATGGTGAATAGACTCAAGAGCACTATGGGAGAGTTAGTTCACCCAGACCAGACCTGTGGGGTTCCAGGACGCAGAGTGGCGGACAGCCTAGCACTGATCAGGGACACGATCCAATACATCACAGACCGGAATATCCACGCTGCGCTGGTCTGTCTCGATCAGGAAAAGGCCTTCGACCGCGTCTCCCATGAGTTCATGGAGAGGGTACTGCAGGGTTTTGGGCTGGGGGAGCGCTTCTGCAATTATGTTAGAATAATGTATACAGACATTTTCAGTTCAGTCATGGTAAATGGTTGGAAAACAGACCCCTTTCCTATCAGGTCTGGGGTAAGACAAGGCAGCCCGCTCTCGCCCTCTTTGTTTGTTTTGGTTTTAGAGCTTCTCGCGGAGTACATCAGGAAGAACCCGAACATCAGAGCGATCCCGACACCAGGAGACGCAAAGAAAGAAGTCAAGTGTTCGCTGTACATGGACGACGTCACCCTCTTCTGCACGGACGGGAAATCGGTCCAGTCCCTGCTGGAGGCATGCAAGGACTTTGGCAAAGCATCAGGAGCAAAGATCAACGTGGACAAATCACAGGCAAAGCTTTTCGGCCGCTGGGACCTATGTAAAGAGCCTCTCCCTTTCCCCGTTGAGGCAGGACTGGTAAAGATCCTCGGTATCTGGTTTGGGGGACCAGGAGCGGCAGCGAAAAGCTGGAACGAACGCCTGGCCAAAGTCAAGCAGAAACTGGGCTTTTGGAGCTTGAGACACCTGAGCATTGAAGGAAAGGCTCTGGTGCTCAGGAACGACGCACTGCCCGTGCTGCAGTATGTGACACAGGCCTGGCCACTCCTGGCCAACGTAGCACGGGCTGTGAACAGCATGGTTTTCCACTTTGTTTGGCACTCAAAGATGGACAGGGTGAAAAGGACAGTCATGCACAAGGAGCATCGCAAGGGAGGGAAAGCAGTCCCTGACATCCCGACAATCCTCAGAGCCTTCTTTGTGTGTGGCTGCGTCCGAATAACCCTGACGAACGAGAACAAGGACCACTCAGCTTACAGGGTCTTCCGCTTCTTCCTGCTCCCAGTATGGAGAAGACTGGGATGGGATAAGTGGGAGAATGCAACAATGTTCAACTGGGACCTCCCCTGGTACTACAAGGAGATTGAGAAGTTTGTGGTGGAATTTGGGCTGAACTGTGTCACACCAAGCCTATGGAAGCCCAGGACAATCCACAGACTAATCAGGTCCAGGGACACCACAGAACCAGTGAGCGACCTGCCACCTGCGACAGCAACAAGGGTGTGGGAAAATGTATCCTCCCCATCCCTAACCAACAGACACAAAGACATTGCATGGATGGCCGTGAAAGGGGGACTGCCAGTCCGGTCATTCATGCACAGCAGGGGCCTGTGCCCACACAGAGAATGCCCAAGGGGATGCCCTGCAGAGGAAACTACATACCATCTGTTCTGGGCCTGCCCCTTTGCCCAGAGACTGCGGGGAGCCTTAAAACAAGAAATGGAAGCCCACATCCCATACCCAAACATCACTCACCACTCTGTGCTGTATGGGCTGTTTCCAAAGACACACTCAGTGGAGGCTATCCAAGGATGCTGGAGAATCCTCTGCTGCGTAAAGGACATCCTCTTGTATGCCAGGACCCGACTGGTGACCAACGGGGAGGTGGTGAGCAGGGAAGCGTGCCGCTGAATGGTACTCAACCTGCTGAGAGACTACACAGACAAGGACAACAAGGAGGGTGAGAAGGAGGAAGAACTGTAAACCCTAACCCCTCCTTCCCACTGAACTCCCCACACTGCCCCAAGAAACCAAACCCCCCTTTACTACTTATTTCATATGTAAACTGACTGTGTTGTTAAAATTGGATTTGAAACAAAGTTGAAGTGGACTGCCCTTCCTAAGGGAAGAGGTACCACTCTTTAAAAACCTATGTATCGCCTACTTAAAGCACTTAATAAAGGTTTTTGAAACTTAAAAAAAAAAAAAAAAAGGTGATACTTACCTGGCAGGGGAGACACCACGATCACCCCTTGCCTGCAGTACCTTTAGTGTCCACTAGAGGTCACTGTTCTGCCAAAGAACTACCTGGTGCTATATGCACACAAGGGCACTTTTAAGTGCTATTACTGGAGCTGCATCCTGCTGAAGATACCTGCCTGCTGAAACCTGCCTGCCTGCTGTGGACCCTCACCTGCCTGCTGTGGACTTCGCCTGCTGTGGACTCTCACCTGCCTGCTGGAGCTGCCTGGATACTGAGGCCTGCCTTCCTGTCTGCCTGTCTGCCTGCTGAGGGGATCCCCTGCCTGCCAAGCTTCCCTGCCTGCCTGAAGGGAACCACTGCCAGCCACCAGGAGCAGGCCTGAGGAGTACCTACCTGCTGCAGCTCCCTGAAGGACCCTTCCCAGGGCACGCCGCAACAGCAAGGACAGGATGAGCAGACCGCTGAACCCCTGGTTCCACAACACGGTGAAGATGCAGAGGAAGGTGGAATCGGACGGATCCACACCAGAGCTGAGCAGAAAGACTTTCACAGAGTTGCTGGTGACCAAGATGGGGTTCACAGCAGCAGAGATTTGGTGCATAATGTCAGATGCACCCAAAGGCACTTACCTGCTGACGTTCATGTCAGAATCAATCTGCAGGAGATACTGGCAGATGGGCTGGTCAAGACGGGACGAGAAACCCTTCGCCGACTTCCACCTGGAGTGCCAACTCGTGTTGGAGGTGAAGAGGATGACCGTGCACGTCTACAACCCGCATGTCAACATCCAGGACCTGACCACCTTCCTACGCCGACACTGCACAGTGACGAGAGAACCCTCCCGCAACCTGGACAGTGATGGCATATGGGATGGTAAATGGACAGTCATGGTGAAGCTGAAAGAGGACCCGGCCGCCCCGGATGGAATCCATCACCCTCCTTCAAGCTTCTCCCTAGGGCGTGACTCGGGCTACCTCTACTACCCCGGTCAGCCCAGACTGTGCAACAAGTGTAGTAAACCGGGCCACACAGCTAAAGATTGCACAGTGCAAGTGTGCAAGAACTGCAAAAGAGAAGGACAGACAGCCAGGGCATGCAAAGAGGAAGCCCCCTGCAACCTCTGCGGTGCCATGGGCCACCGTTTCAAAGACTGCCCGCAAAGAGCCAAGTCCTACGCCCAGGCGGCCAAACCTCCTGGGAGAGAGGCACAGGAGGAGGCTGCTGTGGCCAGCCTTCCAGTCCCAGCACCCAGAAAGACCAAGGAAACTGGGAGGAGGAAAGGCCCCAGGCAGGAGCAAGTCAAACCTGACCAAGGCTCCACCCCATTCCTGGAGCCACAGAGCACAGAAGAAGGAATGCCTGCCATCCCTCAGAGTATGCCAACAGACAACGCTCCCCAACCCGCCTCTGAGATCCAGGAAGAAGAACCCTGGACAAAACAGGAGCGCAGGAAAAGGAGGCACAGTCCCCCACAGGTAACAAAGAAGACAAGGAAGAAACACCTGAGCAACCAGAACCCCAACTCCGATCCAGAGGAGTCAGAAGAAGAACAACAACCAGGGAATGAGGGTCCAGATGACCAACTGGACCAAGTCACCAGAGTGCTGCAGGAGATGAGGGCACTAGCCAGCGTCATGGAAGCGTCCCCACCACCATCGCCAGCAATAGCTGAGAAGGAAGAGACCTCCATGGAGGAGGAAGAGCCAGAGAACAGCCACGTGGGCAAGCCAGCCTCAGAGAAGCACCAAGCAACGGTGGCCAAGACAACAGCCCCCGCGCCGGAGACCCGCCAGGAGCCTGACCAGCCCTGTAAGTAGCCTTGTCACTGTGTGAAAACAGCTAATTACTCTGACTTGATAGTTAGTATTTTAGCCTAAGTTAAACTCTTAAACACTAATTAAGATGGCTATTTCATTGTTTTCCATAAATGTGAGAAGTATCAGAGACAAGCGCAGATGTGCTAGCACCTTGAACTTTCTTGCCAGCCAGGAATGTGATGTGTACATGATTCAGGAATGCTCCATCCCTTTCTCAGCTTCATACACACACCTAGAACAGCAGTGGGCATTTGGGCCTTCTTTTTGGTCTGGGGGGAACAGCAGTAGGTCTGTAGGAGTGTTAGGGTTTGTACACAGCAAAGAGCATGTCCCCTCTCACTGCACTAGTGGGTTCTGTAATAGCTCCCTTTTAAACTTATTATTGAAAGCCTTTCTTGTTATCTCACCTTCCCCCCCCCCCCTAGGCTTCTGTGTATGCTCTTTAATGTGCTGTTTTGTTTACACATTGGGCCTTGCTTTTACCAAGGCTTCTTTAAAACACTCTTCCCTAGGCCATGTGTTAATCCAACTCATTTGCATAATAACTGAAACTCTGCACACCTTTCAAGAACATGTGCAGCATGTGAGGACCACACCCAGCTCTTCAAACCACACCCAGCTCTGCACACCTTCCAAGAACATGTGCAGCATGTGAGGACCACACCCAGCCCTTCAAACCACACCCAGCTCTTCGAACCACACCCTGCCCTGTCTATAAAAGGCATCCCCCGAGCCTCACCCAGTGCTTGTGCTCGTCTACCTCCCGCTTACCTGAGAACAGATCCCTCAGCGCTGGTACTCCTGCTCTTTACAGACTTTCTTTGACTTCAATGGGCGCAGCTGCTGGCTCTTCCTTCTTCCGGTTTCCGGTTCCTCCTTGCCTCAGCCTCTCTCCTACGAGTAACCTGCAAAAGAGAAAGAAGACAAGGTTAGACTGATCAGTATCTCTTGCCAGCAACAAGTAAGTGCAAAACTTTTTATTACCTGAGGGAGCTTTGACGGCAATTTCTGGATTCGTGTATAGACAGTTTGAGGCGAAGTGCCTTCCACGAGCATTGTGATTCAGGCTCTTTGTTGCAGGAGTATTTTGCGGAACTTTGTGAAGCGGACATTGTTTTTTTTCATGGAACTTTTGGGAATCGAACAGTGGAAACCATTGACAGCAAGGCAAACAGTAAATCAAGGACTTGCACAAATTACATGCTGTATTTTGATGTAAAAGTACAGTATTTGTTTTATAAAAGATTCTGGTAATATGGGAAAAGTGAGTCTGCTATTGGGAATTTAGGCTTTAGTTATATTATGATGAATGTTTGATATTGGTAATTCTGATAACGGTATTTGTTTAATGTTTTAGAAGCTTTACAGTAATAGAAAACACATCCCAGAGCAGTAACACATTCCAAACCTGGAAACTAGAGACCAGGATCCAAGAGGTACTTTTAGAAGAGAATTTCTAATAAATAAAGGGATAGTCAGGAACCCATTTAGGAATAGGTTGCACTTATCTGTTCTTTGTTTATGTTTCATTAGGCACCAGTTTCTACAGAAGTCAGAAAGGGCCGCAGATTTGTGCAGCACTTCAACAGTGGAAACGCAAGAACGGTGTTGTCTCTCTTTTTTATTTTATCCACTTCCCCCCTTCCCTTGAGCTTCTGTTCTTAGTGCACTGTTTTAAAAACTAGTGTGCTGGAACAAGCAGTTTCAGGGTGGGGTCGGATTGTCTTCAACCTCCATCAGAACTGAACAAGAACTCAGGTGAGCTGGGCTTTGACAGAAGCACAAGCCTTAAAAAATTTCAGTTCTGGTGGACGATGAATACCGGGGAAGAAATAGAGGGCATTGACGTCACGGATATGGCGCAGGCCCTAAATGAGGACTTGGCTCATAATGAATCAGTGTCTGGCATCTTGCAACATATGCAAGAGGAAATAGAGAGATTAAAGATGGAGAATACCTCTTTAAAACAGGATTTAAGCAGGTATAAATTTAGGGGATCTCAGTGGAACACAGCTTCTACGCCTTTGTTTAAAACCTCCTCAGAGACAGGGGCGCCATCAAAACATACAACTTTGCCTTCCCCAGTTGAGGTTACTGTTAATGTTCCTAATGTTGTGCCCTTAGCAGCACCTGAACGTTTCCATGGAGATAGTAACAAATTCCATGTTTTTATGAATCAATGTCAATTACACTTCATTTGTAAGCCACAACAGTTCCCTACTGATGATACGAAAGTGGCATTCGTCTTGTCTTATTTGGGTGGCACAGCAGCCAATTGGTCAATTCCTTTCGTGGATAGAGACGATCCCATCCTCCATAATTGGAATCAATTTAAACGTACCATGACCAGCCTTTTTGCAAAACACACTTTCATGCAGGCAAGTGATAATGAGCTTTTAAATCTTAAACAAGGTAACAAGGATTTATTGACCTATCTCACTAGTTTTAATCGTTTACTCACCGAGACACAGTGGCCAGAAGAAAAGCGTGTCTCCCTTTTTTATAAAGGTTTGAGAGACGAGTTAAAAGACGCGCTGGCTCATATCGTTGATTTGCCAAAAGACTATTCGGACTTTGTAGATTTAGTTGTGAAATTAGAACATAGACTAGGAGAAAGAAAGGGAGATAAATACAAACTGGAATCACGGTTAACTTTTATTAGACACAAGAAGAAAGACACAGATAATAAACTCCCTGAACCAGAGCCTATGCAAATAGGGACACTCAGAGGTCCACTCACATCAGAGGAAAAAGAAAGAAGGAGAAAATTTCAATTATGTTTATATTGTGGCAGGGCAGGTCACTTTGCCAGAGAATGTCCAGTAAAGCCTAAAACTCCACAAAAGGGTGCTGTTTCCTCCACCTCCTCAACTGAATCGGGAAACGATTAAGCTCGACAAGGGGAGAGGTTACTTGTTCGAGAAAACATCTTAATCAAACCTCTAATGCTGCAGCCTTCAGGGTACTGCACATACCTAGACATTTCATAATTCAGGTCGTTTTAATTGTTACTACCCAAGTGAGGCATTCTCTCCCTGTCCTACTGGACTCAGGCGCGACAGGAAATTTTGTGGATAATAAGTTAGCTGAAATCTTAGGACTTCCTATGTGCCTAAAGCCTTGTCCAGAAGCAGTATGTGCAGTGGATGGGTCAGAATTGACCTCTGGATTAATCACAAAACAAACAAGTCCACTTGTTATGGTCTGTCAGAACGGGCACACAGAGGTGATTAGCTTTGATCTGATAGATACTCCTAATTTTGGTTTGATTCTCGGGGTACCCTGGTTAACAACTCATAACCCAAAAATTGATTGGGTGAATAGAACTGTTACTTTGGATTCCTCTTTCTGTAGAACCAATTGCTATCAAGAAGCAGGTACAGAACAGAGCACAGTATTACACTGAGCTAGTGTTACACAAGATGAACCAAGTCTCCCTCCTGAATATTCTGACTTTAAAAACGTCTTTGATCCAGTAAAGGCTAGTGTGCTGCCCCCACATCGGTCTTATGACTGCCGTATAGATCTTATCCCAGGGGCCCCTTTACCTAATAACAGAGTATATGCTTTGACTGACGAAGAAACCAAATACTTAAGAACCTACCTAGATGACCTACTACAGTCTGGGTTCATCCGTCATTCCACATCTCCGGTGTCATCTCCACTCTTTTTTATCCCGAAGCCGGATAAATCCCTGCGCGCGTGTATCGATTATAGAGGACTAAATAAGGCTACAATAAAGAATAAATATCCTCTTCCTCTAATACCTGTGTTGTTGGATCAATTAAGACATTCTACTGTATACACTAAACTAGATCTGCGGGGAGCTTACCACCTGGTCCGAGTAAAAGAGGGGGATGAGTGGAAGACAGCTCTCAAGACAAAGTTTGGTTTATTTGAGTACACAGTAATGCCCTTTGGGTTATGTAATGCCCCTGCGGCCTTTCAGTTCTTTATAAACGAGGTCCTACACAAATTCCTGGACGTTTGTGTCATAGTATACATAGACGACATCCTCATTTACTCTAAGAACTCAGAAGAACATACCCAACATGTTCGTGCAGTATTATTAAAGTTAAAAGAAAATCATCTTTTTGCTAAGTTAGAAAAGTGTACTTTTAATGTCAACAAGGTGGACTTTTTAGGATACTGCCTGTCACCTCAAGGAATAACTATGGATGTAAAGAAAATCAGTGCTATTGCTGATTGGCCAGAACCATCCTCTGTAAAAGATATTCAGAAATTTCTGGGTTTCGCCAATTTTTATAGGAGGTTTATTGCACATTTTGCAGACATTGCGGCCCCAATAACTACCTTGTTGCGGAAAGGGCAACGATTTCTTTGGACTGATGAGGCGGCACACGCCTTTGAACTCCTAAAACAAAAGTTCACTTCAGCCCCAATTCTGAAACATCCTGATCCTGACTTGCCCTTTTTTGTTGAAGCAGATGCTTCACAAGTAGCTTTAGGAGGAGTTCTCTCTCAACGAGATGCAGTAGATGGCCAGTTACATCCTATAGCCTTCTATTCCAAAAAGTTATTGCCAGCTGAACAAAATTACACTGTGGCTGAAAGGGAACTACTAGCTATCAAAGTAGCCTTTTCAGAATGGAGGCACCATTTAATGGGAGCCAAGTACCCAGTTACAATCTTTTCTGACCATAAGAACCTACAGTTTTTTGGATCACTTAAAGCACTAACACCACGTCAGATGCGCTGGTTAATTTTTTTTAGCACTTGACTTTGTTATAACCTATAGACCAGGTGCACAACAAATTCAATCTGATGTGTTATCTAGATACGGACATACCTCAGACATGAAACAAGATAAAATAGGAGAACCCATTATTCCTCCCCAAAAGTTGTTGGCACCAGTACAACAGAAGGATTTCATCACAGATCTATATAATGCACACATGCAAATAGCACCTCAGGATTGGTTAAAGGATTCCCATAACACAATACAACGAGGTTTATTGTATCACGACAATATGCTGTTAGTGCCCACCTCTGAATTACAAACACAGGTGATAATTTGGCATCACGCCTCACCGTTGGCAGGTCATCCTGGTTGGGTAAAAACCCTGGAAAATGTGCAAAAACACTTTTGGTGGGACACTATAAGAAAGGACATTAAGCAATTTGTCACTACCTGTCCAATTTGTGCAAGACATAAATCTTCTCATAAGGCTCCTGACGGCTTTTTAATACCAATGCCAACACCCAAACAACCTTGGCACACTGTGAGCGTAGACTTTATTGTAGGTTTACCACCTGTAAAATCCTTCACAACAGTGTTGGTTATAGTGGATTTTTTATCTAAAATGGCACATTTTGTACCATTACGGAAATTACCCACGGCGGCAGAATTTGCCGATATTTTTATAAGGGAAATTGTGCGTTTACATGGTTTGCCAAGCAAAGTGGTGTCAGACCGAGGGAGCCAGTTCAACTCCAGATTTTGGAAAAAATTATGTGAAAAACTGAAAATAGATGTGGCCTTATCCACTGCTTTCCACCCAGAGACAGATGGACAGACTGAACGACTGAACCAAACCTTACTTCAAACGCTACGTTGTTTATTGGCTGATTATTCTAGTGAATGGTTGGAAGCTCTTCCTGTAGCAGAGTTTGTTTATAATAATACTGAGCATTCAGCTCTACTTTGCTCACCATTCTATTTCTTGCAGGGGTATCATCCAAGAGCTATACCCATTTTGTTAGAAGATTCCCTGTTGCCTACAGTAACGGATAGACTAACGAGGTTAGGTGACATACAAGACAAAGCCAGGAAACATTTATTAAAGTACAAGGAAAGCATGAAAAGACAAGCAGACAAACACAGGTCTGAGGCCCCAATGTATAAAATTGGTGACAAGGTATGGCTCTCCACAAAGAACCTAAACATAGAGGGATCCCGAAAGCTGCAACCACGTTTCATTGGACCCTTTAGTATAACTGCCATAGTAAACCCGGTAACAGTAAAATTAGATTTACCAAAAGAATATCCAGTACATACTACATTCCATGTGTCCTTGCTTAAGCCGTACAACTCAAAAACCCGACCTGAACCACCACCTCCACCCATACCAATTAAGGGAAATCTGGAATATGAAGTGAAAAGAATAAAAGACTCAAAAAGAATTAGTGGACGTCTGTTTTATTTAGTAGAATGGAAAGGATATGATGAATCTGAAAATTCATGTGAACCAGCATCATATGTACATGCCCCACAGCTGATTAGACGGTTTTATTTAAAAAATCCAGGAAAACCCCGTCCTGTAGGAGGGCCTTTGAGGGGGGCAACTGTTAGGGTTTGTACACAGCAAAGAGCATGTCCCCTCTCACTGCACTAGTGGGTTCTGTAATAGCTCCCTTTTAAACTTATTATTGAAAGCCTTTCTTGTTATCTCACCTTCCCCCCCCCCCTAGGCTTCTGTGTATGCTCTTTAATGTGCTGTTTTGTTTACACATTGGGCCTTGCTTTTACCAAGGCTTCTTTAAAACACTCTTCCCTAGGCCATGTGTTAATCCAACTCATTTGCATAATAACTGAAACTCTGCACACCTTTCAAGAACATGTGCAGCATGTGAGGACCACACCCAGCTCTTCAAACCACACCCAGCTCTGCACACCTTCCAAGAACATGTGCAGCATGTGAGGACCACACCCAGCCCTTCAAACCACACCCAGCTCTTCGAACCACACCCTGCCCTGTCTATAAAAGGCATCCCCCGAGCCTCACCCAGTGCTTGTGCTCGTCTACCTCCCGCTTACCTGAGAACAGATCCCTCAGCGCTGGTACTCCTGCTCTTTACAGACTTTCTTTGACTTCAATGGGCGCAGCTGCTGGCTCTTCCTTCTTCCGGTTTCCGGTTCCTCCTTGCCTCAGCCTCTCTCCTACGAGTAACCTGCAAAAGAGAAAGAAGACAAGGTTAGACTGATCAGTATCTCTTGCCAGCAACAAGTAAGTGCAAAACTTTTTATTACCTGAGGGAGCTTTGACAGCAATTTCTGGATTCGTGTATAGACAGTTTGAGGCGAAGTGCCTTCCACGAGCATTGTGATTCAGGCTCTTTGTTGCAGGAGTATTTTGCGGAACTTTGTGAAGCGGACATTGTTTTTTTTCATGGAACTTTTGGGAATCGAACAGTGGAAACCATTGACAGCAAGGCAAACAGTAAATCAAGGACTTGCACAAATTACATGCTGTATTTTGATGTAAAAGTACAGTATTTGTTTTATAAAAGATTCTGGTAATATGGGAAAAGTGAGTCTGCTATTGGGAATTTAGGCTTTAGTTATATTATGATGAATGTTTGATATTGGTAATTCTGATAACGGTATTTGTTTAATGTTTTAGAAGCTTTACAGTAATAGAAAACACATCCCAGAGCAGTAACACATTCCAAACCTGGAAACTAGAGACCAGGATCCAAGAGGTACTTTTAGAAGAGAATTTCTAATAAATAAAGGGATAGTCAGGAACCCATTTAGGAATAGGTTGCACTTATCTGTTCTTTGTTTATGTTTCATTAGGCACCAGTTTCTACAGAAGTCAGAAAGGGCCGCAGATTTGTGCAGCACTTCAACAGTGGAAACGCAAGAACGGTGTTGTCTCTCTTTTTTATTTTATCCACTTCCCCCCTTCCCTTGAGCTTCTGTTCTTAGTGCACTGTTTTAAAAACTAGTGTGCTGGAACAAGCAGTTTCAGGGTGGGGTCGGATTGTCTTCAACCTCCATCAGAACTGAACAAGAACTCAGGTGAGCTGGGCTTTGACAGAAGCACAAGCCTTAAAAAATTTCAGTTCTGGTGGACGATGAATACCGGGGAAGAAATAGAGGGCATTGACGTCACGGATATGGCGCAGGCCCTAAATGAGGACTTGGCTCATAATGAATCAGTGTCTGGCATCTTGCAACATATGCAAGAGGAAATAGAGAGATTAAAGATGGAGAATACCTCTTTAAAACAGGATTTAAGCAGGTATAAATTTAGGGGATCTCAGTGGAACACAGCTTCTACGCCTTTGTTTAAAACCTCCTCAGAGACAGGGGCGCCATCAAAACATACAACTTTGCCTTCCCCAGTTGAGGTTACTGTTAATGTTCCTAATGTTGTGCCCTTAGCAGCACCTGAACGTTTCCATGGAGATAGTAACAAATTCCATGTTTTCATGAATCAATGTCAATTACACTTCATTTGTAAGCCACAACAGTTCCCTACTGATGATACGAAAGTGGCATTCGTCTTGTCTTATTTGGGTGGCACAGCAGCCAATTGGTCAATTCCTTTCGTGGATAGAGACGATCCCATCCTCCATAATTGGAATCAATTTAAACGTACCATGACCAGCCTTTTTGCAAAACACACTTTCATGCAGGCAAGTGATAATGAGCTTTTAAATCTTAAACAAGGTAACAAGGATTTATTGACCTATCTCACTAGTTTTAATCGTTTACTCACCGAGACACAGTGGCCAGAAGAAAAGCGTGTCTCCCTTTTTTATAAAGGTTTGAGAGACGAGTTAAAAGACGCGCTGGCTCATATCGTTGATTTGCCAAAAGACTATTCGGACTTTGTAGATTTAGTTGTGAAATTAGAACATAGACTAGGAGAAAGAAAGGGAGATAAATACAAACTGGAATCACGGTTAACTTTTATTAGACACAAGAAGAAAGACACAGATAATAAACTCCCTGAACCAGAGCCTATGCAAATAGGGACACTCAGAGGTCCACTCACATCAGAGGAAAAAGAAAGAAGGAGAAAATTTCAATTATGTTTATATTGTGGCAGGGCAGGTCACTTTGCCAGAGAATGTCTAGTAAAGCCTAAAACTCCACAAAAGGGTGCTGTTTCCTCCACCTCCTCAACTGAATCGGGAAACGATTAAGCTCGACAAGGGGAGAGGTTACTTGTTCGAGAAAACATCTTAATCAAACCTCTAATGCTGCAGCCTTCAGGGTACTGCACATACCTAGACATTTCATAATTCAGGTCGTTTTAATTGTTACTACCCAAGTGAGGCATTCTCTCCCTGTCCTACTGGACTCAGGCGCGACAGGAAATTTTGTGGATAATAAGTTAGCTGAAATCTTAGGACTTCCTATGTGCCTAAAGCCTTGTCCAGAAGCAGTATGTGCAGTGGATGGGTCAGAATTGACCTCTGGATTAATCACAAAACAAACAAGTCCACTTGTTATGGTCTGTCAGAACGGGCACACAGAGGTGATTAGCTTTGATCTGATAGATACTCCTAATTTTGGTTTGATTCTCGGGGTACCCTGGTTAACAACTCATAACCCAAAAATTGATTGGGTGAATAGAACTGTTACTTTGGATTCCTCTTTCTGTAGAACCAATTGCTATCAAGAAGCAGGTACAGAACAGAGCACAGTATTACACTGAGCTAGTGTTACACAAGATGAACCAAGTCTCCCTCCTGAATATTCTGACTTTAAAAACGTCTTTGATCCAGTAAAGGCTAGTGTGCTGCCCCCACATCGGTCTTATGACTGCCGTATAGATCTTATCCCAGGGGCCCCTTTACCTAATAACAGAGTATATGCTTTGACTGACGAAGAAACCAAATACTTAAGAACCTACCTAGATGACCTACTACAGTCTGGGTTCATCCGTCATTCCACATCTCCGGTGTCATCTCCACTCTTTTTTATCCCGAAGCCGGATAAATCCCTGCGCGCGTGTATCGATTATAGAGGACTAAATAAGGCTACAATAAAGAATAAATATCCTCTTCCTCTAATACCTGTGTTGTTGGATCAATTAAGACATTCTACTGTATACACTAAACTAGATCTGCGGGGAGCTTACCACCTGGTCCGAGTAAAAGAGGGGGATGAGTGGAAGACAGCTCTCAAGACAAAGTTTGGTTTATTTGAGTACACAGTAATGCCCTTTGGGTTATGTAATGCCCCTGCGGCCTTTCAGTTCTTTATAAACGAGGTCCTACACAAATTCCTGGACGTTTGTGTCATAGTATACATAGACGACATCCTCATTTACTCTAAGAACTCAGAAGAACATACCCAACATGTTCGTGCAGTATTATTAAAGTTAAAAGAAAATCATCTTTTTGCTAAGTTAGAAAAGTGTACTTTTAATGTCAACAAGGTGGACTTTTTAGGATACTGCCTGTCACCTCAAGGAATAACTATGGATGTAAAGAAAATCAGTGCTATTGCTGATTGGCCAGAACCATCCTCTGTAAAAGATATTCAGAAATTTCTGGGTTTCGCCAATTTTTATAGGAGGTTTATTGCACATTTTGCAGACATTGCGGCCCCAATAACTACCTTGTTGCGGAAAGGGCAACGATTTCTTTGGACTGATGAGGCGGCACACGCCTTTGAACTCCTAAAACAAAAGTTCACTTCAGCCCCAATTCTGAAACATCCTGATCCTGACTTGCCCTTTTTTGTTGAAGCAGATGCTTCACAAGTAGCTTTAGGAGGAGTTCTCTCTCAACGAGATGCAGTAGATGGCCAGTTACATCCTATAGCCTTCTATTCCAAAAAGTTATTGCCAGCTGAACAAAATTACACTGTGGCTGAAAGGGAACTACTAGCTATCAAAGTAGCCTTTTCAGAATGGAGGCACCATTTAATGGGAGCCAAGTACCCAGTTACAATCTTTTCTGACCATAAGAACCTACAGTTTTTTGGATCACTTAAAGCACTAACACCACGTCAGATGCGCTGGTTAATTTTTTTTAGCACTTGACTTTGTTATAACCTATAGACCAGGTGCACAACAAATTCAATCTGATGTGTTATCTAGATACGGACATACCTCAGACATGAAACAAGATAAAATAGGAGAACCCATTATTCCTCCCCAAAAGTTGTTGGCACCAGTACAACAGAAGGATTTCATCACAGATCTATATAATGCACACATGCAAATAGCACCTCAGGATTGGTTAAAGGATTCCCATAACACAATACAACGAGGTTTATTGTATCACGACAATATGCTGTTAGTGCCCACCTCTGAATTACAAACACAGGTGATAATTTGGCATCACGCCTCACCGTTGGCAGGTCATCCTGGTTGGGTAAAAACCCTGGAAAATGTGCAAAAACACTTTTGGTGGGACACTATAAGAAAGGACATTAAGCAATTTGTCACTACCTGTCCAATTTGTGCAAGACATAAATCTTCTCATAAGGCTCCTGACGGCTTTTTAATACCAATGCCAACACCCAAACAACCTTGGCACACTGTGAGCGTAGACTTTATTGTAGGTTTACCACCTGTAAAATCCTTCACAACAGTGTTGGTTATAGTGGATTTTTTATCTAAAATGGCACATTTTGTACCATTACGGAAATTACCCACGGCGGCAGAATTTGCCGATATTTTTATAAGGGAAATTGTGCGTTTACATGGTTTGCCAAGCAAAGTGGTGTCAGACCGAGGGAGCCAGTTCAACTCCAGATTTTGGAAAAAATTATGTGAAAAACTGAAAATAGATGTGGCCTTATCCACTGCTTTCCACCCAGAGACAGATGGACAGACTGAACGACTGAACCAAACCTTACTTCAAACGCTACGTTGTTTATTGGCTGATTATTCTAGTGAATGGTTGGAAGCTCTTCCTGTAGCAGAGTTTGTTTATAATAATACTGAGCATTCAGCTCTACTTTGCTCACCATTCTATTTCTTGCAGGGGTATCATCCAAGAGCTATACCCATTTTGTTAGAAGATTCCCTGTTGCCTACAGTAACGGATAGACTAACGAGGTTAGGTGACATACAAGACAAAGCCAGGAAACATTTATTAAAGTACAAGGAAAGCATGAAAAGACAAGCAGACAAACACAGGTCTGAGGCCCCAATGTATAAAATTGGTGACAAGGTATGGCTCTCCACAAAGAACCTAAACATAGAGGGATCCCGAAAGCTGCAACCACGTTTCATTGGACCCTTTAGTATAACTGCCATAGTAAACCCGGTAACAGTAAAATTAGATTTACCAAAAGAATATCCAGTACATACTACATTCCATGTGTCCTTGCTTAAGCCGTACAACTCAAAAACCCGACCTGAACCACCACCTCCACCCATACCAATTAAGGGAAATCTGGAATATGAAGTGAAAAGAATAAAAGACTCAAAAATAATTAGTGGACGTCTGTTTTATTTAGTAGAATGGAAAGGATATGATGAATCTGAAAATTCATGGGAACCAGCATCATATGTACATGCCCCACAGCTGATTAGACGGTTTTATTTAAAAAATCCAGGAAAACCCCGTCCTGTAGGAGGGCCTTTGAGGGGGGCAACTGTTAGGGTTTGTACACAGCAAAGAGCAGGTCCCCTCTCACTGCACTAGTGGGTTCTGTAATAGCTCCCTTTTAAACTTATTATTGAAAGCCTTTCTTGTTATCTCACCTTCTCCCCCCCCACCCCCTAGGCTTCTGTGTATGTTCTTTAATGTGCTGTTTTGTTTACACATTGGGCCTTGCTTTTACCAAGGCTTCTTTAAAACACTCCTCCCTAGGCCATGTGTTAATCCAACTCATTTGCATAATAACTGAAACTCTGCACACCTTTCAAGAACATGTGCAGCATGTGAGGACCACACCCAGCTCTTCAAACCACACCCAGCTCTGCACACCTTCCAAGAACATGTGCAGCATGTGAGGACCACACCCAGCCCTTCAAACCACACCCAGCTCTTCGAACCACACCCAGCCCTGTCTATAAAAGGCATCCCCCGAGCCTCACCCAGTGCTTGTGCTCGTCTACCTCCCGCTTACCTGAGAACAGATCCCTCGGCGCTGGCACTCCTGCTCTTTACAGACTTTCTTTGACTTCAATGGGCGCAGCTGCTGCCTCTTCCTTCTTCCAGTTTCCGGTTCCTCCTTGCCTCAGCCTCTCTCCTACAAGTAACCTGCAAAAGAGAAAGAAGACAAGGTTAGACTGATCAGTATCTCTTGCCAGCAACAAGTAAGTGCAAAATTTTGTATTACCTGAGGGAGCTTTGACGGCAATTTCTGGATTCGTGTATAGACAGTTTGAGGCGAAGTGCCTTCCACAAGCATTGTGATTCAGGCTCTTTGTTGCAGGAGTATTTTGCGGAACTTTGTGAAGCGGACATTGTTTTTTTTCATGGAACTTTTGGGAATCGAACAGTGGAAACCATTGACAGCAAGGCAAACAGTAAATCAAGGACTTGCACAAATTACATGCTGTATTTTGATGTAAAAGTACAGTATTTGTTTTATAAAAGATTCTGGAAATATGGGAAAAGTGAGTCTGCTATTGGGAATTTAGGCTTTAGTTATATTATGATGAATGTTTGATATTGGTAATTCTGATAACGGTATTTGTTTAATGTTTTAGAAGCTTTACAGTAATAGAAAACACATCCCAGAGCAGTAACACATTCCAAACCTGGAAACTAGAGACCAGGATCCAAGAGGTACTTTTAGAAGAGAATTTCTAATAAATAAAGGGATAGTCAGGAACCCATTTAGGAATAGATTGCACTTATCTGTTCTTTGTTTATGTTTCATTAGGCACCAGTTTCTACAGAAGTCAGAAAGGGCCGCAGATTTGTGCAGCACTTCAACAGTGGAAACGCAAGAACGGTGTTGTCTCTCTTTTTTATTTTATCCACTTCCCCCCTTCCCTTGAGCTTCTGTTCTTAGTGCACTGTTTTAAAAACTAGTGTGCTGGAACAAGCAGTTTCAGGGTGGGGTCGGATTGTCTTCAACCTCCATCAGAACTGAACAAGAACTCAGGTGAGCTGGGCTTTGACAAGGAGTCGCTACCTTAGTCAGAGGGAGGTGCTTCACAGTGGACTCGGTCACCGAGCTGGAAGGCGGCAGGCCTCTTGTCGTTGACGGCTCATGGGCAGGAGAACCGGTTAGACTGATCAATGTGTATGCGCCTTTTGATGTAGGTGAGAGACGGGAGCTGTTCCAGCGCCTCAGACCACAGCTGGTCACCTCCAGAACAATCATGATGGGTGGGGATTTCAACTGTATAATAGAGAGTGGTGGTCGATGTGGGACCAGAGCTAAGGAAGGATGGATGGATGATGGTGCGAAACTCCTAGCGGAGATGGTGGGTGAGGCCTCCCTGACGGACGTCATCGGATCCATGGGGGCGGGCGCCAGGAATTTCACCTGGAGCCGCCCGGATGGATCTGTGCGCTCCAGGATAGACTTTGTTTTCACCTCTAGATCAGTGAGGATCAGGCAGCACTCCATGGTGACAGTGCGGGGCATATTTATACTCCGTTTGCGCCGAATGTGCGTCAAAAATTATGACGCACTTTCAGCGCAAACGTTGCCCCATATTTAAACCCTGACGCCCGAGCCGGCGCACAAGGAAAATGGCGCTATGTGCGCCAGTTTTTGGAAGCGGCACCCCGCCCTGCGTTAATGACATGCAGGGTAGGCGTTCCCGTCCAAAAACCGACGCACACAGCGTTGCGTCATATTTATGCTTCAGGGCAAAAATCACTCCCGCGCAGCAGGCGGCGTAAAAAAATGACGCAAAGCACGAATATCGTGAAATTTTAACGCCTGGGTCAGGGCAGGCGTTAAAATGGGGCAAACACACCTGTACTTAATCAGAACACACAGAACAAACAACAGAGCAGCAGAGCAGCAACAGGGAGACATGGAGGTGCTTTTTCTTCAGCGTGCATGTAGACGCAGAGCCCTGCAGCAACAACAGCAGCTACAACAACAACAGCAGGGACCCCAAAGACAGCGCAGAAGGCAGGAGAGGATATTCCGCCCAAGAACAACCCTGCATGGCCTCAGGGAACGAGACATCATCCAGAGGTACCGGTTGAACTGGCAGGCCATTCAGCAGCTGCTGACAAATATTGAACAGCAATTGGCCCCCACTTTAGTGACTCCACGCACTATCCCAACAGAAACAAAGCTGCTTGCCGTACTTCACATGCTGGCAAGTGGCTCGTTTCAGACAACTGGCGCCCTGGTTGGTGGAATATCACAACCATCATTCTCCGCCTTTTTACCCAAAGTACTGGATGCCATCATTCGCCTGACACCCCGCCACATCTGCTTCCCTAACACAGTGCAGAAGCAGCGGGAAACTAAACAGGGGTTCTACGCCATCAGTGGCTTCCCGCACGTCCTTGGTGCAATCGACTGCACACACGTACGCCTTGCGCCACCTGCTGCGAGTGAACATCTCTACCGCAACAGGAAGCACACACATTCAATCAACGTGCAGGCCATAGTCGATCACCAAGGACTGATCAGCAACATTGTGGCTAAATATCCTGGGAGTGTACATGACGCATTCATCTTCCGTCACTGCACCATCAACCAACACTTCCAGGATGGACGGTATGGCAATGGACTACTTGTTGGTAAGGACAAAAAACAAACTCATATACACACTGCTCTGAAACCCTCTAGGATAAACAACACATACACCACAATAGCAACACCTAGACAGGAACACACTGAGGTACTCACATCACTAGTCATGTTTCACAAGTCACCATTGAACCTCTCACACATTGGAATTTACTCTACAGCTTAGTGTGAAGACATTAATGACTGTGGTTGCCTAAATGTCACCTTGCAAATTTGAAGGCTCACAATAACCTGTACACTAATACAATGCATAAGTTTAAAGGGATGGGATGGCCTGGGTATGTTCATATGAACGTTTCTAATACACTTTCATGTTTCAACTCTGCATGGAACTATCATCACACCCCCAGTGAGGACACACGGACACCTGTATCACAAGTCACAATGCAAGGGAGGGCACACTGTACTGGAGAAACCAATACATCCTGCTGACTAACAGTTAGCCAACAAACACTTGCTCAGCCAAGGAAAAAAACTCAATGCAAAAGTTTTCACCAACAACCATAGGTTGTCACATTAGTGCACAAAAGAGTCACAGACAACACAACACAACTACTGCCATCAAAGATACGTACAACAGTGCCTCCTACATCTAATTGATACCATTCTGTGTTTCTCTTTCAGCTGATCAGGGGTATGGCATCCAGCCTTGGATAATGACACCATATGGGAACCCAAATACTGCTGCTGAGCGGGCATACAATGACGCCCACAAGAGGACATGCAGCATTGTGGAGCGGACCTTTGGGATCCTAAAGTCAAGGTTCCGCTGCCTTGACATCACTGGCGGTAGCCTACTCTATTCCCCAGAGATGGTCTGTAAGATCATACTCACTTGTGCCATATTACACAATATTTGTGTAAAAAGGAATATTCCCCTTCTTGACCTGGACCCAGACATGCCTGAGGATGACGAAGAGGAGGATGCTGGCCTGCAACAGGAGGGGGAACAACCTAACATGGCAGCAGGAGTGCGTAGGCGCCAACAGCTTGTCAATATTTTTTTTTCTTAATGTATTATAATCACTTGTATTCCACACTTGTAAATAAACACAGATAAGAGACACCACATCATGCTTTGGCCTATTCATTTCTGACCACCTTTAGTTTGAAATTGCTGAAGAAGAATGCCGTCTCATTGAGCAAGAATGCTATAACATTCATCACACCAAAAAAAAAAATCACAAATGTATGCACAGAGGGTAGGATGTGACATGATACATTACCATACACAGAGCCCAACAGGAGTACAAATGTGGCAATTACACATGCCGGATCCAAACAACTGAAACAGTCTCTCATCCAGCCCAAAATTGGAGATCATTTGAAAGTCACATCACACGTGTTCAGAGACAGGGTGGGACCATCCATGTGTACGTGACCATGTCATCAATGGCTTCTCTCAAGTGTGTGATATGAGCAATACACAATTGGTACAACATCAGCTGCCACTAACTCAGGAGGAGACCTTGAAGTCACAGTGACAACATACACCCAGACAGGTGATAGTGGATCCACATTCCAACACACATGTACACATATGTCATACAATCAACCTAATATTTGAAAGTAGACCATCACAGTTGTGTCCCAGTTTGAACCTAGCAGGAAGATTGTAACATGCCACTAAACCAGTTTATGCAGAAAGGGACACAGACAACAACAAAATTATTCTCAATATCACATCGGGAACGCTGAGGCCCGTATTTATACTTTTTGACACTAAACTGCGCTAACGCAGTTTAGCGTCAAAAAATTTTGCGCCGGCTAACGCCATTCTGAAGCGTCATGCGGGCGCCGTATTTATTGAATGGCGTTAGCCGGCGCAAGCAGACCGGCGCTGCCTGGTGTGGGTGGAAAAAAACCACGTACACCAGGCAGCGCCGGCGTAGGGAAAAATGGCGTTAGGGCGTCTTAAAAATGGCGCAAGTCAGGTTGACGCTAAAAAATCGTCTTAACCCGATTTGCGCCATTTTAAACGACGCCCAGACGCCATTTACATGACTCCTGTCTTAGTAAAGACTTATGTCCCCTGGGCATGGTCATTGGGCATAGTGGCATGTAGGGGGGGCACAAATAAGGCCCCCCTATGCCACCCAAAAAAAAAAAAAAAATTATACTTACCTGAACTTACCTGAATGTCCCTGGGATGGGTCCCTCCATCCTTGGGTGTCCTCCTGGGGTGGGCAAGGGTGGCAGGGGGGGTCCCTGGGGGCAGGGGAGGGCACCTGTGGGCTCATTTTGAGCCCACAGGCCCCTTAACGCCTACCCTGACCCAGGCGTTAAAAAGTGGCGCAAATGCGGGGTTTTTTGACCCGACCACTCCCGGGCGTGATTTTTGCCCGGGAGTATAAATACGACGCATTTGCGTCGCCGTCATTTTTTTAGACGGGAACGCCTTCCTTGCATCTCATTAACGCAAGGAAGGCGTTCACGCTAAAAAATGACGCTATTTGCCCATACTTTGGCGCTAGACGCGTCTAACGCCAAAGTATAAATATGGCGTTAGTTTTGCGCCGAATTTGCGTCGAAAAAAACGACGCTAATTCGGCGCAAACGGAGTATAAATATGCCCCTGAGAGTCTTGCAAACATAGTCATTGGAAAATGGTATGCAAGTTTGCTCCAATTCATCATTACTGCAAACGTCAAATGGGCTAATGAGATGAATGAATGGTCAACAGTCATTCATACCATATGGCCTTACATTAGCCTGCTGCTGCAGGTTTGCCATGATATAATAAATATACTCCATGGATACAGTAGCTATTCTGGATGGTCAAATCCTAGGGTGCTGGGGGCCTAAGTCCACCTCTACCGCCCCCAAAACATACAAGAATCTTGTACTTGTGAACTAAACACATGCATAAGGCACATGTGTGGCCTACATGTCATAAGTCCAACACAAATCTGAAACACAAAATCATAATGGGACATGGTTAGCCCCATAAAAACTGTAAGTGACTCTTCCACTCCCTGTTAGGACTACAGATAAAAGCATCACCATCATCATTGTGGACACATTTTGGAGAAGGAATACATCATGGTATCCCATCCATCATTTCAAAATAGCCATCAGCAATTAACCCAAATATGTTGACAAATATGGTCAATACATTAGTTAACGTATCCAAAACGTTACAGTGTGAATGCCTTCTATACATAAAACAACGGACATGTGTCATATCCAAACACAAATGTGTATCACATCGCACCGTTTGACCGTGACAAATCACCTTTCCAAAGGTAAAAACATGAAGACATAAGGAAAAATTAGCTCCAAATTCTACGCATACAGCATGGGCGTCATAATTTGTTCACGTACATGAGTGCACAGAATGCAGAGTCAAATAGAAATGTATCCAAAAGTGTCACATATTTAGCCATCAAAGTATAATTTACATCATCAATTTTTTTGACTCAGCATCATGTGCACTACTGTACGTGGAAAAAATATGACGCCCATGATGTATGCGTGGTAAAATTGACACTACATGGACAATATGTTGGTCATCTCATGTACATTAAAAAATATTAATATTCATATCATATTTTTTGACTCTCCATCAAGTGCACTACTGTACGTGGAAAAAATATGACGCCCATGATGTATGCGTGGTAAAATTTACGCTACATGGACAATATGTTGGTCATCTCATGTACATTAAAAATTCATATCATATTTTTTGACTCGCCATCATGTGCACTACTGTACGTGGAAAAAATATGACGCCCATGATGTATGCGTGGTAAAATTGATGCTACATGGACAATATGTTGGTCATCTCATGTACATTAAAAAATATTAATATCAATATCATATTTTTTGACTCGGCATCATGTGCAATGTAATGCGTCAAAAAAAATGACGCACAATTGTGTATGCGTGAAAATATGACGCATAACAGGAAAATAAAAACGGCGGCCATTTTATGCAGGAAGTGATGTAATAGGATATCCTGTTTACCAAATCTGTTCTGGGAGTTAACTTTCACTTTCACTTTGCAGTCTCAGATTTATCTAGACTGTGTGGTTGTGTGAAAGGTGTTGTCCTGTGTTTTACTGCTTTAGTGTCCTGTGTGCCTTGTATTTTGTCTTTTTGTCAATCTATTCTTGTTGTATAACATTGTCTCAGTCTGTTTAGTCTTGTTTTGTCTATTCCTGTGATAGTTTGTATTGTCTGTGGGAGTCTGTTGTGGGTAGCATAGTTTGGGGGGTTAGTTGGGCTATTTTTCTCCTTTTTCCTTTTCTTTCACACCTCTACCTTTCCCCATTTCCCACTTTTACTTTCATATTTCATTTGTCCATTTTTAGAGCTGTCAATATGTCAGGTAGGCCTCGCCTGTCCAGGATGGGTGAAGATGAATTGGGGGGATTCATATGGCTAGTAAGCCATTTCCTCCCACTGATGCTGGAGGCTGGGGGCCGTGTGATACAGGGGTATCACACGGAGGCTAGGAAAATCCGGCGGGAGAAGGTGCGCCATCACCTGGTCCGGGTCTACGGGAGCCTGCGAAATGTCCATCAACTGAAGCACCGCTGGGCAGATCTGATCACCAGGGAACAGGACCTGCTGGACCACCTGGGACTCCGGATTGGTGGCCATGTTGGTGAGTACAAATCAATTACATGGGAATAATAGAAATCTGTGTGGGAACATGTGATGATTGTTAGCCAATCTGCAAAATAAGTAGCTGACTGTGTGTAATGCTAGGGAAACCTAGGCCCATGGTTATACACATATATCCCCATTTTTGCAACACATTTACACGCAATAACAGCAGAAAATTGCAACATCTATCTGTATTTTGCTAAGTAGCCCCCTCTCTGCGTCACAAAATGATGCAAATGATGCGCTACAAAGGTATACATATGTGTCCTAATGTGTATTTTTTGCAGAATGTGTATGAAGACCAATGCTACCAGTCCGATGGCTAATTTTTGCAACACATACCAGATGCCTGTAGCTGCATGTAATGTAGTGTTGCATCTGTGTCAGAGAAGCAACACGTGAACGGCTCTATTTGTACTCTACTGGTCATAATGGCCAGTGAGTAAGTCATGTAGAAACAACATACCTACATATGTAGACGCCATAGCTAGACAGAAAATTAGAAACACATGATGATGCTATACATGTGTGTTGCCTTCACGTCACATGAAGATAGTCATGTTGTCCACACATGTGTCACATGTGTGTGTGGTTGCTGTGTGTTGAACATGTCCACATAGCCTGTTTGATTGTGAGTGGTCATGCAGTCCTCATGGAACCAGTTTTGGAATGTCTCTCTGGGATGCACATGCTGAGATGTATGGATAACATTATTGTTGGGGCATACTAATGGAGGATTAACTTGGATGACACATGACTGTCCTGGCCACTGCATGTGTGTAGTAGGGTGTGTCACTGTAGCAGGAGACTCATCCAATGATAATGTTGAATACAAAGTCATCCATGCAGGATGAGTATGTGTGAAAGTCTATCATTACCATGTCATATTCACACAGTGTCATTGTAACTGAAATTATTTGTCAGTTCACCCAGTCTGAGTATATTCTTCCTTTCATGCTTTACAGGTGGACCAGCCCCGTACACCGTGGGAGAGGTGGCACATTTTGACGACCCCGATACCTACAGTGAGTGTCGCCTGAGTGCTATTTTCATTGTTTGGTAATGAAGCATGATGGATTACTGTGTGTTCAAGAGAATTCATGATTTGATGCGCTGCCCGTTCATTGGCATTGTTGTTTTAGTGTGATATCAAATAGGACTAATGTTTCTGTAAAGCAATACCTAGCCATCTCTCAGATTGAGGGGCTGTAGGTCATTCAAGTTGGGCGGCAATGGGGAATGGTATGACTCATTTGGAATACACTGGTCAATGTTAGACTTGGTCAGGGACTTGCCATGAACTGAGTCTGCATATCAGACTGACAGTCTCCCAGATAGCTTAGGCACATGGCTTTGATGACAAGTGCTTCTTCCTAGTTGACGATGGACTGTGTACACTGTAGGTCGGATCTTCCGGGGGCATGTACTTCCACAAGGTGAACTAGAAGTGTGTGGGACTTGAGTGCAATGGCCTAGGTGTTCTGTTGAATCATGAGAATGGGTGTTCTGCCTCCTCTGTGTGTGGTGTAAAACATGCCTCACTGATAGTATGTCATGTTGGCCTCAGTCATATCATTTTGACATGTGTGGACCTGGGATGTGACAATGTTTGGCTGACTACAACGTGTTGCTAGCCCTTCATATGTGTTGTGTGTGAAGGCACATACTTGTTGAACTTTCTGTACACTCCTGGGTGTGCATTGAACATGGGATTGTTGGTTGTTCTTCCCACACCACCCACAAAGACTGGGATGTTACTGTGAAACAGGGTACCTAGGACTGTAGCAACCAGTATGTCACACGTACTTGACACCTTTTGTGACTTGAGTTAGTACCTAGGGCCAGATGTAGCAAAATGTCTCCACGTTGCAAATGGCATAAATTTCTGTTTGTGATTTGCAAACGTCTGTTTCCTATTCCGAAATGTATTTGGTGGTCATGTACATATTAGCAAAATGCTTTTAAAAATGCAAAATATAAAGGGGTTTTCCAGAACTACTTGCAACTCACAGTGGTAGGCAATCCCATTAGCAACCGAGTACGTGGTTGCAAAGTGAGTCGCAGTTATCATCCACTTGAAGTGGATGGTAACCCACTTGCTAACTGGAAGGGGTCCCCATTGTAACCCTTCACCTTTGTGAGTGGACCGTAATGATCCTGTACAAAACAGCCAGTGGTCTAAGGGACCACTTATTACCGTGAAATAATCCAAGATTGAAGTAGTTGTGTTTTTGTACTAATTGCAGCTTATTTTCCTTTCAGGTAAACGGCCTACATTTGGGGAAAAATAACCTGCTTTATTTAAAAGCAGTCACGTCCATGGAGGTCTGCTGTTCCCAGCAGGCCTCCATCCCCGTGAGTGCCCATAGTCGCTAGGGTGGCGCAACTTGGAACCCACATCATTGATGTTCATGAGGTGGGTCTTAGCGACCCCATAGCCACTCGCAGACGGTGTCAGAGACACCGTTCTGCATTGCAAATTGCTAGTTGCATTTTCCGAATTCATACATCTGGCCCCTAGTGTTGACATTTGATTCTGGCCCATGGGTTCAATCTTAGCACACATATAGGGGCATATTTATACTCCGTTTGCGCCGAATTTGCTTCGTTTTTTTCGATGCAAATTCGACGCAAAACTAACTCCATATTTATACTTTGGCGTTAGACGCGTCGAGCGCCAAAGTTCATGGAGTTAGCGTCATTTTTTGGCGTGAACACCTCCCTTGCGTTAATGATATGCAAGGGAGGCGTTCCCGTTTAAAAAAATGACTCCGAGGCATGTGCGTGGTATTTATACTCCCGGGCAAAAATGACGCCCAGGAATGGGCGGGGCAAAAAACCCTGCATTTGCGCCTCTTTTTAACGCCTGGGTCAGGGCAGGCGTTAAGGGACCTGTGGGCTCTGAAGGAGCCCAGAGGTGCCCTCCCCTGCCCCCAGGGACACCCCCTGCCACCCTTGCCCACCCCAGGAGGACACCCAAGGATGGAGGGACCCATCCCAGGGAAGCAAAGGTAAGTTGGGGTAAGTATTTTTTTTTAAAAAAATTGTGGCATAGGGGGGCCTGATTTGTGCCCACCTACATGCCACTATGCCCAATGACCATGCCCAGGGGACATAAGTCAAGGGGGCATGACTCCTGTCTTTGCTAAGACAGGAGTCATGTTGATGGGGGATGGGCGTCGTAAAAAAATGGCGCAAATCGGGTTAAGACGATTTTTTTGCCTTGACCTGACTTGCCCCATTTTTAGACGCCCATACGCCATTTTCCCCTACGCCGGCGCTGCCTGGTGTACGTGGTTTTTTTTCACGCACACCAGGCAGCGCCGGTCGGCTAACGCCGGCTAACGCCATTCTATAAATACGGCGCCCGCATGGTGCTTCAGAATGGCGTTAGCCGGCGTTTTTTTTTACGCTAAACTGCGTTAGCGCAGATTAGCGTCAAAAAGTATAAATACGGGCCATAATTCCAAATGGCATTGAGTGAGGAGTGTGATTGTTATCACATAGAATGACATATGTAGTGAAGTCAGTATGCGGAAGAGGTGCTGCCATGATGTCAAATGCCTTAGGTATGATTTGGATGAGTAGTTTAGGGTGATGTCATCCATTATGTAGAGACATGGATATGCTAGGTGTGATATGCCCTTATGTATGCATGTTTCACATGTACTTCCTCTGAGCCTTTCCATGAACTATGTTGTAACAATTGCTGCAACCAATACATTTCTAGTAATGGACAAATGACCCATTGTGGTATTCCACCCACTGCAAATCCAAAGCTAAATATTTGCCTTTTCTCTTCACAGCTGCAAACCTGAGTGCCGCAGATCGCAACCATTTTGAGCGCCGTGCAATGCGATACAGGCACATCCTGCAGGTGCAGTGTGGGTATCGGAGGATGGCCCGCAAGTACCAATCAGATCGGGCCTCCGGGGCGTGGTGGGCCACACCACAGGCTCCCCCAACAGTGCCACCAACAACCACCGACACTACATCCACCAGGTCTGCCCAAGTGGACCCAGCAACAGACCAAGCATGTTCCTCCAGACCTGGACCCAGCCGTGTGGTGGTAGCAGGACTGTCCCGTGGCCACACAACTCCGGCCACAACATCCACCTCCACCGGCACGCAAACCAGCACTGACCCACCTGTCGACCCAACTGCCTTCCAGGCATTGTCCCGAAAATTGGACAAGTTGATTAGAAAGGTGGACAACCTGAGGGAGGACATGAATGATGTTAAAAAGAAGGTGCGCTCCATCAGGCGCACACTACGGAGGGCAAATCTGTAGTACTTTTGCCCTCCTGAACTTTTACCCCTCCCCTCTCACCTCTTTCCTATTTTATACTGTTAGTTGGGTTTTGGGGGTTAGTTATAGGATAAGTATAGGTAATTAGCTTAGTTAGTGTTAGGGAAGAGGGTGGGGGGTCCTTATTCTTTCTATCTTATATTTTTGTGTGGGTGGGTGGGTGGGGGGCAATGTTGGGATTCCGGTTTAAAAAAAAAAAAAATATATATATTTAAAAAAAATACCACAAAAATATATGTTTGTTTAGGATAGTATAGTATGTGTGTAGGTTAGTAAGTGTTGTCCTGCATGTGTCTTGTCTCATAATGGTGGGTGGGGGGTTGATGTTTAGCTCGTTTCGTTACATGTGTAGAGTAAGTTTAGCTTAGGTTAGTTAGGGACAGTTGTTAGTAGTAGTCAGGTTAGATTAGTGTAGGTTTACCTTTCCCTTAGTTGCCTCTTTTATTACTTCTTTGAAATAAAAATTTTGTTAACCCTTTACATTATGCGTTAGGTGCTACATTATCATGGCCTTGACATCAGTGTAGCAGAATGTTTTAGTATGACATTTGTGTCCTATGCTCGCTATCCCCAGGCTATTGAGGTTTAACATGCCAGCTACCCGTGTGCTAACTTGGTAAGTATCCACCATGTGGGAGACCCACCATTGGTAGTGTGCATTGATCATCAAGGTTTTGGGTTGGCATGTATCCTACTTCACAAAGAGTGCTTCCAGACTTGTTATTGTAGGTAAATAAATAGGTTGGACAGCAGTGTGAAGTTCAGGGAGATCTTTGTAGATGAGGAATTGTTCACACTCTTGTCTTGTTGCTGTCATTGCTGACCTACATCATGTGTGTACTGATTCAGCATGACTTTCCTTCATGGAAGTATACTCCGTAAGGGTGATTGATGCAGTGTAATTTGTTTATGATTCCTTACATTTTACAGCATTATTTCTAAATTTAGTATTGCATGGTGCCTACATTTCTCAGCCACCATTAGTTGTCTACAATAGCTATAGATGGTGCATCATTCTGTCCAACACAGCATGATTGTGTGTGCTTAGTCCCTTCATCAGTTATTTTCCTCAGTATAGTAAGGCTATGATGCAATCCTGGCCACTGCACAGATGTGTCTGTATACATGAAATCAGGACAGTAGTATAGAGAATCAACATGGTTGCCACACAGCCACTTTGGAGTTATGTACTGCACAGTTGAAGTGTGAAATAACACAGAGACACAATAGGTGTGCACGTGATATTTATTTTTAGGTGGTGTAGTGCAAAATGTCCATTCACAATGTTTGCTGAGTCCGTTCTGGTGCATTCTTACATGGTGATCCTACAGACGGGGTGTGGATGATGCTCCTGACATGCTGGGGTGATGTCACAGACAGTGCAGAGAAACAGGAATTGCCAAATAGTAGGAGAGAGACATTCACTGGCAATGGGGACAAGTCATACAGTGGATTGCCAAACAGTCATTGAGTATAGTTGTAGTGAGACTGGCATTTGTCAAAACGTAGGACCTTGGTCAGAGTAGGCCATGGAGCAGGGGCTAGGGCTTCCGGGTACTCTTGCGTGTGAATGTTATCTGTTCCATGTCTTCTTCTTCTGATGTGTGTGTTGCCTGGTGTGTCCTTGTTGTTGTTGGTTGTGAAGGGGCAACACACACCTCAGTGTTAGAAGACATGGAGGCAGACATCCCGGGGGCTGCTCCCTGTGGAGTAATGAAGGGCAGTACTGCAGCAAGGAGGGCCTGCTCGTTTTTCAGAATGGCAGCCACATCATGATGGTAGGCAGCCAGGTCGGCCCTGAGGGGTTCTATGTTGCATTCGTGCACACGTTGACTGGCTTGCAGCTGGAGTTGTTGTGTCAACTGGATGACAGCTGTGCAGATTTCCTTCTGTGTTTTTAAAAGTTCCTCCAAGAGCGATGTTTGGGCTTGCATTGCAGCTGCCTGATCAGCAGTTGACAACATGCACGTACGCACCCCCTCAAGGCTGGCTGCCATAGTTTGCATCCCCACCCGCACCTCCTTGGCCAGCTCCCGCTGGACTCCAACGACAGTTCTTTCTAAGCTGGTGCCAGTGTCGTCAGAGTCCTCAGCTGTGTTGGAGCTGGCAGGTCTTACAATTGGGGTTGCGGGTGGTTCTCCTGTGGTGGCTGCTTCTTCTGTGCTCCTCCTTGTGACTGAAGGTGGGGTTTGGAGGCTTTCAAGGACCATTTGAATGGTCTCTTGTGGGAGGTTTATGGGCTCGTCATCCATGTCATCAGGGAACTCATGGACAGGCATATCGGCAGGAGATCCGTGTTCCTCTGCAATGAAACAGGGTACAATTAGTGTGTCTGTGTTGTGACAATTTTGCACTAAGATACAAGCCTTTGGATGCCTTAACTTTGTGCTCTGTGTTTGTCTTGGTATCTGCTGTCCGTCATAGGGCATTGTTGTAGGCCTTTGGCCCACCTGTGTGTCAAATGTATGATATGGAGCTATCAGACATGTCTGCCAGGTCGCCTCTAAGTGTTGCTTTGTAATTATTTAGGAATAGGCGTGTTTTTGTCGTACTCCTCCCTCGGTGTTTAACTATTGTTATGGAGGGACATTTTGTTGGGTGGGTTCTCATTATCCTACATGTGATTACTGGCTTTCTAGGCACAAATTTTGCTAATGGTGTGGGGGAGTAAGTCTGACCCACTTGTAAATAACTCTGTCACCCTGATATTTCATTTTGCTCAGACTAACTAGCTGTGCCTCTGGTCTCCCACATCAAAGGAATGTTTAGACATCCGAGCGCATGACATCTTTGGAACTTCTCAGGAAAGTCGTGGTCACTCAGATCCTACACATTTATGTCTTTTCCGGTATGTTCCCATACACAAATGAGAAAGACAGTATTTGTTTAATATGAGGTTTCATTGTACAACTGACTTGTAGAAATTTAGGTGTGAGCCCCAATAACCCAAACAATACACACTGTTAGAATTGAAATAGTCCGCAGGAGAGTAATACATTAGTACACAGCTATCATGGTGCCTAACAGTTTCTACTCTCCCTCTGCTTGTTCTATGTATAGCACAGCATGTTAAGTTTGGAGCTTGCCTGTCTGAATCACAGGGGAGACATCATCCCTCATATCAGAGGAATGGACTGTGATCTTGTTCGTGCATCAGCAGCAAGGCAGGCAGCATCTAGTTGTGATTCTCGGTTTGGAAACTCCCTCTTGCGTGTCTTGGGACAAGGAAGTGATTTTATAAGTCATATGTCATCGTGATGACAAAGTTTCCCTACGCAGGAATGCCAAACCTTAACCCCTACCACATCTATCAGCAACGTACCAGACTGTATCCTTGACTGGGGCACAGAGTGAATATGTTCTGGCAAACTCCAGTGCAGAAGTAGGCAAAACAGTGTGATTTGACTAATTGACAACACATTAGGACTGGCTATTTGCTACATTAACTGATAGGAAGGGCAATGAGAAACATTTAGCGCAAAGTGCTCTGAGGCTCTTAGATGTGAGCAAATGAGTATAAGTACATTCAGGGTAAGATGCACAAAGGCCTCCAGCCTGAGGCTAATGCGCAATGTATACGTTACACTTGCCACAATACACTTTGACTGACTGTGGGTGTTGTGACTGCCCTGCCAGCACACTTGCCTCTCAGGCCCTGCCCCATTCACTTTTTATTCACATTGCATGAACTGTACATGTTAGGTGGCATTACCTATGCATGTCAATGTTAGGATGTGGTATGGATGTAAACATTGTTGATGTTTGAAGATGATGTTGGGTCATGTGTGTCTTACTGGATTGGCCTGTTTATGGTATGAAGGTTCTATTTGGTTGTCAGACTTTGCAGGTGTGTTTCAGTGACCAGTTGCCTGTCTCCCCTCCTCAATGTTGTTGTCTGATCAGTATGACATTAGTGATGTAGCCTTGTTAGCCAGGCACGTGAGGGACCATGACGTATGCAGCATGTGTGTGTCGTTAGTGCTGTGTGGCTCCTATTGCTGTTTAGTTTGGCTTATGTATGTGTCAGGTATGGACATTTGGCATTTGAGTGTACTGGTGCCTTTGTCTTATTTCTAGGAGTAGTTGCGGATGTCATCCTCACCCCCTAATTTAGGTATGTATGTTCCATGGGGAGGTTCCTGCCATTTGGTACTATAGCTGCACAGAGATGAGCGGTGTTGTAGGAAAGTACCATCTTGCCTGGCATGTTACCCCCATTTTTCACTGTATATATGTTGTTTTAGTTGTATGTGTCACTGGGACCCTGTTCACCAGGGCCCCAGTGCTCATAAGTGTGCCTGAATGTGTTACCTGTGTAGTGACTAACTGTCTCACTGAGGCTCTGCTAATCAGAACCTCAGTGGTTATGCTCTCTCATTACTTTCAAATTGTCACTAACAGGCTAGTGACCAATTTTACCAATTTACATTGGCTTTCTGGAACTGCCTGATAATTCCCTAGTATATGGTACTGAGGTACCCAGGGTATTGGGGTTCCAGGAGATCCCTATGGGCTGCAGCATTTCTTTTGCCACCCATAGGGAGCTCTGACAATTCTTACAAAGGCCTGCCACTGCAGCCTGAGTGAAATAACGTCCACGTTATTTCACAGCCATTTTACACTGCACTTAAGTAACTTATAAGTCACCTATATGTCTAACCTTTACCTGGTAAAGGTTAGGTGCAAAGTTACTTAGTGTGAGGGCACCCTGGCACTAGCCAAGGTGCCCCCACATTGTTCAGAGCCAATTCCCTGAACTTTGTGAGTGCGGGGACACCATTACACGCGTGCACTACATATAGGTCAATACCTATATGTAGCTTCACAATGGTAACTCCGAATATGGCCATGTAACATGTCTAAGAGCATGGATTTGCCCCCTCTATGCCATCCTGGCATTGTTGGCACAATTCGATGATCCCAGTGGTCTGTAGCACAGACCCTGGTACTGCCAAACTGCCTTTTCTGGGGTTTCACTGCAGCTGCTGCTGCTGCCAACCCCTCAGACAGGTTTCTGCCCCCCTGGGGTCAAGCCAGGCTTGTCCCAGGATGGCAGAACAAAGGACTTCCTCTGAGAGAGGGTGTTACACCCTCTCCCTTTGGAAAATGGTGTGAAGGCAGGGGAGGGGTAGCCTCCCCCAGCCTCTGGAAATGCTTTCTTGGGCACAGATGTGCCCAATTCTGCATAAGCCAGTCTACACCGTTTCAGGGACACCTTAGCCCTGCTCTGGCGCGAAACTGGACAAAGGAAAGGAGAGTGACCACTCCCCTGACCTGCACCTCCCCTGGGAGGTGTCCAGAGCTCCTCCAGTGTGCTCCAGACCTCTGCCATCTTGGAAACAGAGGTGCTGCTGGCACACTGGACTGCTCTGAGTGGCCAGTGCCACCAGGTGACGTCAGAGACTCCTTCTGATAGGCTCCTTCAGGTGTTAGTAGCCTATCCTCTCTCCTAAGTAGCCAAACCCTCTTTTCTGGTCTGGCTATTTAGGGTCTCTGTCTCTGGGGAAACTTTAGATAACGAATGCAAGAGCTCATCAGAGTTCCTCTGCATCTCTCTCTTCACCTTCTGTCAAGGAATCGACTGCTGACCGCGCTGGAAGCCTGCAACAAAGTAGCATAGACGACTACTGCAACTCTGTAACGCTGATCCTGCTGCCTTCTCGACTGTTTTCCTGGTGGTGCATGCTGTGGGGGTAGTCTGCCTCCTCTCTGCACTAGAAGCTCCGAAGAAATCTCCAGTGGGTCGACGGAATCTTCCCCCTGCAACCGCAGGCACCAAAAAGCTGCATTACCGGTCCCTTGGGTCTCCTCTCAGCACGATGAGCGAGGTCCCTCGAATCCAGCAACTGTGTCCAAGTGGCCCCCACAGTCCAGTGACTCTTCAGTCCAAGTTTGGTGGAGGTAAGTCCTTGCCTCACCTCGCTAGACTGCATTGCTGGGAACCGCGACTTTTGCAGCTACTCCGGCCCCTGTGCACTTCCGACAGAAATCCTTTGTGCAAAGCCAAGCCTGGGTCCACGGCACTCTAACCTGCATTGCACGACTTTCTAAGTTGGTCTCCGGCGACGTGGGACTCCTTTGTGTAACTTCGGGTGAGCACTGTTTCACGCATCCTCATAGTGCCTGTTTCTGGCACTTCTCTGGGTGCTACCTGCTGCTGAGAGGGCTCTTTGTCTTGCTCGATGTCTCCTCTACCTCCTGGTCCAATTTGCGACCTCACTGGTCCCTCCTGGGTCACAGCAGCGTCCAAAAACTCTAACCACATGATTTGCAGCTAGCAAGGCTTGTTGGCGTTCTGTCGGCGGGAAAATACTGCTGCACAACTCTCCACGGCGAGAGGAATCCGTCCACCAAAGGAGAAGTCTCTAGACCTTTTCGTTCCTGCAGAAACCTCAGCTTCTTCTGTCCAGTAGAAGATTCTTTGCATCCACAGCTGGCATTTCCTGAGCATATGCCCATCTCCGACTTGCTTGTGACTTTTGGACTTGGTCCCCTTGTTCCACAGGTACCCTAGATTGGAAATCCACAGTTGTTGCATTGTTGGTTTGTGTCTTTCCTGCATTATTCCTCTATCACGACTTCTTTGTCTTTGGGGGAACTTCAGTGCACTTTGCACTCACTTTACAGGGTCTTGGGGAGGGCTAATTTTCTAACTCTCACTATTTTCTAATAGTCCCAGCGACCCTCTACAAGGTCACATAGGTTTGGGGTCCATTCGTGGTTCGCATTCCACTTTTGGAGTATATGGTTTGTGTTGCCCCATCCCTATGTGTCCCCACTGCATCCTATTGTAACTATACATTGTTTGCACTGTTTTCTAAGACTATACTGCATATTTTTGGTATTGTGTACATATATCTTGTGTATATTTCCTATCCTCTCACTGAGGGTACACTCTAAGATACTTTGGCATATTGTCATAAAAATAAAGTACCTTTATTTTTAGTATAACTGTGTATTGTGTTTTCTTATGGTATTGTGCAAGTGACACCTGTGGTACTGTAGTAGCTTCACACGTCTCCTAGTTCAGCCTAAGCTGCTCTGCTAAGCTACCATTATCTATCAGCCTAAGCTGCTAGACACCCTATACACTAATAAGGGATAACCGGGCCTGGTGCAAGGTGCAAGTACTCCTTGGTACTCACTACAAGCCAGTCCAGCCTCCTACATTGGTTGTGCAGTGGTGGGATAAGTGCTTTGAGACTACTTACCACTCTTGTCATTGTACTTTTCATAAGAGAAAAATATACAAAACAAGTTCAGTGTGTGTACACATAGCTAAAAAGTTTTGCATTTCCTCTTTTCACTCTTTTCTAAAGTGCTGAAAAGTACTTCTAAACTTTCAAAAAGTTCTTAAAAGTTTAACAAGTTTTTTTCTGTCTTTCTAAAAAGTTCTGAAAACTTTTTTCTCTTTTTCTATCACTTTAACTCTCTCTAAAAAATGTCTGGCACAGGCCAAAATGTTGATCTGTCCAAACTTGCATATGATCACCTTAGCTGGAAAGGAGCAAGGAGTCTCTGCATAGAGAGAGGTTTGAGTGTAGGGAAGAATCCTTCCTTGGAATTGTTAATTAACATGCTTAGAGAACAAGATAAGGCTATAAGTGCCTCATCTGTTGAAAAAGTAGCTAATGGTTCCCAATCTGATCCAGGGACTCCCCCAGGAAAAGATTCAGGAAAGAAACTTCTTAGCCTGCCCATTACTAGACAGTCTAGCATAGTTGGTACTGAGGTGGAGTCACATCATCCAGATGATGTGCTCTCACATTACACTGTCAGCCAAGCTGTTAGGGTGGCTTCTGTAAGGGACAGGTATCCTTCTGTTCATTCCCATCATACCTCTGTATCTAGGAATGTCCCTCCAACCAACCCTGATGACAGAATGTTAGAGAGGGAACTCAATAAGTTGAGGGTGGAACAAACCAGACTGAAGCTTAAAAAGCAACAGCTGGATTTGGATAGACAGTCTTTTCAACTAGAGAAGGAAAGACAGAAGTTGGGTTTAGATACCCATGGTGGCAGCAGCAGTATTCCCCATAGTCATCCTGTAAAAGAGCATGATTCCAGGAATCTGCACAAGATAGTTCCCCCTTACAAGGAGGGGGATGACATTAACAAGTGGTTTGCTGCACTTGAGAGGGCCTGTGTTGTACAGGATGTCCCTCAAAGGCAGTGGGCTGCTATCCTATGGCTATCATTTAGTGGAAAAGGTAGGGATAGGCTCCTTACTGTGAAAGAAAATGATGCCAATAATTTCCAAGTTCTTAAGAATGCACTCCTGGATGGTTATGGCTTAACCACTGAACAATACAGGATAAAGTTCAGAGAGACCAAAAAGGAGTCTTCACAAGACTGGGTTGATTTCATTGACCATTCAGTGAAGGCCTTGGAGGGGTGGTTACATGGCAGTAAAGTTACTGATTATGACAGCCTGTATAACTTAATCCTGAGAGAGCATATTCTTAATAATTGTGTGTCTGATTTGTTGCACCAGTACTTGGTGGACTCTGATCTGACCTCTCCCCAAGAATTGGGAAAGAAGGCAGACAAATGGGTCAGAACAAGGGTGAACAGAAAAGTTCATACAGGGGGTGACAAAGATGGCAACAAAAAGAAGGATGGTAAGTCTTCTGACAAGGGTGGGGACAAATCTAAAAATGAGTCTTCATCAGGCCCACAAAAACACTCTGGTGGGGGTGGTGTGCCCAAATCCTCTTTTAATCAGAACAAGGAAAAGAAACCATGGTGCTATTTATGTAAAATAAAAGGCCATTGGACAACAGATCCCAGTTGTCCAAAGAAAAGCACCAATGCTCCTACCACTACAACCCCTACTGCTACCCCTAGTGTCCCTACTAATAGCAGTGGTGGTGGGAGCAAACCTACTAATAGCCAATCCAAGGGAGTAGCTGGGCTCACTATTGGTAACTTAGTTGGGGTTGGCCTTGTTAGGGAGGCCACAGAGGCTGTGTTAGTCTCTGAGGGGGCTATTGATCTAGCCACCTTAGTTGCTTGTCCCCTTAATATGGATAAGTACAAGCAGCTACCCCTAATAAATGGTGTTGAGGTTCAGGCCTACAGGGACATTGGTGCCAGTGTGACTATGGTCATAGAGAAACTGGTCCACCCTGAACAACACCTACTTGGTCACCAGTACCAAGTAACCGATGCTCACAACAACACACTTAGCCACCCCATGGCTGTTGTTAATCTCAACTGGGGGGGGTTACTGGTCCAAAGAAAGTTGTGGTAGCCACAGATTTACCTGTAGACTGTCTACTAGGAAATGATTTGGAGACATCAGCTTGGTCAGATGTGGAGTTGGAGGCCCATGCAGCAATGCTGGGCATTCCAGGGCATATGTTTGCTTTGACAAGGGCTCAGGCCAAAAGCAGAAAGGACAGGGAAGCTTGGATCCTGGAACAATGGACCAAGTGCTCCCTAAAGCTAGGGCTAGTAGAAGCAAACCACTTCCTACTATCCCTCCCTCTACAATGGATTCGACTTCTGAGGAAGAAGAATTCCCTCCCTGTGCAGAACCTACACCAGAGGAGCTTGAAGCAGACACTGCTGAGCTTTTGGGTGAAGGGGGGCCTGCCAGAGAGGAGTTGAGTGTGGCACAGCAAACCTGTCCCACATTAGAGGGTCTCAGACAGCAAGCTGTCAAACAGGCTAATGGGGATGTCAGTGACTCTCACAGAGTTTACTGGGAGGACAACCTCTTGTACACTGAGCATAGGGATCCTAAACCTGGAGCTGCCAGGAGATTAGTGATTCCTCAGGAGTACAGAAAGTTCCTCCTAACTCTAGCACACGACATTCCCCTAGCTGGGCATCTAGGACAAATGAAAACTTGGGACAGGCTTGTTCCCCTGTTTCATTGGCCTAGAATGTCTGAGGACACAAAGAAATTTTGTAAGTCCTGTGAAACCTGTCAAGCCAGTGGCAAGACAGGTGGCACCCCCAAAGGCACCCCTTATTCCACTGCCTGTGGTTGGGGTTCCCTTTGAAAGGGTAGGGGTTGACATAGTTGGCCCCCTTGACCCTCCTACTGCTTCAGGCAATAGATTCATCTTGGTGGTAGTGGACCATGCCACAAGATATCCTGAAGCTATTCCTTTAAGGACCACTACAGCTCCTGCAGTGGCAAAGGCCCTCCTGGGAATATTTTCCAGGGTGGGCTTCCCAAAGGAAGTTGTATCAGACAAGGGAAGCAATTTCATGTCTGCATACTTAAAGGCCATGTGGAAGGAGTGTGGTGTAACTTATAAGTTCACAACACCCTATCATCTACAAACAAATGGACTGGTGGAGAGATTTAACAAAACTCTCAAAGGCATGATTATGGGTCTCCCTGAAAAACTCCGCAGGAGATGGGATATCCTTCTACCATGCCTCCTTTTTGCCTACAGGGAGGTACCCCAGAAAGGAGTGGGCTTCAGCCCCTTTGAACTTCTTTTTGGACACCCTGTTAGGGGTCCACTCACACTTGTAAAGGAGGGTTGGGAACAACCTTTAAAAGCTCCTGAGCAGGATATTGTGGATTATGTACTTGGCCTCAGATCAAGGATGGCTGAGTACATGAAAAAGGCCAGTAAAAACCTTCAGGCCAGCCAAGAGCTCCAGAAGCAATGGCATGATCAGAAGGCTGTTTTGGTTCAGTACCAACCAGGGCAGAAAGTGTGGGTCTTAGAGCCTGTGGCCCCAAGAGCACTCCAAGATAAATGGAGTGGACCCACACAATTGTTGAGAAAAAGGGAGAAGTCACCTATTTAGTTGACTTAGGCACTGCAAGGAGTCTTCTTAGGGTACTCCATGTAAACCGCCTGAAACCCTACTATGACAGGGCTGATCTCACCCTGCTCATGGCAACAGATGAGGGACAGGAAGAAGACAGTGATCCTCTACCTGATCTCTTCTCTTCCACAGAACAAGATGCTCTTGTGGAAGGTGTAGTTTTGGCTGATTGTCTTACTGCTGAGCAGAAAGACAATTGCATAAACCTCCTAGATCAATTCTCTGAACTCTTCTCTACTGTGCCAGGTACCACTTCTTGGTGTGAGCACACTATAGATACTGGAGACAGCTTGCCTGTCAAAAGTAAGATCTATAGGCAACCTGACCATGTCAGGGACTGCATAAAGCAAGAGGTCCAGAAAATGTTAGAACTAGGAGTGGTTGAGCACTCTGACAGTCCATGGGCTTCTCCTGTGGTACTTGTACCAAAACCCCATTCCAAAGATGGAAAGAAGGAAATGCGGTTTTGTGTAGACTATAGAGGTCTCCACTTGGTAACCAAAACTGATGCTCACCCTATACCCAGGGCAGATGAGCTCATAGATACACTGGCATCTGCCAAGTATCTAAGCACTTTTGATTTGACTGCAGGGTACTGGCAGATCAAATTATCAGAAGATGCTAAACCTAAAACTGCATTTTCAACCATTGGAGGACATTACCAGTTCACTGTAATGCCTTTTGGTTTGAAAAATGCACCTGCCACTTTTCAGAGGTTGGTGAACACAGTCCTGCAAGGGCTGGAGGCTTTCAGTGCAGCATATTTGGACGATATAGCTGTCTTTAGCTCCAGCTGGGATGATCACGTGGTCCACCTATGGAAAGTTTTGGAGGCCCTGCAAAAGGCAGGCCTCACTATCAAGGCTTCAAAGTGCCAGATAGGGCAGGGTAAGGTGGTTTATCTGGGACACCTTGTTGGTGGGGAACAGATTGCACCACTACAGGGGAAAATCCAATCAATTATTGATTGGGTTCCCCCTACTACACAGACTCAGGTGAGAGCCTTTCTAGGCCTCACTGGGTATTACAGGAGGTTCATTAAGAACTATGGCTCCATTGCAGCCCCTCTTAATGACCTCACTTCCAAGAAAATGCCTAAAAAGGTATTATGGACAGCAAACTGTCAGAAAGCTTTTGAGGAGCTAAAGCAGGCGATGTGCTCTGCACCTGTCCTGAAAAGCCCTTGTTACTCTAAAAAATTCTATGTCCAAACTGATGCATCTGAATTAGGAGTAGGGGCAGTCCTATCACAACTTAATTCTGAGGGCCAGGATCAACCTGTTGCTTTTATTAGTAGGAGGTTGACCCCTAGAGAAAAGCGTTGGTCTGCCATAGAGAGGGAGGCCTTTGCTGTGGTCTGGTCTCTGAAGAAGTTGAGGCCATACCTGTTTGGCACTCACTTCATTGTTCAGACAGACCACAAACCTCTACTTTGGCTAAAACAAATGAAAGGTGAAAATCCTAAATTGTTGAGGTGGTCCATATCCCTACAGGGAATGGACTATACAGTGGAACATAGACCTGGGAGTAGCCACTCCAATGCAGATGGACTCTCCAGATATTTCCACTTAGACAATGAAGACTCATCAGGTCATGGCTAGTCTTATTGTCCTTCGTTTGGGGGGGGGGGTTGTGTAGGAAAGTACCATCTTGCCTGGCATGTTACCCCCATTTTTCACTGTATATATGTTGTTTTAGTTGTATGTGTCACTGGGACCCTGTTCACCAGGGCCCCAGTGCTCATAAGTGTGCCTGAATGTGTTACCTGTGTAGTGACTAACTGTCTCACTGAGGCTCTGCTAATCAGAACCTCAGTGGTTATGCTCTCTCATTTCTTTCAAATTGTCACTAACAGGCTAGTGACCAATTTTACCAATTTACATTGGCTTTCTGGAACACCCTGATAATTCCCTAGTATATGGTACTGAGGTACCCAGGGTATTGGGGTTCCAGGAGATCCCTATGGGCTGCAGCATTTCTTTTGCCACCCATAGGGAGCTCTGACAATTCTTACACAGGCCTGCCACTGCAGCCTGAGTGAAATAACGTCCACGTTATTTCACAGCCATTTTACACTGCACTTAAGTAACTTATAAGTCACCTATATGTCTAACCTTTACCTGGTAAAGGTTAGGTGCAAAGTTACTTAGTGTGAGGGCACCCTGGCACTAGCCAAGGTGCCCCCACATTGTTCAGAGCCAATTCCCTGAACTTTGTGAGTGCGGGGACACCATTACACACGTGCACTACATATAGGTCAATACCTATATGTAGCTTCACAATGGTAACTCCGAATATGGCCATGTAACATGTCTAAGAGCATGGAATTGCCCCCTCTATGCCATCCTGGCATTGTTGGCACAATTCGATGATCCCAGTGGTCTGTAGCACAGACCCTGGTACTGCCAAACTGCCTTTTCTGGGGTTTCACTGCAGCTGCTGCTGCTGCCAACCCCTCAGACAGGTTTCTGCCCCCCTGGGGTCAAGCCAGGCTTGTCCCAGGATGGCAGAACAAAGGACTTCCTCTGAGAGAGGGTGTTACACCCTCTCCCTTTGGAAAATGGTGTGAAGGCAGGGGAGGGGTAGCCTCCCCCAGCCTCTGGAAATGCTTTCTTGGGCACAGATGTGCCCAATTCTGCATAAGCCAGTCTACACCGGTTCAGGGACCCCTTAGCCCTGCTCTGGCGCGAAACTGGACAAAGGAAAGGGGAGTGACCACTCCCCTGACCTGCACCTCCCCTGGGAGGTGTCCAGAGCTCCTCCAGTGTGCTCCAGACCTCTGCCATCTTGGAAACAGAGGTGCTGCTGGCACACTGGACTGCTCTGAGTGGCCAGTGCCACCAGGTGACGTCAGAGACTCCTTCTGATAGGCTCCTTCAGGTGTTAGTAGCCTATCCTCTCTCCTAAGTAGCCAAACCCTCTTTTCTGGCTATTTAGGGTCTCTGTCTCTGGGGAAACTTTAGATAACGAATGCAAGAGCTCATCAGAGTTCCTCTGCATCTCTCTCTTCACCTTCTGCCAAGGAATCGACTGCTGACCGCGCTGGAAGCCTGCAACACTGCAACAAAGTAGCAAAGACGACTACTGCAACTCTGTAACGCTGATCCTGCCGCCTTCTCGACTGTTTTCCTGGTGGTGCATGCTGTGGGGGTAGTCTGCCTCCTCTCTGCACTAGAAGCTCCGAAGAAATCTCCCGTGGGTCGACGGAATCTTCCCCCTGCAACCGCAGGCACCAAAAAGCTGCATTACCGGTCCCTTGGGTCTCCTCTCAGCATGACGAGCGAGGTCCCTCGAATCCAGCAACTGTGTCCAAGTGGCCCCCACAGTCCAGTGACTCTTCAGTCCAAGTTTGGTGGAGGTAAGTCCTTGCCTCACCTCGCTAGACTGCATTGCTGGGAACCGCGACTTTTGCAGCTACTCTGGCCCCTGTGCACTTCCGGCGGAAATCCTTTGTGCACAGCCAAGCCTGGGTCCACGGCACTCTAACCTGCATTGCACGACTTTCTAAGTTGGTCTCCGGCGACGTGGGACTCCTTTGTGTACCTTCGGGTGAGCACCGTTTCACGCATCCTTGTAGTGCCTGTTTCTGGCACTTCTCCGGGTGCTACCTGCTGCTGAGAGGGCTCCTTGTCTTGCTCGACATCCCCTCTACCTCCTGGTCCAATTTGTGACCTCCTGGTCCCTCCTGGGCCACAGCAGCGTCCAAAAACGCTAATCGCACGATTTGCAACTAGCAAGGCTTGTTGGCGTTCTTTCGGCGGGAAAACACTTCTGCACGACTCTCCACGGCGAGTGGGATCCGTCCACCAAAGGGGAAGTCTCTAGCCCTTTTCGTTCCTGCAGAAACCTCAGCTTCTTCTGTCCAGTAGAAGCTTCTTTGCATCCACAGCTGGCATTTCCTGAGCATATGCCCATCTCCGACTTGCTTGTGACTTTTGGACTTGGTCCCCTTGTTCCACAGGTACCCTCGACTGGAAATCCACAGTTGTTGCATTGTTGGTTTGTGTCTTTCCTGCATTATTCCTCTATCACGACTTCTTTGTCTTTGGGGGAACTTCAGTGCACTTTGCACTCACTTTACAGGGTCTTGGGGAGGGCTAATTTTCTAACTCTCACTATTTTCTAATAGTCCCAGCGACCCTCTACAAGGTCACATAGGTTTGGGGTCCATTCGTGGTTCGCATTCCACTTTTGGAGTATATGGTTTGTGTTGCCCCTATCCCTATGTGTCCCCATTGCATCCTATTGTAACTATACATTGTTTGCACTGTTTTCTAAGACTATACTGCATATTTTTGGTATTGTGTACATATATCTTGTGTATATTTCCTATCCTCTCACTGAGGGTACACTCTAAGATACTTTGGCATATTGTCATAAAAATAAAGTACCTTTATTTTTAGTATAACTGTGTATTGTGTTTTCTTATGGTATTGTGCAAGTGACACTTGTGGTACTGTAGTAGCTTCACACGTCTCCTAGTTCAGCCTAAGCTGCTCTGCTAAGCTACCATTATCTATCAGCCTAAGCTGCTAGACACCCTATACACTAATAAGGGATAACTGGGCCTGGTGCAAGCTGCAAGTACCCCTTGGTACTCACTACAAGCCAGTCCAGCCTCCTACAGTTGTTATTGTCAACTGTTGTGGCAGTTACATTGCAGTTGTTGTTTTGGCTACTGCATTACAGATAGGGACCTAGTTGATGTAGAATAGATTTTGCAATACAAGTGCCTGGATGTGGATTTGAGGTAGTGGCCTTCCCACCTGTTGCTGCTTTCCCTTGGCTCTATTGTTGTCATTACAGGATGTTCCCATGGGACTGTTGTTGTTGCTGTATTTTGTCGTGCCCCAGCTTCGGTCAGTGCTGGGCATGCCCCCCTGCCGTGCCCCTTTACCCATGCCACTTCATATATGTGCTGACTTACATGCATTGTGTAGTAGGTATCCCCCCCCCGCTTACAGTCCCCATTATTGCATTTGAATTCCCCATGCGACTTACCCTGCATGTGCGTTGTGTCGTGGTAGTCTGCGCTGTCCAGTCCTTGAATCCCTGTGACGATCTCCTCCAGGATGACGGCTGCGACCATCTCCTCCATGTGGTCCAGGGCCTCCTGTTGTGCTGGACTCCCCCCTCCAGTCTGCATTGCTGCCTTCCTGTCCCTGGCCATTTTCTCTTTGGTCCTACGTTTGCAGTCATGCCAGCGTTTCTTACACTCAGTGACTGTGCGGCGTTCTTCCGCCACACTGTTTATCTTGTCCACTATTTGTTTCCATATGGCCTCTCTCCTACTGAGTGGCAATTTAGAGGAGATGAAAAGTTGGTGCTGGTGTTCCGTCTCCTCTTTCACCAGGATTTCCTGCTCCTCTTCACTGAAGCGACACTTTCTTTTTTTTTTTTAAATGTCCTGGTTCCTGTATGGATCCTCCTGGCTGGTTCCTGGTCTGCTCTCATCCTCCTGGGGTCTGTTGAGGCATCTGGGATCCATTTTGGCTCTCCTCTGCTGAAAGGGCAGTTTTCACGCAAAAATTTAACGCAATAGCGTGAAAAAAACCAGCGTTTTCACAATTGCGCTGTCGTAAATCGACCCACAGTGATGTGCGTCGCATTTACGTTGGTTTCCTTTACGACAGACCGACGCTGTGTGCGTCATGAAATAATGACTCCCACCTGTTGGTTGCGCCGCCGTACGTCAAAGTATAAATTTGACGCCCGCACGGCGCTTCCAAATGGCGTTAGACGGCGCTAATTTTTTTGACGCAAAACTGCGTTGGCGCAGTTTTGCGTCAAAAAGTATAAATATGGCCCTGCATTTCTCTGACCACAGGGCTATCAGGTTTCAGGGGGAACTAACAGGGAAGTTCCTGACAGGTCCGGGCACCTGGAAACTGAATAGCTCTCTGCTGGGGAGAGAGGATGTACAGGAGGAGCTGAGGAGGACTTACAGTGAGTGGCAAGACATGAAAGACACCTTCCAGTCCATAGGGTAATGGTGGGAATGGGTGAAAGGCAGGATTCAGGATTTCTTTAAGAACGTGGGCAGGAAAGCAGCAAGGGGGAGGAAGAGGGAGTTCAGTAGACTGCAGCAACAGCTGCAGGAACTGCACGACCTCCAACTCCGGGGATGGGACGTCATGAACCCTCTGGAGGCAGTCAAGAAAGAGCTGAGCGAGCACTTTCATGAGGAATCCGGGAGGATCATCTTCCGTTCTAAGGTGGAGAACCTGGAAAAGGGGGAGAAATGCAACTCCTTCTTCTTTAAGAAAGTCCACTCTGCGCACACCCCACTGGTTCAACTGCGCAACAGGGAGGGAATTTTGTGTGACACCAAGGAAGACATTAGGAAGGCTGTGACAGATTTCTATCGGGACCTCTACTCAGAGAAGAGGTCAGATGGGGATCAGGCAGAAAGGTTTTTGGCAGGTATCCCGAGAAAGGTTTCCACACCAGCAAGGGAAGTCCTCAACGCACCCCTCACTCTGGAGGAGCTGCACATTGCAGTTAAATCCTTCAAGTCAGGAAAGACATCAGGCAGTGATGGTCTACCAATTGAATTCTACACATCACTGTGGGACCTAGTGGGACCAGACCTTCTGGAGCTGTATGAGGAGATGGGGCAGGAGGGAGTCATGCCCCACACATTAAGGGAAGGAACGATCGCGCTCCTGTATAAACATAAGGGGGAGAGATGTGACCTCAAGAACTGGCGTCCCATCTCTCTCCTGAATGTGGACTACAAGATCCTGGCAAAGACAATGGTGAATAGACTCAAGAGCGCTATGGGAGAGTTAGTTCACCCAGACCAGACCTGTGGGGTTCCAGGACGCAGAGTGGCGGACAGCCTAGCACTGATCAGGGACACGATCCAATACATCACAGACCGGAATATCCACGCTGCGCTGGTCTGTCTCGATCAGGAAAAGGCCTTCGACCGCGTCTCCCATGAGTTCATGGAGAGGGTACTGCAGGGTTTTGGGCTGGGGGAGCGCTTCTGCAATTATGTTAGAATAATGTATACAGACATTTTCAGTTCAGTCATGGTAAATGGTTGGAAAACAGACCCCTTTCCTATCAGGTCTGGGGTAAGACAAGGCTGCCCGCTCTCGCCCTCTTTGTTTGTTTTGGTTATAGAGCTACTCGCGGAGTACATCAGGAAGAACCCGAAAATCAGAGGGATCCCGACACCAGGAGACGCAAAGAAAGAAGTCAAGTGTTCGCTGTACATGGACGACGTTACCCTCTTCTGCACGGATGGGAAATCGGTCCAGTCCCTGCTGGAGGCATGCAAGGACTTTGGCAAAACATCAGGAGCAAAGATCAACGTGGACAAATCACAGGCAAAGCTTTTTGGCCTCTGGGACCTATGTAACGAGCCTCTCCCTTTCCCCGTTGAGGCAGGACTGGTAAAGATCCTCAGTATCTGGTTTGGGGGACCAGGAGCGGCGGCGAAAAGCTGGAACGAACGCCTGGCCAAAGTCAAGCAGAAACTGGGCTTTTGGAGCTTGAGACACCTGAGCACTGAAGGAAAGGCTCTGGTGCTCAGGAACGACGCACTGCCCGTGCCGCAGTATGTGACACAGGCCTGGCCACTCCTGGCCAACGTAGCACGGGCTGTGAACAGCATGGTTTTCCACTTTGTTTGGCACTCAAAGATGGACAGGGTGAAAAGGACAGTCATGCACAAGGAGCATCGCAAGGGAGGGAAGGCAGTCCCTGACATCCCGACAATCCTCAGAGCCTTCTTTGTGTGTGGCTGCGTCCGAATAACCCTGACGAACGAGAACAAGGACCACTCAGCTTACAGGGTCTTCCGCTTCTTCCTGCTCCCAGTATGGAGAAGACTGGGATGGGATAAGTGGGAGAATGCAACAATGTTCAACTGGGACCTCCCCTGGTACTACAAGGAGATTGAGAAGTTTGTGGTGGAATTTGGGCTGAACTGTGTCACACCAAGCCTATGGAAGCCCAGGACAATCCACAGACTAATCAGGTCCAGGGACACCACAGAACCAGTGAGCGACCTGCCACCTGCTACAGCAACAAGGGTGTGGGAAAATGTATCCTCCCCATCCCTAACCAACAGACACAAAGACATTGCATGGATGGCCGTGAAAGGGGGACTGCCAGTCCGGTCATTCATGCACAGCAGGGGCCTGTGCCCACACAGAGAATGCCCAAGGGGATGCCCTGCAGAGGAAACTACATACCATCTGTTCTGGGCCTGCCCTTTTGCCCAGAGACTGCGGGGAGCCTTAAAACAAGAAATGGAAGCCCACATCCCATACCCAAACATCACTCACCACTCTGTGCTGTATGGGCTGTTTCCAAAGACACACTCAGTGGAGGCCATCCAAGGATGCTGGAGAATCCTCTGCTGCGTAAAGGACATCCTCCTGCATGCCAGGACCCGACTGGTGACCAACGGGGAGGTGGTGAGCAGGGAAGCGTGCCGCCGAATGGTACTCAACCTGCTGAGAGACTACACAGACAAGGACAACAAGGAGGGTGAGAAGGAGGAAGAACTGTAAACCCTAACCCCTCCTTCCCACTGAACTCCCCACACTGCCCCAAGAAACCAAACCCCCTTTACTACTTATTTCATATGTAAACTGACTGTGTTGTTAAAATGTGATTTGAAACAAAGTTGAAGTGGACTGCCCTTCCTAAGGGAAGAGGTACCACTCTTTAAAAACCTATGTATCGCCTACTTAAAGCACTTAATAAAGGTTTTTGAAACTTAGCAAAAAAAAAAAAAAAAAAAAAGGTGATTCTCCCAGGGTGAGGCTCATCCATTGCACTTCGGATGTGCTGACCCCTGCGATGTCCCCAAATGCGGGATACTCGACTGCAGAATTTCTGGTAGTGGGGGACTGCGTTCGCGCTTTCCCCTGATCTTTGGTGTCAAAAAAGAAAAACAAAAAAGTTAGTTTGCAGCACACTTAGCCGTTGTTCCAGCTTGCTTCTGGGGGCTGCAGGAAGCTGGAAATGGGGCTGGGCAAGGGGGAGTGGCATGCAAATTTAGGAGCCTGGGGAGTGCTGGGATAGCTGCCGCCTCCCACACAGGGGGCCTATCCAGAGAGAGGAAAGTAGGCCCGGGCTAGGTGACAGGTCTGTCCCTTTCAGCTGCACCCCAGGGCCTGAGGACTGGCTGCCAGCCTGTAGCCCTCACCCTTGCCTTCCCAGGCTCAGCCTCTGGTTGAGGCCCTGAGGCCTGGGCCCAGCGAGGGCTCTGCCGCGTTTGGGAGCGTTCGGGAAAGCGTGAGGGGCTCAGGGCGAGAAACCCTGCCCCCACACAGGCCTTTTCCCTGGCCTTGGCCAACAAAAGCGCTGACTAGCCCTAGAGTAGGGCTTAGCAGCAGTTCTGTAAGCGCAGAAGCCTCAAACTCTGCTTCTGGGCCTGCTTTCCACCTGGTGAGCCCACCTGTCAGCTTGCTTGCTGTACTCTACGCTTGCGTCAATTCTCAGCAATGGACAGGATAGTGAAAGCAAAGCCCTGATTGGCTCTGCTGGCAGGCGTGGTCATGCAGATTTTGCTGGCCGGCCGAGGCTTGTGGGAAGCAGCTTTGGCTAGGCAACCCCATGCCCAAAGGGACTGAGGGGCCTTGGCTGGTCACTTTGCGCCCCCACGCCCATGCTCTGCCCCACCTCAGGCCATGCCTCTGTGGATGGCACCCTCGCTCTGCAGGGAGATGCCAAGCAAGCCCCCCTTGCCCTGTGCCCTTCCAGCTCATACTTACCTGGCAGGGGAGACACCATGGTGACGTGGTTGTTTTCTCTGTGGTATCAGAGGAGGAGGTTCCAGTGTGTGGAGCTCTTTTCTTCAGCGTGAAATCGGGGAACTTTCCAGAAGGGATCTCTGCGAAGATGGCGGCTAATTGAGCGCGCTGAAATGCCGTGAGGTTCTCAGCAGTTGAAGATATCAAGGTGGATGGATTGTTGTTCAACCGCTCAGTGCTGCAAAAGGAACTTGGATTCAGACCTGATCAGATTGACTACCTGTTTACTTTTCCTGGAGGTAAAGTCTTTGAAGTGATTTTCACCACCTTTGCTTTGTTTGAACAATGCCTCAACCGCTTTAAAGAAAGAAATGACTCTGCACCTTTGAAAGTGTTTTCCATCAATGCCTTGACTCAGCCTCAGAAGAGATGGGTGAATGTCTCCATGTTTAATGAGTATGTTCAGAGCGCTGACATTATCACTTGGCTCAATCAGTTTTGTGTTGTTTCTCATGGGGAAAGAGTGAGAGATGCTGATGGTGTAAAGACTGGCTACTTTAAAGCCTTGGGGGCATATTTATACTCCGTTTGCGCCGAATTTGCGTCGTTTTTTTCGACGCAAATTCGACGCAAAACTAACTCCATATTTATACTTCGGCGTGTGACGCGTCTAGCGCCAAAGTTCATGGAGTTAGCGTCAGTTTTTGGCGTGAACACCTTCCTTGCGTTAATGAGATGCAAGGTAGGCTTTCCCGTCTTAAAAAATGACTCCCAGGCATGTGCGTGGTATTTATACTCCTGGGCAAAAATGACGTCCGGGAGTGGGCGGGGTAAAAAAAACCAGCATTTGCGCCTCTTTTTAACACCTGGGTCAGGGCAGGTGTTAAGGGACCTGTGGGCTCAGAATGAGCCCAGAGGTGCCCTCCCCTGCCCCCAGGGACACCCCCTGCCACCCTTGCCCACCCCAGGAGGACACCCAAGGATGGAGGGACCCATCCCAGGGAAGAAAAGGTAAGTTGTGGTAAGTATTTTTTTTTGTGGCATAGGGGGGCCTGATTTGTGCCCCCCTACATGCCACTATGCCCAATGACCATGCCCAGGGGACAGAAGTCCCCTGGGCATGGCCATTGGGCAAGGGGGCATGACTCCTGTCTTTGCTAAGACAGGAGTCATGTTAATGGCGTCTGGGCGCCCAAAAAAAATGGCGCAAATCGGGTTAAGACGATTTTTTTGCCTCAGCCTGACTTGCCCCATTTTTGGACGCCCAAACGCCATTTTTCCCTACGCCGGCGCTGTCTGGTGTACGTCGTTTTTTTTCACGCACACCAGGCAGCGCCGGTCGGCTAACGCCGGCTCACGCCATTCAATAAATACGGCGCCCGCATGGCACTTCAGAATGGCGTTAGCCGGCGCTAATTTTTTTGGCGCAAAACTGCGTTAGCGCAGTTTTGCGTCAAAAAGTATAAATATGGCCCTTGGTATCCTTAAAGAGAGACCATGCCACTGAGGAACTGAGGCACATACCTAGCACTATTAGACTTGGTGGAGCCACAGGCACTGTCTTCTATGTGGGTCAGCCTAGGAGATGCAGGAAATGTAATTTGGAGGGGCACTTGGCTAAGGACTGTACTGCACCTTTCTGCACTAAGTGTAGAAACACTGGACATGAAGCTGAGGATTGTGTGGCTGAAAAAACGTGCAATCTTTGTGGCTCAACAGAGCATGAGTTTAAAAACTGCCCCTCCTCCTATGCCTTTAAAATCAAAGCTGCGCGACTGGAGCAACCTTTCACTCCCCACCAGAGTAGAGGGAGGTCAAGGGAAGATGTAGAGGAGGGGGAGGAAGAATTAATCAGGCTTGGTTTGGAGGAGGAAAGATTAGCTCTCCAACCTGGTTTATCCTTGTCTGAGGCAAAGGTGGATTTAACTGTGAAGCAAGACACCTCTGGGGAAGGTGCTTCAGTTTTGGCGGGGAAACAAGCAGGTGCAGTTGATGAGGCTGGGAACTGCATGGAACCTAATGAGGGTGATTCACCAGGTGCCCCTGATCAACCAATCATGGCTCCCACACCGGATTTAAATTTGGCTGTCCAATCACAGCAGACGTCCTCCAAAACCACTGGGGGGGTGGTGCCCAACGTCACCTGGGTGCTACTGAAAGGAATGGTATCATCAGTGCTGGAGGCTCTTCTCTGATATCCACCACAGGTGCAGCTCTTGACGCACCCCAGGTGCAACCTGTTCCACTTTCTGCTCCAGAGCCACATGGCACTGTTATGGATGACAGTCTGTATGTTACGCCTAAGGTATTTTCCACTCCAAACCAGCACTCCCTAGAACCCACTTCATCAGGTACTGCAAATGCGGTTGGCACTCAAGGTACAGTGTCTACAATTTCCTCTATAGACTCTTGCAGTGAGATAGAGTTCGCATGTACAGGCCTGGAACACTCTTCTTTCTCTGACACTGCGGTTGCTGGTGAGGTAGTTGAGTGGGGCAAGGATGACATTTTTGTTGAGGAAGAGGTTGAATCTGCCATGGATGTCTCAACCTCATTAAAAAGGAAGGAGAAAGAGGGTGATGACACGGAAGAGACTGGGTTTGAGAGCAATGACTCTAGAGACTTGTGCACACAGGATGTCAGGCGTAATTCCCAGGCGGTGACAGGGAAGGATGCTTTTACCCCTGTGATAAAGCGGAAGACTAAGAAGAGGAATAGGAAATTGGACTGAAAGTACCATTTTACAATGTCTATGTTTTTCAGATATTTCCTGATGCTTCTCTCGGGGAGTATTAATGTTAGGTGCTTGGGTGATGATGTGAAAAGCTCATCAATTTTTGACTTTTTGAGTCTGCAAAAATTGGACATGATTTTCTTACAGGAATGTGCTATCCCAGAACTATCTAAGGACACAAAATTGCAACAAATGTGGACTTGTGGCCCTTCCATCTGGTCAGGCTGTAATTCTGACCGAAATGCGGGGATAGGCATTTTATTTTGTAGTAATGACTTTGTTGTTCAGAACGTTCAACATGTGGTTAAAGGGCGATTACTATGTGTGGCTGTTACTTGGAATGGCCATGATTTACGCCTTATTAATGTGTACTGCCCTACATCATTGTCCTGCAGAAAGAATGTTTTGAGCTTCCTTCCTCAGCTCCTTTTATGCAACAGGAATGTTTTTCTAGGTGGGGATTTCAACTGTTTATTGGCTGTGGAAGACAGATCCTCTTCTTCTGCAGTACACCTGGACGGTAGCTCAACCTCACTGAAAAGTATTATTTCTGATTTTCATTTGCAGGATTCTTACAGATTGTTGCATCCTAATGATCCAGGTTACACTTGGGTTAGTTCCAACTCTCCCACTAAGTCACGCATAGATTTTATCTTTGCAAGTCCCTCAGAAAAGATAGTTTCAGCCACTCTCATTCCGGTTTTCTTTTCCGATCATCACCTCATTTCAGTTGGAGTCTCCATAGCTGATATACCTCATAGAGGGAAGGGTCTGTGGAGACTCAATATTCTTTTACTCAATGACAAGGCTACCCGGGATAAGTTTAGTTACTATTACCAAAATTGGCAGTCCTTGAAAATTATTTTCCCCTCAGTCAGTGAATGGTGGGAGGACGTTAAGGCCCGTATTTATACTTTTTGAAGCTAAACTGCGCTAACGCAGTTTAGCGGCAAAATTTTTTGCGGTGGCTAACGTCATTCTGAAGCGCCATGCGGGCGCCGTATTTATTGAATGGCGTTAGCCGGCGCAAGCAGACCGGCGCTGCCTGGTGTGCGTGGAAAAAAGCCACGTACACCAGGCAGCGCCGGCGTTGGGAAAAGTGGCGCTAGGGCGTCTTAAAAATGGTGCAAGTCAGGTTGACGCAAAAAATCGCCTCCACCCGATTTGCGCCATTTTTAACGACGCCCAGACGCCATTTACATGACTCCTGTCTTAGTAAAGACAGGAGTCATGCCCCCTTGCCCAATGGCCATGCCCAGGGGACTTATGTCCCCTGGGCATGGTCATTGGGCATAGTGGCATGTAGGAGGGCACAAATAAGGCCCCCCTATGCCACCCAAAAAAAAAAAAATGTATACTTACCTGAACTTACCTGAATGTCCCTGGGATGGGTCCCTCCATCCTTGGGTGTCCTCCTGGGGTGGGCAAGGGTGGCAGGGGGGGTCCCTGGGGGCAGGGGAGGGCACCTGTGGGCTCATTTTGAGCCCACAGGCCCCTTAACGCCTACCCTGACCCAGGCGTTAAAAAGTGGCGCAAATGAGGGTTTTTTTGACCCGACCACTCCCGGGCGTGATTTTTGCCCCGGAGTATAAATACGACGCATTTGCGTCGCCGTCATTTTTTTAGACGGGAACGCCTTCCTTGCATCTCACTAACGCAAGGAAGGCGTTCACGCAAAAAAATGACGCTATTTGCCCATACTTTGGCGCTAGACGCGTCTAACGCCAAAGTATAAATATGGCGTTAGTTTTGCGCCGAATTTGCATCGAAAAAAACGACGCACATTCGGCGCAAACGGAGTATAAATATGCCCCTAAGATCCGTATACGGTCCTTCTTTATTCGGGAGGGAACTAGAGTGGCTAGAGACAGGCGGTGTAGAATCAACCATTTGCAAATCCGGCTCCAGAATTTGTCAAAGCTATTGGAGCACGGTTTTGATGTACAGGCAGACATTCTATTGTGCAAGCAGAGGCTATCCTCCTTGTACCATGAATTTACTAAAGGGTTGATTCTCCGCAGTAGGGTTCAGTTCCTGGAGAACAATGAGACGTGCTCTAGGTTTTTCTTTCTAAAAGCGAGGGCTACTGGGAGAATTATAGATGCCATGATGGACTCCCACGGTACCACTCATACCACTACTGAAGGAATCCGAGACAGTGTGCATGCTTTCTATAGAGACTTATATGGGCCCAAAGTTTCAGACAATGCAACTGGGAATTTTTTCATGCAACATCTGCAGTTGTCTTTGTGTGAAGAGAATAAGGAAGTTCTTGAAGGGGATTTGGTGCTTGCAGACCTCAAAAGGGCCATGCTCAGCTTGCCTAAGGGGAGATCCCCCGGTTCTGATGGCATACCTGTAGAGTTCTATGCTACTTTTTGGGACTTAGTTGGCTCCGACTTGCTTGAAGTCTTTCGCTGTTCTATGAGGGAAGGATTGCTCCCCAATTCCTTGAGAGGTGGTTGCATAAGACTTATCTACAAGAAGAAAGGTGATAGAGCCGATGTGAGGAACTGGCGTCCAATCAGCCTTCTTAATGTAGACTTTAAAATATTGTCTAAATCTTTGTTCCTTCGGTTGCGGTCCGTTGTTTCCACAGTCGTTGAGTCAGACCAAACGTGTGGTATACCTGGGCGTAAGATATCTGACAACTTATGTTTGGTTAGAGATGTGTTCTCGTATATTAAAGACCGTGGGTTATCTCTGTGTTTGCTGAACCTGGATCAGGAAAAGGCTTTTGATAGGCTGAACCACACTTTTATGTTTCAGGTTTTGAAACATTTGAATTTTGGTCCAACTTTCAGGTCCTGGATTTCTTTATTGTATACCAATTGTTACAGCAGGGTCATGGTCAATGGCACGTTGACTGCCTCTTTTCCTGTTTTGTCTGGTGTACGGCAGGGATGCCCTTTGTCCCCCCTCTTGTTCATTTTGGCCATCGAACCTTTTCTTGCAACACTGAGGGCTGATAAACTGATTAAAGGGATCCCTGTCCCTGGAGGTAGGGGGGTTTCTGTCACTGCCTCTGCTTATATGGACGATGTATCTGTTTTTTGTTCAGATAATATTTCTATCCGCCAGGTTTTGTGGTATCGTAGTAGGTTTTCCATTGCTTCGTCATCGAGGATTAACCTGGCCAAGAGTGAGTGTTTGTACTTAAACTGGAAGGAAGATAAGATGGATTGGGGCCTTAAGGTAGTGCAAGATAGCGTGAAAGTTCTTGGTCTGTTTTTTGGTGAGGGTGGTAGCTTGCAGAGCTGGTCTCAATGCATGTCCAAGATAAAGCAGAAGATTGCACTTTGGGGTTTGCGGTCACTTACTATGACTGGTAAAATACTTGTTGCAAAGGCAGAATTTCTATCGTGCCTTCTGTATATTGCAGTGGTTTACCCCGTCCCCCGACACTGCCTTACACTGCTACAGAGGTGGGTTTTTCAGTTCATTTGGGGAGGAAAGCAAGAACGAGTGGCTCGCGCGACCATGTTAAAGCCAGTGGATTTGGGTGCAAGAGTGCTCCAAACATTGGTCTCGCCTTGCAATCTTTGTTTATTTGCACCATGATTAGGGGGAGTATTTGTCTGGATAAGGAAGAAAGGAAGTGGTCTTTTTTTGCCAGTTTCTGGCTGAATTTTCTGGTGTGCAGAACATGGGGCATGGTTGTCTCAAATAGCATGCCTCATTCGGAATCCTGCCCTTTTGCTTACTTTTATGCCAGGAAATTCATTAGGACTCACAATTTACACGCAATTCCTTTGGGCTTGATCTCACCTAGGCTCATTCGCAAATCTGTTACTGGGGCCCAGCAGCAGGTACCAGTCAGGGGGTTTTCAGACCTGGCTTCTAAGGCTATTTGGGCAAATGTTTCTGTACGGTACCTTCAAAATATCCATTGTGACCTGGCATGGTCCACAGCACATGGTTGCCTGCCTCTCTGCCTTTTTTTGTTTAGGCGACAATGTTCTAGGGCACCCTTTTGTGTCAGGAAGGGTTGTTTGGCAGAAGAATCTTGTGACCACCTCTTTTGGTACTGCCCCATGGCACAACAGGTGTGGGCTTCGGCGGAAGTATGGCTTTCTTCCCTGAATTCTGATGTGGTTTTGTCTAGAGAGGGTGTGATCTTTGGCCTGTTTGTTTCCAGCTCCCCATGTCAGAAGTATTGGATTGTGGTTAATTGCTTGAAGGATGCTTTGTGGAGGGCTAGAAATCTTCTACTTTTCAAAGGTGTTGATCTCTCCCCACAAGTGGTCTATGCTCTTGGTTGTTCCTTGGTCCACGATTACTTGTCTAAAGATATATGTCTGAAGGGTGAGGTGCCTACCTATTTGGAATGGTGTTGGAGTGATCATGGGTGATGGATGGTTTATTTTTTAGTTTGGGCTTTTTTCTAACACAGGAGTTGCTGTGTTTCTTGGGATTGACCTTTGTTTTTTTTCTTTTATCCCATTGCTTTTAAACATTCCTGCTTTTAGTTTCTTTTACTTTGGAATGCATTAACATCTAGATGTTAACCTGGTGTAGGCCTAGGCACTGTGTGCGGGTTTTTACCTGGTCCAATGTCGTGCCACCTGAAACATGGATTGGCTAACATGTATTCTGTCTTTTAATGGTTGAATAAAGGTTTTGAAACATAAAAAAAAAAAAAAAAGATTCTCCCAGGGTGAGGTGCATCCATTGCACTTCGGATGTGCTGACCCCTCCGATGTCCCCAAATGCGGGATACTCGACTGCAGAATTTCTGGTAGTGGGGGACTGCGTTCGCGCTTTCCCCTGATCTTTGGTGTCAAGAAAAAGAAAACATAAATTAAAATGAATCAGGAACATCCTTAACCGTTTTTGGAGCTTTTTTATGGGTGGGATGCGGCAGCACGGTGAAAAGAGGTCTGGGCAAGGGAGAGCGGCATGCAAACTCAGGAGCCTGGGTTGAGTCGGGAAAGGGCATTAAAATCTGTTTCTGGGCCTGCTTTCGAACCTGGCCAGCCCACCTGTCACCTTGCTCTACTCTACGCTTGCCCCAATTCTCAGCAATGGACAGGATAGTGAAAGCAGAGCCCTGATTGGCTCTGCTGGAAGGCGTGGTCATGCAGACTTTGCTGGCCGGCCGGCCGAGGCTTGTGGGAAGCAGCTTTGGCTAGGCAACCCCATGCCCAAAGGGACTGAGGGGCCTTGGCTGGTCACTTTGCGCCCCCACGCCCATGCTCTGCCCCACCTCAGGCCATGCCTCTGTGGATGCTCCCCTCGCTCTGCAGGGAGATGCCAAGCAGGCCCCCCTTGCCCTGTGCCCTTCCAGCTCATACTTACCTGGCAGGAGAGATATCTTGATCACCTAGGTGATTCTCCCAGGGTGAGGTTCATCCATTGCACTTCGGATGTGCTGACCCCTGCGATGTCCCCAAATGCGGGATACTCGACTGCAGAATTTCTGGTAGTGGGGGACTGCGTTCGCGCTTTCCCCTGATCTTTGGTGTCAAGAAAAAGAAAACATAAATTAAAATGAATCAGGAACATCCTTAACCGTTTTTGGAGCTTTTTTATGGGTGGGATGCGGCAGCACGGTGAAAAGAGGTCTGGGCAAGGGAGAGCGGCATCCAAACTCAGGAGCCTGGGTTGAGTCGGGAAAGGGCATTAAAATCTGTTTCTGGGCCTGCTTTCGAACCTGGCCAGCCCACCTGTCACCTTGCTCTACTCTACGCTTGCCCCAATTCTCAGCAATGGACAGGATAGTGAAAGCAGAGCCCTGATTGGCTCTGCTGAAAGGCGTGGTCATGCAGATTTTGCTGGCCGGCCGGCCGAGGCTTGTGGGAAGCAGCTTTGGCTAGGCAACCCCATGCCCAAAGGGACTGAGGGGCCTTGGCTGGTCACTTTGCGCCCCCACGCCCATGCTCTGCCCCACCTCAGGCCATGCCTCTGTGGATGCCCCCCTCGCTCTGCAGGGAGATGCCAAGCAGGCCCCCCCTTGCCCTGTGCCCTGTGCCCTTCCAGCTCATACTTACCTGGCAGGGGAGATATCATGATCACCTAGGTGATTCTCCCAGGGTGAGGCTCATCCATTGCACTTCGGATGTGCTGACCCCTGCGATGTCCCCAAATGCGGGATACTCGACTGCAGAATTTCTGGTAGTGGGGGACTGCGTTCGCACTTTCCCCTGATCTTTGGTGTCAAAAAAGAAAAGAAAAAAGTTAGTCTGCAGCACACTTATCCCTGCAGGAAGCTGGAAATGGGGCTGGGCAAGGGGGAGTGGCATGCAAATTGAGGAGCCTGGGGAGTGCTGGGATAGCTGCCGCCTCCCACACAGGGGGCCTACCCAGAGAGAGGAAAGTAGGCCCGGGCTAGGTGACAGGTCTGTCCCTTTCAGCTGCGCCCCGGGGCCTGTGGGCTGGCTGCCAGCCTGTAGCCCTCACCCTTGCCTTCCCAGGCTCAGCCTCTGGTTGAGCCCCCAGGCCTGGGCCCGGCGAGGGTTCTGCCGCGTTTGGGAGCGTTCGGGAAAGCGTGAGGGGCTCAGGGCGAGAAACCCTGGCCCCACACAGGCCTTTTCCCTGGCCTTGGCCAACAAAAGCGCTGACTAGCCCTAGAGTAGGGCTTAGCAGCAGTTCTCCAGGCGCAGAAGCCTCAAACTCTGCTTCTGGTCTTGCTTTCCACCTGGTGAGCCCACCTGTCAGCTTGCTTGCTCTACTCTACGCTTGCCTAAATTCTCAGCAATGGACAGGATAGTGAAAGCAGAGCCCTGATTGGCTCTACTGGAAGGCGTGGTCATGCAGATGTTGCTGGCCGGCCGGCCGAGGCTTGTGGGAAGCAGCTTTGGCTAGGCAACCCCATGGCCAAAGGGACTGAGGGGCCTTGGCTGGTCAATTTGCGCCCCCACGCCCATGCTCTGCCCCACCTCAGGCCATGCCTCTGTGGATGCCCCCCTCGCTCTGCAGGGAGATGCCAAGCAGGCCCCCCTTGCCCTGTGCCCTTCCAGCTCATACTTACCTGGCAGGGGAGACACCATGGTGACGTGGTTGTTTTCTCTGTGGTATCCGAGGAGGAGGTTCCAGTGTTTCCAGCATGTGGAGCTCTTTTCTTCAGCGTGAAATCGGGGATCTTTCCAGAAGGGATCTCTGCGAAGATGGCGGCTAATCGAGCGCGCTGAAATGCCGTGAGGTTCTCAGCAGTTGAAGATGTCAAGATGGATGGATTGTTGTTCAGCCGCTCAGTGCTGCAAAAGGAACTTGGATTCAGACCTGATCAGATTGACTACCTGTTTGCTTTTCCTGGAGGTAAAGTCTTTGAAGTGATTTTCACCACCTTTGCTTTGTTTGAACAATGCCTCAAGCGCTTTAAAGAAAGAAATGACTCTGCACCTTTGAAAGTGTTTTCCATCAATGCCTTGACTCAGCCTCAGAAGAGATGGGTGAATGTCTCCATGTTTAATGAGTATGTTCAGAGCGCTGACATTATCACTTGGCTCAATCAGTTTTGCGTTGTTTCTCATGGGGAAAGAGTGAGAGATGCTGATGGTGTAAAGACTGGCTACTTTAAAGCCTTGGTATCCTTAAAGAGAGACCGTGCCACTGAGGAACTCAGGCACATTCCTAGCACTATTAGACTTGGTGGAGCCACAGGCACTGTCTTCTATGTGGGTCAGCCTAGGAGATGCAGGAAATGTAATTTGGAGGGGCACTTGGCTAAGGACTGTACTGCACCTTTCTGCACTAAGTGTAGAAACACTGGACATGAAGCTGTTGATTGTGTGGCTGAAAAAACGTGCAATCTTTGTGGCTCAACTGAGCATGAGTTTAAAAACTGCCCCTCCTCCTATGCCTTTAAAATCAAAGCTGCGCGACTGGAGCAACCTTTCACTCCCCACCAGAGTAGAGGGAGGTCAAGGGAAGATGTCGAGGAGGAGGAGGAAGAATTAATCAGGCTTGGTGTGGAGGAGGACAGATTAGCTCTCCAACCTGGTTTATCCTTGTCTGAGGCAAAGGTGGATTTAACTGTGAAGCAAGACACCTCTGGGGAAGGTGCTTCAGTTTTGGCGGGAAAACAAGCAGGTGCAGTTGATGAGGCTGGGAACTGCATGGAACCTAATGAGGGTGATTCACCAGGTGCCCCTGATCAACCAATCATGGCTCCCACACCGGATTTAAATTTGGCTGTCCAATCACAGCAGCTGTCCTCCAAAACCACTGGGGGGGGTGGTGCCCAACATCACCTGGGTGCTACTGAAAGGAATGGTATCATCAGTGCTGGAGGCTCTTCTCTGATATCCACCACAGGTGCAGCTCTTGACGCACCCCAGGTGCAACCTGTTCCACTTTCTGCTCCACAGCCACATGGCACTGTTATGGAGGACAGTCTGTATGTTACGCCTAAGGTATTTTCCACTCCAAGCCAGCACTCCCTAGAACCTGCTTCATCTGGTCCTGCAAATGCGGTTGGCACTCAAGGTACAGTGTCTACAATTTACTCTACAGACTCTTGCAGTGAGATAGAGGTCGCCTGTACAGCCCTGGAACACTCTTCTTTCTCTGACACTGCGGTTGCTGGTGAGGTAGTTGAGTGGGGCAAGGATGACATTTTTGTTGAGGAAGAGGTTGAATCTGCCATGGATGTCTCAACCTCATTAAAAAGGAAGGAGAAAGAGGGTGATGACACGGAAGAGACTGGGTTTGAGAGCAATGACTCTAGAGACTTGTGCACACAGGATGTCAGGCGTAATTCCCAGGCGGTGACAGGGGAGGATGCTTTTACCCCTGTGATAAAGCGGAAGACTAAGAAGAGGAATAGGAAATTGGACTGAAAGTACCATTTTACAATGTCTATGTTTTTCAGATATTTCCTGATGCTTCTCTTGGGGAGTATTAATGTTAGGTGCTTGGGTGATGATGTGAAAAGCTCATCAATTTTTGACTTTTTGAGTCTGCAAAAATTGGACATGATTTTCTTACAGGAATGTGCTATCCCAGAACTATCTAAGGACACAAAATTGCAACAAATGTGGACTTGTGGCCCTTCCATCTGGTCAGGCTGTAATTCTGACCGAAATGCGGGGATAGGCATTTTATTTTGTAGTAATGACTTTGTTGTTCAGAACGTTCAACATGTGGTTAAAGGGCGATTACTATGTGTGGATGTTTCTTGGAATGGCCATGATTTACGCCTTATTAATGTGTACTGCCCTACATCATTGTCCTGCAGAAAGAATGTTTTGAGCTTCCTGCCTCAGCTCCTTTTATGCAACAGGAATGTTTTTCTAGGTGGTGATTTCAACTGTTTATTGGCTGTGGAAGACAGATCCTCTTCTTCTGCAGTACACCTGGACGGTAGCTCTGCCTCACTGAAAAGTATTATTTCTGATTTTCATTTGCAGGATACTTACAGATTGTTGCATCCTAATGATCCAGGTTACACCTGGGTTAGTTCCAACTCTCCCACTAAGTCACGCATAGATTTTATCTTTGCAAGTCCCTCAGAAAAGATAGTTTCAGCCACTCTCATTCCGGTTTTCTTTTCCGATCATTACCTCATTTCAGTTGGCGTCTCCATAGCAGATATACCTCTGAGAGGGAAGGGTCTGTGGAGACTCAATATTCTGTTGCTCAATGACAAGGCTACCCAGGATAAGTTTAGTTACCATTACCAAAATTGGCAGTCCTTGAAAATTCTTTTCCCCTCAGTCAGTGAGTGGTGGGAGGACATTAAGATCCGTATACAGTCCTTCTTTATTCGGGAGGGAACTAGAGTGGCTAGAGACAGGCGGTGTAGAATCAACCATTTGCAAATCCGGCTCCAGAATTTGTCACAGCTATTGGAGCACGGTTTTGATGTACAGGCAGACATTCTATTGTGCAAGCAGAGGTTATCCTCCTTGTACCATGAATTTACTAAAGGGTTGATTCTCCGCAGTAGGGTTCAGTTCCTGGAGAACAATGAGACGTGCTCTAGGTTTTTCTTTCTGAAAGCGAGGGCTACTGGGAGAATTATAGATGCCATGATGGACTCCCACGGTACCACTCATTCCACTACTGAAGGAATCCGAGACAGTGTGCATGCTTTCTATAGCGACTAATATGGGCCCAAAGTTTCAGACAATGCAACTGGGAATTTTTTCATGCAACATCTGCAGTTGTCTTTGTCTGAAGTGGATAAGGAAGTTCTTGAAGGGGACTTGGTGCTTGCAGACCTCAAAAGGGCCATGCTCAGCTTGCCTAAAGGGAGATCCCCCGGTTCTGATGGCATACCTGTAGAGTTCTATGCTACATTTTGGGACTTAGTGGGCTCCGACTTGCTTGAAGTCTTTCGATGTTCTATGAGGGAAGGATTGCTCCCCAATTCCTTGAGAGGTGGTTGCATAAGACTTATCTACAAGAAGAAAGGTGATAGAGCCGATGTAAGGAACTGGCGTCCAATCAGCCTTCTCAATGTAGACTTTAAAATATTGTCTAAAACTTTGTTCCTTCGTTTGCGGCCTGTTGTTTCCACAGTCGTTGAATCAGACCAAACGTGTGGCATACCTGGGCGTAAGATAGCTGACAATTTATGTTTGGTTAGGGATGTGTTATCGTATGTCAAAGACCGTGGGTTATCTATGTGTTTGCTGAACCTGGATCAGGAAAAGGCTTTCGATCGGCTTAACCACTCTTTTATGTTTCAGGTTTTAAAACATTTGAATTTTGGTCCAACATTTAGGTCCTGGATTTCTTTATTGTATACCAATTGTTACAGCAGGGTCATGGTCAATGGCACGTTGACTGCCTCTTTTCCTGTTTTGTCAGGGGTACGGCAGGGATGTCCTTTGTCCCCCCTCTTGTTCATTTTTGCCATCGAACCTTTTCTTGCAACTCTGAGGGCTGATAAACTGATTAAAGGGATCCCTGTCCCTGGAGGTAGGGGGGTTTCTGTCATTGCCTCTGCTTATATGGACGATGTTTCTGGTGTTTGTTCAAATAATATTTCCATCCGGCAGGTTTTATGGTATTGTAGTAGGTTTTCCTTTGCTTCATCATCAAGGATTAACCTGGCAAAGAGTGAGTGTTTGTACGTAAACTGGAAGGAAGATAAGATGGATTGGGGCCTTAAGGTAGTGCAAGATCGCGTGAAAGTTCTTGGTCTGTTTTTTGGTGAGGGTGGTAGCTTGCAGAGCTGGTCTGAATGCATGTCCAAGGTAAAGCAGAAGATTGCACTTTGGGGTTTGCGGTCACTTACTATGTCTGGCAAAATACTTGTTGCAAAGGCAGAATTTCTATCGTGCCTTCTGTATATTGCAGTGGTTTACCCCGTCCCCCGACACTGCCTTACACTGCTACAGAGGTGGGTTTTTCAGTTCATTTGGGGAGGAAAGCAAGAACGAGTGGCCCGCGTGACCATGTTAAAGCCTGTGGTTTTGGGTGGCAAGAGTGCTCCAAATATTGGTCTCGCTTTGCAATCCTTGTTTATTTGCACCATGATCAGAGGGAGTATTTGTCGGGATAAGGGAGAAAGGAAGTGGTCTTTTTTTGCCAGTTTTTGGCTGAATTTTCTGGTGTGCAGAACGTGGGGCATGGTTGTCTCAAATAGCATGCCTCATTCAGAATCCTGCCCATTTGCTTACTTTTATGCCAGGAAATTCATTAGGACTCACAATTTACACGTAATTCCTTTGGGTTTGATCTCACCTAGGCTCATTCGCAAATCTGTTACTGGGGACCAGCAGCAAGTACGAGTCAGGGTTTTTTCAGACCTGGCTTCTAAAGCAATATGGGCAAATGTTTCTGTACGGTACCTTCATAATATCCATTGTGACCTGGCATGGTCCACAGCACATGGTTGCCTTCCTCTCCGTCTTTTTTTGTTTAGGAGGCGATGTTGTAGGGCACCCTTTTGTGTCAGGAAGGGTTGTTTGGCAGAAGAATCTTGTGACCACCTGTTTTGGTACTGCCCCATGGCACAACAGGTGTGGGCTTTGGCGGCTGTATGGCTTTCATCCCTGAATTATGATGTGGTTTTGTCTAGAGAGGGTGTGATCTTTGGCCTGTTCGTTTCCAGCTCCCCATGTCAGAAGTATTGGATAGTGGTGAATTGCTTGAAGGATGCTTTGTGGAGGGCTAGAAATCTTCTACTTTTCAAAGGTGTTGATCTCTCCCCACAAGTGGTCTATGCTCTTGGTTGTTCTTTGGTCCACGATTACTTGTGTAAAGACATAAGTCAGAAGGGTAATGTGCCTACCTATTTGGAATGGTGTTGGAGTGATCATGGGTGATGGATGGTTTATTTTTTAGTTTGGGCTTTTTTCTAACACAGGAGTTGCTGTGTTTCTTGGGATTGATTTTTGGTTTTTTCTTTTATCCCATTGCTTTTAAACATTCCTGCTTTTAGTTTCTTTTACTTCGGAATACATTAACATCTAGATTTTAACCTGGTGTTGGCCTTGGCACTGTGTGCGTTTTTTCACCTGGTCCAATGTTGTGCCACCTGAAACATGGATTGGCTAACATGTATTCTGTCTTTTAAGGGTTGAATAAAGGTTTTGAAACTTTAAAAAAAAAAAAAAAAAAAAAAAAAACGATTCTCCCTTACTTCCCTGGCAGATCACCCCGTGCCTGCAGTACCTTTAGTGTCCACTAGAGGTCACTGTTCTGCCAAAGAACTACCTGGTGCTATATGCACACAAGGGCACTTTTAAGTGCTATTACTGGAGCTGCATCCTGCTGAAGATACCTGCCTGATGAAACCTGCCTGCCTGCTGTGGACCTTCACCTGCCTGCTGTGGACTTCGCCAGAACCGCCTGCTGTGGACTCTCACCTGCCTGCTGGAGCTGCTTGCCTGCTGGAGACCCTTCCTTGCCTGCTGGAGCTGACTGGATACTGAGGCCTGCCTGCCTGCCTGCCTGCTGAGGGGATCCCCTGCCTGCCAAGCTTCCCTGCCTGCCTGAAGGGAACCACTGCCAGCCACCAGGAGCAGGCCTGAGGAGTACCTACCTGCTGCAGCTCCCTGAAGGCCCCTTCCCAAGGCACGCCGCAACAGCAAGGACAGGATGAGCAGACCGCTGAACCCCTGGTTCCACAACACGGTGAAGATGCAGAGGAAGGTGGAATCGGACGGCTCCACACCAGAGCTGAGCAGGAAGACTTTCACAGAGTTGCTGATGACCAAGATGGGGTTCACAGCAGCAGAGATTTGGTGCATAATGTCAGATGCACCCAAAGGCACTTACCTGCTGACGTTCATGTCAGAATCAATCTGCAGGAGATACTGGCAGATGTGCTGGTCAAGACGGGACGAGAAACCCTTCGCCGACTTCCACCTGGAGTGCCAACTCGTGTTGGAGGTGAAGAGGACGACCGTGCACGTCTACAACCCGCATGTCAACATCCAGGACCTGACCACCTTCCTACGCCGACACTGCACAGTGACGAGAGAACCTTCCCGCAACCTGGACAGTGATGGCATATGGGATGGTAAATTGACAGTCATGGTGAAGCTGAAAGAGGACCCAGCCGCCACGGATGTAATCCATCACCCTCCTTCAAGCTTCTCCCTAGGGCGCGACTCGGGCTACCTCTACTACCCCGGGCAGCCCAGACTGTGCAACAAGTGTAGTAAACCGGGCCACACCGCTAAAGATTGCACAGTGCAAGTGTGCAAGAACTGCAAAAGAGAAGGACACACAGCCAGGGCATGCAAAGAGGAAGCCCCCTGCAACCTCTGCGGTGCCGTGGGCCACCGTTTCAAAGACTGCCCGCAAAGAGCCAAGTCCTACGCCCAGGCGGCCAAACCTCCTAGGAGAGAGGCACAGGAGGAGGCTGCCGTGGCCAGCCTTCCAGTCCCAGCACCCAGAAAGACCAAGGAAACTGGGAGGAGGAAAGGCCCCAGGCAGGAGCAAGTCAAACCTGACCAAGACTCCACCCCAGCCCTGGAGCCACAGAGCACAGAAGAAGGAATGCCTGCCATCCCTGAGAATATGCCAACAGACAACGCTCCCCAACTCGCCTCTGAGAACCAGGAAGAAGAACCCTGGACAAAACAGGAGCGCAGGAAAAGGAGGCACAGTCCCCCACAAGTAACAAAGAAGACCAGGAAGAATCACCTGAGCAACCACAACCCCAACTCCGATTCAGACGAGTCAGAAGAAGAAGAACAACCAGGGAATGAGGGTCCAGATGACCAACTGGAGCAAGTCACCAGAGTGCTGCAGGAGATGAGGGCGCTAGCCAGCGTCATGGAAGCGTCCCCACCACCATCGCCAGCAATAGCTGAGAAGGAAGAGGCCTCCATGGAGGAGGAAGAGCCAGAGACCAGCCACGTGGGCAAGCCAGCCTCACAGAAGCACCAAGCAGCGGTGGCCAAGAAAACAGCCCCCGCGCCGGAGACCCGCCAGGAGCCTGACCAGCCCTGTAAGTAGCCTTGTCACTGCGTAAAAACAGCTAATTACTCTGACTTGATAGTTAGTATTTAAGCCTACGTTAAACTCTTAAACACTAATTAAGATGGCTATTTCATTGTTTTCCATAAATGTGAGAAGTATCAGAGACAAGGGCAGATGTGCTAGCACCTTGAACTTTCTTGCCAGCCAGGAATGTGATGTGTACATGATTCAGGAATGCTCCATCCCTTTTTCAGCTTCATACACACACCTAGAACAGCAGTGGGCATTTGGGCCTTCTTTTTGGTCTGGGGGGAACAGCAGTAGGTCTGTAGGAGTCGCTACCTTAGTCAGAGGGAGGAGCTTCACAGTGGACTCGGTCACCGAGCTGGAAGGCGGCAGGGCTCTTGTCGTTGACGGCTCATGGGCAGGAGAACCGGTTAGACTGATCAATGTGTATGCGCCTTCTGATGTAGGTGAGAGACGGGAGCTGTTCCAGCGCCTCAGACCACAGCTGGTCACCTCCAGAACAATCATGATGGGTGGGGATTTCAACTGTATACTAGATAGTGGTGGTCGATGTGGGACCAGAGCTAAGGAAGGATGGTTGGATGATGGTGCGAAACTCCTAGCGGAGATGGTGGGTGAGGCCTCCCGGACGGACGTCATTGGATCCATGAGGGCGGACGCCAGGAATTTCACCTGGAGCCGCCTTGATGGATCTGTGCGCTCCAGGATAGACTTTGTTTTCACCTCTAGATCAGTGAGGATCAGGCAGCACTCCATGGTGACAGTGCATTTCTCTGACCACAGGGCTATCAGGTTCCAGGGGGAACTAACAGGGAAGTTCCTGCCAGGTCCGAGCACCTGGAAACTGAATGGCTCTCTGCTGGGGAGAGAGGATGTACAGGAGGAGCTGAGGAGGACTTACAGTGAGTGGCAAGACATGAAAGACACCTTCCAGTCCGTAGGGGAATGGTGGGAGTGGGTGAAAGGCAGGATTCAGGATTTCTTTAAGAACGTGGGCAGGAAAGCAGCAAGGGGGAGGAAGAGGGAGTTCAGTAGACTGCAGCAACAGCTGCAGGAACTGCACGACCTCCAACTCCGGGGATGGGACGTCATGAACCCTCTGGAGGCAGTCAAGAAAGAGCTGAGCGAGCACTTTCATGAGGAATCCAGGAGGATCATCTTCCGTTCTAAGGTGGAGAACCTGGAAAAGGGGGAGAAATGCAACTCCTTCTTCTTTAAGAAAATCCACTCTGCGCACACCCCTCTGGTTCAACTGCGCAACAGGGAGGGAATTTTGTGTGACACCAAGGAAGACATTAGGAAGGCTGTGACAGACTTCTATGGGGACCTCTACTCAGAGAAGAGGTCAGATGGGGATCAGGCAGAAAGGTTTTTGGCAGGTATCCCGAGAAAGGTTTCCACACCAGCAAGGGAAGTCCTCAACGCACCCCTCACTCTGGAGGAGCTGCACATTGCAGTTAAATCCTTCAAGTCAGGAAAGACACCAGGCAGTGATGGTCTACCAATTGAATTCTACACTTCACAGTGGGACCTAGTGGGACCAGACCTTCTGGAGTTGTATGAGGAGATGGAGCAGGAGGGAGTCATGCCCCACACATTAAGGGAAGGAACGATCGCGCTCCTGTATAAACATAAGGGGGAGAGATGTGACCTCAAGAACTGGCGTCCCATCTCTCTCCTGAATGTGGACTACAAGATCCTGGCAAAGACAATGGTGAATAGACTCAAGAGTGCTATGGGAGAGTTAGTTCACCCAGACCAGACCTGTGGGGTTCCAGGACGCAGAGTGGCGGACAGCCTAGCACTGATCAGGGACACGATCCAATACATCACAGACCGGAATATCCACGCTGGTCTGTCTCGATCAGGAATAGGCCTTCGACCGCGTCTCCCATGAGTTCATGGAGAGGGTACTGCAGGGTATTGGGCTGGGGGAGCGCTTCTGCAATTATGTTAGAATAATGTATACAGACATTTTCAGTTCAGTCATGGTAAATGGTTGGAAAACAGACCCCTTTCCTATCAGGTCTGGGGTAAGACAAGGCTGCCCGCTTTCGCCCTCTTTGTTTGTTTTGGTTATAGAGCTACTCGCGGAGTACATCAGGAAGAACCCGAACATCAGAGGGATCCCGACACCAGGAGACGCAAAGAAAGAAGTCAAGTGTTCGCTGTACATGGACGACGTCACCCTCTTCTGCACGGATGGGAAATCGGTCCAGTCCCTGCTGGAGGCATGCAAGGACTTTGGCAAAGCATCAGGAGCAAAGATCAACGTGGACAAATCACAGGCAAAGCTTTTTGGCCGCTGGGACCTATGTAACGAGCCTCTCCCTTTCCCCATTGAGGCAGGACTGGTAAAGATCCTCGGTATCTGGTTTGGGGGACCAGGAGCGGCGGCGAAAAGCTGGAACGAACGCCTGGCCAAAGTCAAGCAGAAACTGGGCTTTTGGAGCTTGAGACACCTGAGCATTGAAGGAAAGGCTCTGGTGCTCAGGAACGACGCACTGCCCGTGCTGCAGTATGTGACACAGGCCTGGCCACTCCTGGCCAACGTAGCACGGGCTGTGAACAGCATGGTTTTCCACTTTGTTTGGCACTCAAAGATGGACAGGGTGAAAAGGACAGTCATGCACAAGGAGCATCGCAGGGGAGGGAAGGCAGTCCCTGACATCCCGACAATCCTCAGAGCCTTCTTTGTGTGTGGCTGCGTCCGAATAACCCTGACGAACGAGAACAAGGACCACTCAGCTTACAAGGTCTTCCGCTTCTTCCTGCTCCCAGTATGGAGAAGACTGGGATGGGATAAGTGGGAGAATGCAACAATGTTCAACTGGGACCTCCCCTGGTACTACAAGGAGATTGAGAAGTTTGTGGTGGAATTTGGGCTGAAATGTGTCACACCAAGCCTATGGAAGCCCAGGACAATCCACAGACTAATCAGGTCCATGGACACCACAGAACCAGTGAGCGACCTGCCACCTGCTACAGCAACAAGGGTGTGGGAAAATGTATCCTCCCCATCCCTAACCAACAGACACAAAGACATTGCATGGATGGCCGTGAAAGGGGGACTGCCAGTCCGGTCATTCATGCACAGCAGGGGCCTGTGCCCACACAGAGAATGCCCAAGGGGATGCCCTGCAGAGGAAACTACATACCATCTGTTCTGGGCCTGCCCTTTCGCCCAGAGACTGCGGAGAGCCTTAAAACAAGAAATGGAAGCCCACATCCCATACCCAAACATCACTCACCACTCGGTGCTGTATGGGCTGTTTCCAAAGACACACTCAGTGGAGGCCATCCAAGGATGCTGGAGAATCCTCTGCTGCGTAAAGGACATCCTCTCGTATGCCAGGACCCGACTGGTGACCAACGGGGAGGTGGTGAGCAGGGAAGCGTTCCGCCGAATGGTACTCAACCTGCTGAGAGATTACACAGACAAGGACAACAAGGAGGGTGAGAAGGAGGAAGAACTGTAAACCCTAACCCCTCCTTCCCACTGAACTCCCCACACTGCCCCAAGAAACCAAACCCCCTTTACTACTCATTTCATATGTAAACTGACTGTGTTGTTAAAATGTGATTTGAAACAAAGTTGAAGTGGACTGCCCTTCCTAAGGGAAGAGGTACTACTCTTTAAAAACCTATGTATCGCCTACTTAAAGCACTTAATAAAGGTTTTTGAAACTTTAAAAAAAAAAAAAAAAAAAAAAAGGTGATTCTCCCAGGGTGAGGCTCATCCATTGCACTTCGGATGTGCTGACCCCTGCGATGTCCCCAAATGCGGGATACTCGACTGCAGAATTTCTGGTAGTGGGGGACTGCGTTCGCGCTTTCCCCTGATCTTTGGTGTCAAGAAAAAGAAAACATAAATTAAAATGAATCAGGAACATCCTTAACCGTTTTTGGAGCTTTTTTATGGGTGGGATGCGGCAGCACGGTGAAAAGAGGTCTGGGCAAGGGAGAGCGGCATGCAAACTCAGGAGCCTGGGTTGAGTCGGGAAAGGGCATTAAAATCAGTTTCTGGGCCTGCTTTCGAACCTGGCCAGCCCACCTGTCACCTTGCTCTACTCTACGCTTGCCCCAATTCTCAGCAATGGACAGGATAGTGAAAGCAGAGCCCTGATTGACTCTGCTGGAAGGCGTGGGCATGCAGATTTTGCTGGCCGGCCGGCTGAGGCTTGTGGGAAGCAGCTTTGGCTAGGCAACCCCATGCCCAAAGGGACTGAGGGGCCTTGGCTGGTCACTTTGCGCCCCCACGCCCATGCTCTGCCCCACCTCAGGCCATGCCTCTGTGGATGCCCCCCTCGCTCTGCAGGGAGATGCCAAGCAGGCCCCCCTTGCCCTGTGCCCTTCCAGCTCATACTTACCTGGCAGGGGAGACACCACGATCACCCCGTGCCTGCAGTACCTTTAGTGTCCACTAGAGGTCACTGTTCTGCCAAAGAACTACCTGGTGCTATATGCACACAAGGGCACTTTTAAGTGCTATTACTGGAGCTGCATCCTTCTGAAGATACCTGCCTGCTGAAACCTGCCTGCCTGCTGTGGACCTTCACCTGCCTGCTGTGGACTTCGCCTGCCTGCTGGAACCGCCTGCTGTGGACTCTCACCTGCCTGCTGGAGCTGCTTGCCTGCTGGAGACCCTTCCTTGCCTGCTGGAGCTGCCTGGATACTGAGGCCTGCCTGCCTGCCTGCTGAGGGGAACCCCTGCTTGCCAAGCTTCCCTGCCTGCCTGAAGGGAACCACTGCCAGCCACCAGGAGCAGGCCTGAGGAGTACCTACCTGCTGCAGCTCCCTGAAGGACCCTTCCCAAGGCACGCCGCAACAGCAAGGACAGGATGAGCAGACCGCTGAACCCCTGGTTCCACAACACGGTGAAGATGCAGAGGAAGGTGGAATCGGATGGCTCCACACCAGAGCTGAGCAGAAAGACTTTCACAGAGTTGCTGGTGACCAAGATGGGGTTCACAGCAGCTGAGATTTGGTGCATAATGTCAGATGCACCCAAAGGCACTTACCTGCTGACGTTCATGTCGGAATCAATCTGCAGGAGATACTGGCAGATGTGCTGGTCAAGACGGGACGAGAAACCCTTCGCCGACTTCCACCTGGAGTGCCAACTCGTGTTGGAGGTGAAGAGGATGACCGTGCACGTCTACAACCCGCATGTCAACATCCAGGACCTGACCACCTTCCTACGCCGACACTGCACAGTGACGAGAGAACCCTCCCGCAACCTGGACAGTGATGGAATATGGGATGGTAAATGGACAGTCATGGTGAAGCTGAAAGAGGACCCGGCCGCCCCGGATGGAATCCATCACCCTCCTTCAAGCTTCTCCCTAGGGCGCGACTCGGGCTACCTCTACTACCCCGGGCAGCCCAGACTGTGCAACAAGTGTAGTAAACCGGGCCACACCGCTAAAGATTGCACAGTGCAAGTGTGCAAGAACTGCAAAAGAGAAGGACACACAGCCAGGGCATGCAAAGAGGAAGCCCCCTGCAACCTCTGCGGTGCCGTGGGCCACCGTTTCAAAGACTGCCCGCAAAGAGCCAAGTCCTACGCCCAGGCGGCCAAACCTCCTGGGAGAGAGGCACAGGAGGAGGCTGCCGTGGCCAGCCTTCCAGTCCCAGCACCCAGAAAGACCAAGGAAACTGGGAGGAGGAAAGGCCCCAGGCAGGAGCAAGTCAAACCTGACCAAGGCTCCACGCCAGTCCTCGAGCCACAGAGCACAGAAGAAGGAATGCCTGCCATCCCTGAGAGTATGCCAACAGACAACGCTCCCCAACTCGCCTCTGAGAACCAGGAAGAAGAACCCTGGACAAAACAGGAGCGCAGGAAAAGGAGGCACAGTCCCCCACAAGTAACAAAGAAGACCAGGAAGAAACACCTGAGCAACCACAACCCCAACTCCGATCCAGAGGAGTCAGAAGAAGAAGAACAACCAGGGAATGAGGGTCCAGATGACCAACTGGAGCAAGTCACCAGAGTGCTGCAGGAGATGAGGGCGCTAGCCAGCGTCATGGAAGCGTCCCCACCACCATCGCCAGCAATAGCTGAGAAGGAAGAGGCCTCCATGGAGGAGGAAGAGCCAGAGACCAGCCACGTGGGCAAGCCAGCCTCAGAGAAGCACCAAGCAACGGTGGCCAAGACAACAGCCCCCGCGCCGGAGACCCGCCAGGAGCCTGACCAGCCCTGTAAGTAGACTTGTCACTGTGTGATAACAGCTAATTACTCTGACTTGATAGTTAGTATTTGAGCCTAAGTTAAACTCTTAAACACTAATTAAGATGGCTATTTCATTGTTTTCCATAAATGTGAGAAGTATCAGAGACAAGCGCAGATGTGCTAGCACCTTGAACTTTCTTGCCAGCCAGGAATGTGATGTGTACATGATTCAGGAATGCTCCATCCCCTTTTCAGCTTCATACACCCACCTAGAACAGCAGTGGGCATTTGGGCCTTCTTTTTGGTCTGGGGGGAACAGCAGTAGGTCTGTAGGAGTCGCTACCTTAGTCAGAGGGAGGTGCTTCACAGTGGACTCGGTCACCGAGCTGGAAGGCGGCAGGGCTCTTGTCGTTGACGGCTCATGGGCAGGAGAACCGGTTAGACTGATCAATGTGTATGCGCCTTCTGATGTAGGTGAGAGACGGGAGCTGTTCCAGCGCCTCAGACCACAGCTGGTCACCTGCAGAACAATCATGATGGGTGGGGATTTCAACTGTATACTAGAGAGTGGTGGTCGATGTGGGACCAGAGCTAAGGAAGGATGGATGGATGATGGTGCGAAACTCCTAGCGGAGATGGTGGGTGAGGCCTCCCTGACGGACGTCATTGGATCCATGAGGGCGGACGCCAGGAATTTCACCTGGAGCCGCCCTGATGGATCTGTGCGATCCAGGATAGACTTTGTTTTCACCTCTAGATCAGTGAGGATCAGGCAGCACTCCATGGTGACAGTGCATTTCTCTGACCACAGGGCTATCAGGTTTCAGGGGGAACTAACAGGGAAGTTCCTGACAGGTCCGGGCACCTGGAAACTGAATAGCTCTCTGCTGGGGAGAGAGGATGTACAGGAGGAGCTGAGGAGGACTTACAGTGAGTGGCAAGACATGAAAGACACCTTCCAGTCCATAGGGGAATGTTGGGAATGGGTGAAAGGCAGGATTCAGGATTTCTTTAAGAACGTGGGCAGGAAAGCAGCAAGGGGGAGGAAGAGGGAGTTCAGTAGACTGCAGCAACAGCTGCAAGAACTGCTCGACCTCCAACTCCGGGGATGGGACGTCATGAACCTCTGGAGGCAGTCAAGAAAGAGCTGAGCGAGCACTTTCATGAGGAATCCAGGAGGATCATCTTCCGTTCTAAGGTGGAGAACCTGGAAAAGGGGGAGAAATGCAACTCCTTCTTCTTTAAGAAAGTCCACTCTGCGCACACCCCACTGGTTCAACTGCGCAACAGGGAGGGAATTTTGTGTGACACCAAGGAAGACATTAGGAAGGCTGTGACAGATTTCTATGGGGACCTCTACTCAGAGAAGAGGTCAGATGGGGATCAGGCAGAAAGGTTTTTGGCAGGTATCCCGAGAAAGGTTTCCACACCAGCAAGGGAAGTCCTCAACGCACCCCTCACTCTGGAGGAGCTGCACATTGCAGTTAAATCCTTCAAGTCAGGAAAGACACCAGGCAGTGATGGTCTACCAATTGAATTCTACACTTCACTGTGGGACCTAGTGGGACCAGACCTTCTGGAGCTGTATGAGGAGATGGAGCAGGAGGGAGTCATGCCCCACACATTAAGGGAAGGAACGATCGCGCTCCTGTATAAACATAAGGGGGAGAGATGTGACCTCAAGAACTGGCGTCCCATCTCTCTCCTGAATGTGGACTACAAGATCCTGGCAAAGACAATGGTGAATAGACTCAAGAGCGCTATGGGAGAGTTAGTTCACCCAGACCAGACCTGTGGGGTTCCAGGACGCAGAGTGGCGGACAGCCTAGCACTGATCAGGGACACGATCCAATACATCACAGACCGGAATATCCACGCTGCGCTGGTCTGTCTCGATCAGGAAAAGGCCTTCGACCGCGTCTCCCATGAGTTCATGGAGAGGGTACTGCAGGGTTTTGGGCTGGGGGAGCGCTTCTGCAATTATGTTAGAATAATGTATACAGACATTTTCAGTTCAGTCATGGTAAATGGTTGGAAAACAGACCCCTTTCCTATCAGGTCTGGGGTAAGACAAGGCTGCCCGCTCTCGCCCTCTTTGTTTGTTTTGGTTATAGAGCTACTCGCGGAGTACATCAGGAAGAACCCGAACATCAGAGGGATCCCGACACCAGGAGACGCAAAGAAAGAAGTCAAGTGTTCGCTGTACATGGACGACGTCACCCTCTTCTGCACGGATGGGAAATTGGTCCAGTCCCTGCTGGAGGCATGCAAGGACTTTGGCAAAGCATCAGGAGCAAAGATCAACGTGGACAAATCACAGGCAAAGCTTTTTGGCCGCTGGGACCTATGTAATGAGCCTCTCCCTTTCCCCGTTGAGGCAGGACTGGTAAAGATCCTCGGTATCTGGTTTGGGGGACCAGGAGCGGCGGCGAAAAGCTGGAACGAACGCCTGGCCAAAGTCAAGCAGAAACTGGGCTTTTGGAGCTTGAGACACCTGAGCATTGAAGGAAAGGCTCTGGTGCTCAGGAACGACGCACTGCCCGTGCTGCAGTATGTGACACAGGCCTGGCCACTCCTGGCCAACGTAGCACGGGCTGTGAACAGCATGGTTTTCCACTTTGTTTGGCACTCAAAGATGGACAGGGTGAAAAGGACAGTCATGCACAAGGAGCATCGCAAGGGAGGGAAAGCAGTCCCTGACATCCCGACAATCCTCAGAGCCTTCTTTGTGTGTGGCTGCGTCCGAATAACCCTGACGAACGAGAACAAGGATCACTCAGCTTACAAGGTCTTCCGCTTCTTCCTGCTCCCAGTATGGAGAAGACTGGGATGGGATAAGTGGGAGAATGCAACAATGTTCAACTGGGACCTCCCCTGGTACTACAAGGAGATTGAGAAGTTTGTGGTGGAATTTGGGCTGAACTGTGTCACACCAAGCCTATGGAAGCCCAGGACAATCCACAGACTAATCAGGTCAAGGGACACCACAGAACCAGTGAGCGACCTGCCACCTGCGACAGCAACAAGGGTGTGGGAAAATGTATCCTCCCCATCCCTAACCAACAGACACAAAGACATTGCATGGATGGCCGTGAAAGGGGGACTGCCAGTCCGGTCATTCATGCACAGCAGGGGCCTGTGCCCACACAGAGAATGCCCAAGGGGATGCTCTGCAGAGGAAACTACATACCATCTGTTCTGGGCCTGCCCCTTTGCCCAGAGACTGCGGGGAGCCTTAAAACAAGAAATGGAAGCCCACATCCCATACCCAAACATCACTCACCACTCTGTGCTGTATGGGCTGTTTCCAAAGACACACTCAGTGGAGGCTATCCAAGGATGCTGGAGAATCCTCTGCTGCGTAAAGGACATCCTCTTGTATGCCAGAACCCGACTGGTGACCAACGGGGAGGTGGTGAGCAGGGAAGCGTGCCGCCGAATGGTACTCAACCTGCTGAGAGACTACACAGACAAGGACAACAAGGAGGGTGAGAAGGAGGAAGAACTGTAAACCCTAACCCCTCCTTCCCACTGAACTCCCCACACTGCCCCAAGAAACCAAACCCCCCTTTACTACTTATTTCATATGTAAACTGACTGTGTTGTTAAAATGTGATTTGAAACAAAGTTGAAGTGGACTGCCCTTCCTAAGGGAAGAGGTACCACTCTTTAAAAACCTATGTATCGCCTACTTAAAGCACTTAATAAAGGTTTTTGAAACTTAAAAAAAAAAAAAAAAAAAAAAAAAAAAAAGTGCCTGCAGTACCTTTAGTGTCTACTAGAGGTCACTGTTCTGCCAAAGAGCTACCTGGTGCTATATGCACACAAGGGCACTTTTAAGTGCTATTACTGGAGCTGCATCCTGCTGAAGATACCTGCCTGCTAAAACCTGCCTGCCTGCTGTGGACTTCGCCTGCCTGCTGGAACCGCCTGCTGTGGACTCTCACCTGTCTGCTGGAGCTGCTTGCCTGCTGGAGACCCTTCCTTGCCTGCTGGAGCTGCCTGGATACTGAGGCCTGCCTGCCTGCCTGCTGAGGGGATCCCCTGCCTGCCAAGCTTCCCTGCCTGCCTGAAGGGAACCACTGCCAGCCACCAGGAGTAGGCCTGAGGAGTACCTACCTGCTGTAGCTCCCTGAAGGACCCTTCCCAAGGCACGCCGCAACAGCAAGGACAGGATGAGCAGACCGCTGAACCCCTGGTTCCACAACACGGTGAAGATGCAGAGGAAGGTGGAATCGGACGGATCCACACCAGAGCTGAGCAAAAAGACTTTCACAGAGTTGCTGGTGACCAAGATGGGGTTCACAGCAGCAGAGATTTGGTGCATAATGTCGGATGCACCCAAAGGCACTTACCTGCTGACGTTCATGTCGGAATCAATCTGCAGGAGATACTGGCAGATGTGCTGGTCAAGACGGGACGAGAAACCCTTCGCCGACTTCCACCTGGAGTGCCAACTCGTGTTGGAGGTGAAGAGGATGACCGTGCACGTCTACAACCCGCATGTCAACATCCAGGACCTGACCACCATCCTACGCCGACACTGCACAGTGACGAGAGAACCCTCCCGCAACCTGGACAGTGATGGCATATGGGATGGTAAATAGACAGTCATGGTGAAGCTGAAAGAGGACCCGGCCGCCCCGGATGGAATCCATCACCCTCCTTCAAGCTTCTGCCTAGGGCGCGACTCGGGCTACCTCTACTATCCCGGGCAGCCCAGACTGTGCAACAAGTGTAGTAAACCGGGCCACACCGCTAAAGATTGCACAGTGCAAGTGTGCAAGAACTGCAAAAGAGAAGGACACACAGTCAGGGCATGCAAAGAGGAAGCCCCCTGCAACCTCTGCGGTGCCGTGGGCCACCGTTTCAAAGACTGCCCGCAAAGAGCCAAGTCCTACGCCCAGGCGGCCAAACCCCCTGGGAGAGAGGCACAGGAGGAGGCTGCCGTGGCCAGCCTTCCAGTCCCAGCACCCAGAAAGACCAAGGAAACTGGGAGGAGGAAAGGCCCCAGGCAGGAGCAAGTCAAACCTGACCAAGGCTCCACCCCAGTCCTGGAGCCACAGAGCACAAAAGAAGGAATGCCTGCCATCCCTGAGAGTATGCCAACAGACAACGCTCCCCAACCCGCCTCTGAGATCCAGGAAGAAGAACCCTGGACAAAACAGGAGCGCAGGAAAAGGAGGCACAGTCCCCCACAAGTAACAAAGAAGACAAGGAAGAAACACCTGAGCAACCACAACCCCAACTCCGATCCAGAGGAGTCAGAAGAAGAAGAACAACCAGGGAATGAGGGTCCAGATGACCAACTGGACCAAGTCACCAGAGTGCTGCAGGAGATGAGGGCGCTAGCCAGCGTCATGGAAGCGTCCCCACCACCATCGCCAGCAATAGCTGAGAAGGAAGAGACCTCCATGGAGGAGGAAGAGCCAGAGACCAGCCACGTGGGCAAGCCAGCCTCAGAGAAGCACCAAGCAACGGTGGCCGAGACAACAGCCCCCGCGCCGGAGACCAGCCAGGAGCCTGACCAGCCCTGTAAGTAGCCTTGTCACTGTGTGAAAACAGCTAATTACTCTGACTTGATAGTTAGTATTTAAGCCTAAGTTAAACTCTTAAACACTAATTAAGATGGCTATTTCATTGTTTTCCATAAATGTGAGAAGTATCAGAGACAAGCGCAGATGTGCTAGCACCTTGAACTTTCTTGCCAGCCAGGAATGTGATGTGTACATGATTCAGGAATGCTCCATCCCTTTTTCAGCTTCATACACACACCTAGAACAGCAGTGGGCATTTGGGCCTTCTTTTTGGTCTGGGGGGAACAGCAGTAAGTCTGTAGGAGTCGCTACCTTAGTCAGAGGGAGGTGCTTCACAGTGGACTCGGTCACCGAGCTGGAAGGCGGCAGGGCTCTTGTCGTTGACGGCTCATGGGCAGGAGAACCGGTTAGACTGATCAATGTGTATGCACCTTCTGATGTAGGTGAGAGACGGGAGCTGTTCCAGCGCCTCAGACCACAGCTGGTCACCTCCAGAACAATCATGATGGGTGGGGATTTCAACTGTATACTAGAGAGTGGTGGTCGATGTGGGACCAGAGCTAAGGAAGGATGGTTGGATGATGGTGCGAAACTCCTAGCGGAGATGGTGGGTGAGGCCTCCCGGACGGACGTCATTGGATCCATGGGGGCGGACGCCAGGAATTTCACCTGGAGCCGCCTTGATGGATCTGTGCGCTCCAGGATAGACTTTGTTTTCACCTCTAGATCAGTGAGGATCAGGCAGCACTCCATGGTGACAGTGCATTTCTCTGACCACAGGGCTATCAGGTTCCAGGGGGAACTAACAGGGAAGTTCCTGACAGGTCCGAGCACCTGGAAACTGAATGGCTCTCTGCTGGGGAGAGAGGATGTACAGGAGGAGCTGAGGAGGACTTACAGTGAGTGGCAAGACATGAAAGACACCTTCCAGTCCGTAGGGGAATGGTGGGAGTGGGTGAAAGGCAGGATTCAGGATTTCTTTAAGAACGTGGGCAGGAAAGCAGCAAGGGGGAGGAAGAGGGAGTTCAGTAGACTGCAGCAACAGCTGCAAGAACTGCACGACCTCCAACTCCGGGGATGGGACGTCATGAACCCTCTGGAGGCAGTCAAGAAAGAGCTGAGCGAGCACTTTCATGAGGAATCCAGGAGGATCATCTTCCGTTCTAAGGTGGAGAACCTGGAAAAGGGGGAGAAATGCAACTCCTTCTTCTTTAAGAAAGTCCACTCTGCGCACACCCCACTGGTTCAACTGCGCAACAGGGAGGGAATTTTGTGTGACACCAAGGAAGACATTAGGAAGGCTGTGACAGATTTCTATGGGGACCTCTACTCAGAGAAGAGGTCAGATGGGGATCAGGCAGAAAGGTTTTTGGCAGGTATCCCGAGAAAGGTTTCCACACCAGCAAGGGAAGTCCTCAACGCACCCCTCACTCTGGAGGAGCTGCACATTGCAGTTAAATCCTTCAAGTCAGGAAAGACACCAGGCAGTGATGGTCTACCAATTGAATTCTACACTTCACTGTGGGACCTAGTGGGACCAGACCTTCTGGAGCTGTATGAGGAGATGGAGCAGGAGGGAGTCATGCCCCACACATTAAGGGAAGGAACGATCGCGCTCCTGTATAAACATAAGGGGGAGAGATGTGACCTCAAGAACTGGCGTCCCATCTCTCTCCTGAATGTGGACTACAAGATCCTGGCAAAGACAATGGTGAATAGACTCAAGAGCGCTATGGGAGAGTTAGTTCACCCAGACCAGACCTGTGGGGTTCCAGGACGTAGAGTGGCGGACAGCCTAGCACTGATCAGGGACACAATCCAATGCATCACAGACCGGAATATCCACGCTGCGCTGGTCTGTCTCGATCAGGAAAAGGCCTTCGACCGCGTCTCCCATGAGTTCATGGAGAGTGTACTGCAGGGTTTTGGGCTGGGGGAGCGCTTCTGCAATTATGTTAGAATAATGTATACAGACATTTTCAGTTCAGTCATGGTAAATGGTTGGAAAACAGACTCCTTTCCTATCAGGTCTGGTGTAAGACAAGGCTGCTCGCTCTCGCCCTCTTTGTTTGTTTTGGTTATAGAGCTACTCGCGGAGTACATCAGGAAGAACCCGAACATCAGAGGGATCCCGACACCAGGAGACGCAAAGAAAGAAGTCAAGTGTTCGCTGTACATGGACGACGTCACCCTATTCTGCACGGATGGGAAATCGGTCCAGTCTCTGCTGGAGGCATGCAAGGACTTTGGCAAAGCATCAGGAGCAAAGATCAACGTGGACAAATCACAGGCAAAGCTTTTCGGCCGCTGGGACCTATGCAACGAGCCTCTCCCTTTCCCCGTTGAGGCAGGACTGGTAAAGATCCTCGGTATCTGGTTTGGGGGACCAGGAGCAGCGGCGAAAAGCTGGAACGAACGCCTGGCCAAAGTCAAGCAGAAACTGGGCTTTTGGAGCTTGAGACACCTGAGCATTGAAGGAAAGGCTCTGGTGCTCAGGAACGACGCACTGCCCGTGCTGCAGTATGTGACACAGGCCTGGCCACTCCTGGCCAACGTAGCACGGGCTGTGAACAGCATGGTTTTCCACTTTGTTTGGCACTCAAAGATGGACAGGGTGAAAAGGACAGTCATGCACAAGGAGCATCGCAAGGGAGGGAAGGCAGTCCCTGACATCCCGACAATCCTCAGAGCCTTCTTTGTGTGTGGCTGCGTCCGAATAACCCTGACGAACGAGAACAAGGACCCCTCAGCTTACAAGGTTTTCCGCTTCTTCCTGCTCCCAGTATGGAGAAGACTGGGATGGGATAAGTGGGAGAATGCAACAATGTTCAACTGGGACCTCCCCTGGTACTACAAGGAGATTGAGAAGTTTGTGGTGGAATTTGGGCTGAACTGTGTCACATCGAGTCTATGGAAGCCCAGGACAATCCACAGACTAATCAGGTCCAGGGACACCACAGAACCAGTGAGCGACCTGGCACCTGCTACTGCAACAAGGGTGTGGGAAAATGTATCCTCCCCATCCCTAACCAACAGACACAAAGACATTGCATGGATGGCTGTGAAAGGGGGACTGCCAGTCCGGTCATTCATGCACAGCAGGGGCCTGTGCCCACACAGAGAATGCCCAAGGGAATGCCCTGCAGAGGAAACTACATACCATCTTTTCTGGGCCTGCCCCTTTGCCCAGAGACTGCGGGGAGCCTTAAAACAAAAAATGGAAGCCCACATCCCATACCCAAACATCACTCACCACTCTGTGCTGTATGGGCTGTTTCCAAAGACACACTCAGTGGAGGCTATCCAAGGATGCTGGAGAATCCTCTGCTGCGTAAAGGACATCCTCTTGTACGCCAGGACCCGACTGGTGACCAACGGGGAGGTGGTGAGCAGGGAAGCGTGCCGCCGAATGGTGCTCAACCTGCTGAGAGACTACACAGACAAGGACAACAAGGAGGGTAAGAAGGAGGAAGAACTGTAAACCCTAACCCCTCCTTCCCACTGAACTCCCCACACTGCCCCAAGAAACAAACCCCCTTTACTACTTATTTCATATGTAAACTGACTGTGTTGTTAAAATGTGATTGGAAACAAAGTTGAAGTGGACTGCCCTTCCTAAGGGAAGAGGTACCACTCTTTAAAAACCTATGTATCGCCTACTTAAAGCACTTCATAAAGGTTTTTGAAAATTAAAAAAAAAAAAAAAAAAAAAAAAAAGGGTGATTCTCCCAGGGTGAGGCTCATCCATTGCACTTCGGATGTGCTGACCCCTGCGATGTCCCCAAATGCGGGATACTCGACTGCAGAATTTCTGGTAGTGGGGGACTGCGTTCGCGCTTTCCCCTGATCTTTGGTGTCAAGAAAAAGAAAACATAAATTAAAATGAATCAGGAACATCTTTAACCGTTTTTGGAGCTTTTTTATGGGTGGGATGCAGCAGCACAGTGAAAAGAGGTCTGGGCAAGGGAGAGCGGCATGCAAACTCAGGAGCCTGGGTTGAGTCGGGAAAGGGCATTAAAATCTGTTTCTGGGCCTGCTTTCGAACCTGGCCAGCCCACCTGTCACCTTGCTCTACTCTACGCTTGCCCCAATTCTCAGCAATGGACAGGATAGTGAAAGCAGAGCCCGTGGTCATGCAGATTTTGCTGGCCGGCCGAGGCTTGTGGGAAGCAGCTTTGGCTAGGCAACCCCATGCCCAAAGGGACTGAGGGGCCTTGGCTGGTCACTTTGCGCCCCCACGCCCATGCTCTGCCCCACCTCAGGCCATGCCTCTGTGGATGCCCCCCTCGCTCTGCAGGGAGATGCCAAGCAGGCCCCCCTTGCCCTGTGCCCTTCCAGCTCATACTTACCTGGCAGGGGAGATATCATGATCACAGGGGAGACACCACGATCACCCCGTGCCTGCAGTACCTTTAGTGTCCACTAGAGGTCACTGTTCTGCCAAAGAACTACCTGGTGCTATATGCACACAAGGGCACTTTTAAGTGCTATTACTGGAGCTGCATCTTGCTGAAGATACCTGCCTGCTGAAACCTGCCTGCCTGCTGTGGACCTTCACCTGCCTGCTGTGGACTTTGCCTGCCTGCTGGAACCGCTTGCTGTGGACTCTCACCTGCCTTCTGGAGCTGCTTGCCTGCTGGAGACCCTTCCTTGCCTGCTGGAGCTGCCTGGATACTGAGGCCTGCCTGCCTGCCTGCCTGCTGAGGGGATCCCCTGCCTGCCAAGCTTCCCTGCCTGTCTGAAGGGAACCATTGCCTGCCACCAGGAGCAGGCCTGAGGAGTACCTACCTGCTGCAGCTCCCTGAAGGACCCTTCCCAAGGCACGCCGCAACAGCAAGGACAGGATGAGCAGACCGCTGAACCCCTGGTTCCACAACACGGTGAAGATGCAGAGGAAGGTGGAATCGGACGGATCCACACCAGAGCTGAGCAGAAAGACTTTCACAGAGTTGCTGGTGACCAAGATGGGGTTCACAGCAGCAGAGATTTGGTGCATAATGTTGGATGCACCCAAAGGCACTTACCTGCTGACGTTCATGTCGGAATCAATCTGCAGGAGATACTGGCAGATGTGCTTGTCAAGACGGGACGAGAAACCCTTCGCCGACTTCCACCTGGAGTGCCAACTCGTGTTGGAGGTGAAGAGGATGACCGTGCACGTCTACAACCCGCATGTCAACATCCAGGACCTGACCACCTTCCTACGCTGACACTGCACAGTGACGAGAGAACCCTCCCGCAACCTGGACAGTGATGGCATATGGGATGGTAAATGGACAGTCATGGTGAAGCTGAAAGAGGACCCGGCCGCCCCGGTTGGAATCCATCACCCTCCTTCAAGCTTCTCCCTAGGGCGTGACTCAGGCTACCTCTACTACCCCGGGCAGCCCAGACTGTGCAACAAGTGTAGTAAACCGGGCCACACCGCTAAAGATTGCACAGTGCAAGTGTGCAAGAACTGCAAAAGAGAAGGACACACAGCCAGGGCATGCAAAGAGGAAGCCCCTGCAACCTCTGCGGTGCCGTGGGCCACCGTTTCAAAGACTGCCCGCAAAGAGCCAAGTCCTACGCCCAGGCGGCCAAACCTCCTGGGAGAGAGGCACAGGAGGAGGCTGCCGTGGCCACCCTTCCAGTCCCAGCACCCAGAAAGACCAAGGAAACTGGGAGGAGGAAAGGCCCCAGGCAGGAGCAAGTCAAACCTGACCAAGGCTCCACCCCAGTCCTGGAGCCACAGAGCACAGAAGAAGGAATGCCTGCCATCCCTGAGAGTATGCCAACAGACAACGCTCCCCAACCCGCCTCTGAGATCCAGGAAGAAGAACCCTGGACAAAACAAGAGCGCAGGAAAAGGAGGCACAGTCCCCCACAAGTAACAAAGAAGACAAGGAAGAAACACCTGAGCAACCACAACCCCAACTCCGATCCAGAGGAGTCAGAAGAAGAACAACCAGGGAATGAGGGTCCAGATGACCAACTGGACCGAGTCGCCAGAGTGCTGCAGGAGATGAGGGCGCTAGCCAGCGTCATGGAAGCATCCCCACCACCATCGCCAGCAGCAGCCGAAAATAAAGAGACCTCCATGGAGGAGTGTAGGAAAGTACCATCTTGCCTGGCATGTTACCCCCATTTTTCACTGTATATATGTTGTTTTAGTTGTATGTGTCACTGGGACCCTGTTCACCAGGCCCCCAGTGCTCATAAGTGTGCCTGAATGTGTTACCTGTGTAGTGACTAACTGTCTCACTGAGGCTCTGCTAATCAGAACCTCAGTGGTTATGCTCTCTCATTTCTTTCTAAATTGTCACTAACAGGCTAGTGACCAATTTTACCAATTTACATTGGCTTACTGGAACACCCTTATAATCCCCTAGTATATGGTACTGAGGTACCCAGGGTATTGGGGTTCCAGGAGATCCCTATGGGCTGCAGCATTTCTTTTGCCACCCATAGGGAGCTCTGACAATTCTTACACAGGCCTGCCACTGCAGCCTGAGTGAAATAACGTCCACGTTATTTCACAGCCATTTTACACTGCACTTAAGTAACTTATAAGTCACCTATATGTCTAACCTTTACCTGGTAAAGGTTAGGTGCAAAGTTACTTAGGGCCTTATTTATACTTTTTGGTGCAAAACTGCACTAAGGCAGTTTTGCCCCAAAAAGTTTTGCACCAGCTTGCACCATTTTTTAGCACCAGCTGGGCACCATATTTATGGAATGGTGCAAACCGGTGCAAAGGGTAGGCTAGCTTAAAAAAAAATGACGTTAGGCAGTTTTGAGTCAAAATAAATGATTCTGACCAGATTAGCATCATTTTTTGACGCTAAGGGGCATATTTATACTCTGTTTGCACTGAATTAGCGTCATTTTTTTTAAACTCTAATTCAGTGCAAAACTAACTCCATATTTAGGCCCGTATTTATACTTTTTGACGCTAAACTGCGGTAACGCAGTTTAGCGTAAAAAATGTTTGCGCCGTCTAACGCCATTCTGAAGCGCCATGCGGGCGCCGTATTTATTGAATGGCGTTAGCCGGCGCAAGCAGACCGGCGCTGCCTGGTGTGCGTGAAAAAAAAACCACGTACACCAGGCAGCGCCGGCGTAGGGAAAAATGGCGTTAGGGCGTCTTAAAAATGGTGCAAGTCAGGTTGACACAAAAAAATCACCTCCACCCGATTTGCGCCATTTTTAACGACGCCCAGACGCCATTTACATGACTCCTGTCTTAGTAAAGACAGGAGTCATGCCCCCTTGCCCAATGGCCATGCCCAGGGGACTTCTGTCCCCTAGGCATGGTCATTGGGCATTGTGGCATGTAGGGGGGCACAAATCAGGCCCCCCTATGCCAAAAAAATATATATAAAAAAAAAAAATGTATACTTACCTGAACTTACCTGAATGTCCCTGGGGTGGGTCCCTCCATCCTTGGGTGTCCTCCTGGGGTGGGCAGGGGTGGCAGGGGGGGTCCCTGGGGGCAGGGGAGGGCACCTGTGGGCTCATTTTGAGCCCACAGGCCCCTTAACGCCTACCCTGACCCAGGCGTTAAATAGTGGCGCAAATGCGGGGTTTTTTGACCCGCCAACTCCCGGGCGTGATTTTTGCCCGGGAGTATAAATACGACGCATTTGCGTCGCAGTCATTTTTTTGGACGGGAACGCCTACCTTGCATCTCATTAACGCAAGGAAGGCGTTCACGCCAAAAAATTACGCTCTTTACTCATACTTTGGCGCTAGACGCGTCTAACGCCAAAGTATAAATATGGCGTTAGTTTTGCGCCGAATTTGCGTAAAAAAAAAACGACGCAAATTTGGCCCAAACGGAGTATAAATATGCCCCTTATACTTTGGTGCTAGACCCGTCTAGCACCAAATTTATGGAGTTAAAGTCATTTTTTGGAAGTGGAAACCTACCTTGCCTTAATGAGATGCAAGGTAGCCGTTCCTGTGCAAAAAAATGACTCTATGGCCTTAACACCATGGCCCGTATTTATACTCCGTTTGCGACGAATTAGCGTCGTTTTTTTCGACGCAAATTCGGCGCAAAACTAACGCCATATTTATACTTTGGCGTTAGACGCGTCTAGCGCCAAAGTATGGGCAAATAGCGTCATTTTTTTGCGTGAACGCCTTCCTTGCGTTAATGAGATGCAAGGAAGGCGTTCCCGTCTAAAAAAATGACGGCGACGCAAATGCGTCGTATTTATACTCCCGGGCAAAAATCACGCCCAGGAGTGGTCGGGTCAAAAAACCCCGCATTTGCGCCACTTTTTAACGCCTGGGTCAGGGTAGGCGTTAAGGGGCCTGTGGGCTCAAAATGAGCCCACAGGTGCCCTCCCATGCCCCCAGGAACCCCCCCTGCCACCCTTGCCCACCCCAGGAGGACACCCAAGGATGGAGGGACCCATCCCAGGGACATTCAGGTAAGTTCAGGTAAGTATAATTTTTTATTTTTTTAATTTTTTTTGGGTGGCATAGGGGGGCCTTATTTGTGCCCCCCTACATGCCACTATGCCCAATGACCATGCCCAGGGGACATAAGTCCCCTGGGCATGGCCATTGGGAAGGGGGCATGACTCCTGTCTTTACTAAGACAAGAGTCATTTCAATGGCGTCTGGGCGTCGAAAAAAATGGCGCAAATCGGGTTGAGGCGATTTTTTTTGCCTCAACCTGACTTGCCCCATTTTAAGACGCCCTAACGCCATTTTCCCCCTACGCCGGCGCTGCCGGGTCTACGTGTTTTTTTTCCACGCACACCAGGCAGCGCCGGTCTGCTACCGCCGGCTAACGCCATTCCATAAATACGGCGCCCGCATGGCGCTTCAGAATGGCGTTAGACGGTGCTAAATTTTTTGACGCTAAACTGCGTTAGCGCAGTTTAGCGTCAAAAAGTATAAATATGGGCCCATATTTATACTCCCATGTAAGAATGGTGCAAGGGAGGGAGGAGGGGTCAAAAAATGGGGCAAAGCTTGCTTTGCCCCATTTTTTAAGACCTGGGTCAGGGCAGGTGTTAGGGGACCTGTGGCCCTATTTCCATGGTGGAACACCATAGAATAAGCCCAGAGGTGCCCTCCCTAGGCCGTAGGGACACCCCCACCCACACTAGAGGGACTGCGAGGATGGGGGACCCCATCCCAGGTAAGTACAGGTAAGTGCATTTTATTTTTGAAAGTGCCATGGGGGCCCTGAAATGGGCCCCCATTCATGGCACCGGGTGCAATGGCCATGCCCAGGGGACCCCTGTCCTCTGTGCTGGCCAGTGGGGTGGTGGGCATGACTCCTGCCTTTTCTAAGGCAGGAGTCATGTGGCATGGTAGGTTTAGCACCATAAAATGACGCTAATCTGGTTAGAGTCATTTTTTTTTTTACTCTAACCTGCCTAAAGCCATTTTTTGTTGCTAAACCCTCTTCTTCTATACTGCCAGCCCCACCCGACTAAAGTCATTTTTTTAAACTCTAGCCTACCCTTTGCACCGGCTTGCACCATTCCATAAATATGGTGCCCGGCTGGTGCACAGAAATGGTGCAAGCCGGTGCTAAACTTTTTGGTGCAAAACTGAGTTAGTGCAGTTTTGCAGCAAAAAGTATAAATAAGAGCCAATATTTTGTAAAGTTTGCGCCACTTTTGTGTCATAAAATGACGGTAATGGTGTGCAAAAAAAGTTTAAATCAGGGCCTTGGTGCTAGATGGGTCTAGCACCAAAGTATAAATATGGAGTTAGTTTTGCACCGAATTAGAGTAAAAAAAAATGACACTAATTTGGTGCAAACAGAGTATAAATATGCCGCAGAGTATAAATATGACCCTAAATATGGCGCTAAGGCCATAGAGTCATTTTTTTGCACGGGAACGCCTACCTTGCATCTCATTAAGGCAAAGTAGGTCTCCACTTTCAAAAAATGACTTTAACTCCATAAATTTGGTGCTAGATGGGTCTAGCACCAAAGTATAAATATGGAGTTAGTTTTGCACTGAATTAGAGTAAAAAAAACTGACACTAATTCGGTGCAAACAGAGTATAAATATGCCCCTTAGTGTGAGGGCACCCTGGCACTAGCCAAGGTGCCCCCACATTGTTCAGAGCCAATTCCCTGAACGTTGTGAGTGCGGGGACACCATTACACGCGTGCACTACATATAGGTCACTACCTATATGTAGCTTCACAATGGTAACTCCGAATATGGCCATGTAACATGTCTAAGATCATGGAATTGCCCACTCTATGCCATCCTGGCATTGTTGGCACAATTCGATGATCCCAGTGGTCTGTAGCACAGACCCTGGTACTGCCAAACTGCCTTTCCTGGGGTTTCACTGCAGCTGCTGCTGCTGCCAACCCCTCAGACAGGTTTCTGCCCTCCTGGGGTCAAGCCAGGCTTGTCCCAGGATGGCAGAACAAAGGACTTCCTCTGAGAGAGGGTGTTACAACCTCTCCCTTTGGAAAATGGTGTGCAGGCAGGGGAGGAGTAGCCTCCCCCAGCCTCTGGAAATGCTTTCTTGGGCACAGATGTGCCCAATTCTGCATAAGCCAGTCTACACCGGTTCAGGGACCCCTTAGCCCCTGCTCTGGCGCGAAACTGGACAAAGGAAAGGGGAGTGATCACTCCCCTGACCTGCACCTCCCCTGGGAGGTGTCCAGAGCTCCTCCAGTGTGCTCCAGATCTCTGCCATCTTGGAAACAGAGGTGCTGCTGGCACACTGGACTGCTCTGAGTGGCCAGTGCCACCAGGTGACGTCAGAGACTCCTTGTGATAGGCTCCTTTAGGTGTTGCTAGCCTATCCTCTCTCCTAAGTAGCCAAACCCTCTTTTCTGGCTATTTAGGGTCTCTGTCTCTGGGGAAACTTTAGATAACGAATGCAAGAGCTCATCCGAGTTCCTCTGCATCTCTCTCTTCACCTTCTGCCAAGGAATCGACTGCTGACCGCGCTGGAAGCCTGCAACACTGCAACAAAGTAGCAAAGACGACTACTGCAACTCTGTAATGCTGATCCTGCCGCCTTCTCGACTGTTTTCCTGGTGGTGCATGCTGTGGGGGTAGTCGGCCTCCTCTCTGCACTAGAAGCTCCGAAGAAATCTCCCATGGGTCGACGGAATCTTCCCCCTGCAACCGCAGGCACCAAAAAGCTGCATTACCGGTCCCTTGGGTCTCCTCTCAGCACGACGAGCGAGGCCCTCGAATCCAGCAACTCTGTCCAAGTGACTCCCACAGTCCAGTGACTCTTCAGTCCAAGTTTGGTGGAGGAAAGTCCTTGCCTCACCTCGCTGGGCTGCATTGCTGGGAACCGCGACTTTTGCAGCTACTCCAGCCCCTGTGCACTTCCGGCGGAAATCCTTTGTGCACAGCCAAGCCTGGGTCCACGGCACTCTAACCTGCATTGCACGACTTTCTAAGTTGGTCTCCGGCGACGTGGGACTCCTTTGTGTAACTTCGGGTGAGCACTGTTTCACACATCCTTGTAGTGCCTGTTTCTGGCACTTCTCCGGGTGCTACCTGCTGCTGAGAGGGCTCCTTGTCTTGCTCGACGTCCCTTCTCTCTCCTGGTCCAATTTGCGACCTCCTGGTCCCTCCAGAGCCACAGCAGTGTCCAAAAACGCTAACTGCACGATTTGCACCTAGCAAGGCTTGTTGGCGTTTTTTCGGCGGGAAAACACTTCTGCACGACTCTCCACGGCGAGAGGAATCCGTCCACCAAAGGGAAAGTCTGTAGCCCTTTTCGTTCCTGCAGAAACCTCAGCTTCTTCTGTCCAGTAGAAGCTTCTTTGCACCCACAGCTGGCATTTCCTGGGCATATGCCCATCTCCGACTTGCTTGTGACTTTTGGACTTGGTCCCCTTGTTCCACAGGTACCCTAGATTGGAAATCCACAGTTGTTGCATTGTTGGTTTGTGTCTTTCCTGCATTATTCCTCTATCACAACTTCTTTGTCCTTAGGGGAACTTTAGTGCACTTTGCACTCACTTTGCAGGGTCTTGGGGAGGGCTAATTTTCTAACTCTCACTATTTTCTAATAGTCCCAGCGACCCTCTACAAGGTCACATAGGTTTGGGGTCCATTCGTGGTTCGCATTCCACTTTTGGAGTATATGGTTTGTGTTGCCCCTATCCCTATGTGTCCCCATTGCATCCTATTGTAACTATACATTGTTTGCACTGTTTTCTAAGACTATACTGCATATTTTTGCTATTGTGTATATATATCTTGTGTATATTTGCTATCCTCTCACTGAGGGTACACTCTAACATACTTTCGCATATTGTCATCAAAATAAAGTACCTTTATTTTTAGTATAACTGTGTATTGTGTTTTCTTATGATACTGTGCAAGTGACACTTGTGGTACTGTAGTAGCTTCACACGTCTCCTAGTTCAGCCTAAGCTGCTCTGCTAAGCTACCATTATCTATCAGCCTAAGCTGCTAGACACCCTATACACTAATAAGGGATAACTGGGCCTGGTGCAAGGTGCAAGTACCCCTTGGTACTCACTACAAGCCAGTCCAGCCTCCTACATTGGTTGTGCAGCGGTGGGATAAGTGCTTTGAGACTACTTACCACTCTTGTCATTGTACTTTTCATAAGAGAAAAATATACAAAACAAGGTCAGTGTATATACACATAGCCAAAAAGTTTTGCATTTCCTCTTTTCACTCTTTTCTAAGTGCTGAAAAGTACTTCTAAACTTTCTAAAAAGTTCTAAAAAGTTTGAAAAGTTTTTTTCTCTGTCTTTCTAAAAGCTCTGACAAACTTTTTTCTCTTTTTCTATCACTTTAACTCTCTCTAAAATGTCTGGCACAGGCCAAAATGTTGACCTGTCTAAGATTGCATATGATCACCTTAGCTGGAAAGGAGCAAGGAGTCTCTGCATAGAGAGAGGTTTGAGTGTAGGGAAGAATCCTTCCTTGGAATTGTTGCTTAATATGCTTAGAGAACAAGATAAGGCCATAGGGGCCACATCTGTTGAAAAAGTAGCAAATGGTTCCCAATCTGATTCAGGGACTCCCCCAGAAAAAGATTCAGGAAAGAAAGTTCCTAGCCTGCCCATTACAAGACAGTCTAGCATAGTTGGTACTGAGGTGGAGTCACATCATCCAGATGATGTGCTCTCACATTACACTGTCAGCCAAGCTGTTAGGGTGCCCTCTGTAAGGGACAGGTCTCCTTCTGTTCATTCCCATCATACCTCTGTATCTAGAAATGTCCCTCCCACCAACCATGATGACAGATTGTTAGAAAGGGAACTCAATAAGTTGAGGGTGGAACAAACCAGACTGAAGCTTAAAAAGCAACAGCTGGATTTGGATAGACAGTCTTTAGAATTAGAGAAGGAAAGACAGAAGTTGGGTTTAGAAACCCATGGTGGCAGCAGCAGTATGCCCCATAGTCATCCTGTAAAAGAGCATGATTCCAGGAATCTGCACAAGATAGTTCCCCCTTATAAGGAGGGGGATGACATTAACAAGTGGTTTGCTGCACTTGGGAGGGCCTGTGTTGTACAGGATGTCCCTCAAAGGCAGTGGGCTGCTATCCTATGGCTATCATTTAGTGAAAAAGGTAGGGATAGGCTCCTTACTGTGAAAGAAAGTGATGCCAAAAATTTTACAGCTCTTAAGAATGCACTTCTGGATGGTTATGGCTTAACCACTGAACAATACAGGATAAGGTTCAGAGAGACCAAAAAGGAGTCTTCACAAGACTGGGTTGATTTCATTGACCATTCAGTGAAGGCCTTGGAGGGGTGGTTACATGGCAGTAAAGTTACTGATTATGACAGCCTGTATAACTTGATCCTGAGAGAGCATATTCTTAATAATTGTGTGTCTGATTTGTTGCACCAGTACTTGGTGGACTCTGATCTGACCTCTCCCCAAGAATTGGGAAAGAAGGCAGACAAATGGGTCAGAACAAGAGTGAACAGAAAAGTTCATACAGTGGGTGACAAAGATGGCAACAAAAAGAAGGATGGTAAGTCTTCTGACAAGGGTGGGGACAAATCTAAAAATGAGTCTTCATCAGGCCCACAAAAACACTCTGGTGGGGGTGGTGGGTCCAAATCCTCCTTTAATCAAAACAAAGAAAATAAACCATGGTGCTATTTATGTAAAGTAAAAGGCCATTGGACAACAGATCCCAGTTGTCCAAAGAAAGGCACCAAGCCTCCTACCACTACAACCCCTACTGCTACACCTAGTGTCCCTACTAATAGCAGTGGTGGTGGGAGCAAACCTACTAATAGCCAATCCAAGGGAGTAGCTGGGCTCACTATTGGTAACTTAGTTGGGGTTGGCCTTGTTAGGGAGGCCACAGAGGCTTTGTTAGTCTCTGAGGGGGCTATTGATTTAGCTACCTTAGTTGCTTGTCCCCTTAATATGGATAAGTACAAGCAGCTACCCCTAATAAATGGTGTTGAGGTTCAGGCCTACAGGGACACTGGTGCCAGTGTGACTATGGTCATAGAGAAACTGGTCCACCCTGAACAACACCTACTTGGTGACCAGTACCAAGTAACCGATGCTCACAACAACACACTTAGCCACCCCATGGCTGTTGTTAATCTCAACTGGGGGGGGTTACTGGTCCAAAGAAAGTTGTGGTAGCTTCAGATTTACCTGTAGACTGTCTATTAGGGAATGATTTGGAGACATCAGCTTGGTCAGATGTGGAGTTGGAGGCCCATGCAGCAATGCTGGGCATCCCAGGGTATATTTTTGCTTTGACAAGGGCTCAGGCCAAAAAGCAAAAAGGACAGGGAAGCTTGGATCCTGGAACAATGGACCAAGTGCTCCCTAAAGCTAGGGCTAGTAGAAGCAAACCACTTCCTACTATCCCTCCCTCTACAGTGGATTCAACTTCAGAGGAAGAAGAATTCCCTCCCTGTGCAGAACCTTCACCAGAGGAGCTTTAAGCAGACACTGCTGAGCTTTTGGGTGAAGGGGGGCCTGCCAGGGAGGAGCTGAGTGTGGCACAGCAAACCTGTCCCACATAAGAGGGTCTAAGACAGCAAGCTGTCAAACAGGCTAATGGGGATGTCAGTGACTCTCACAGAGTTTACTGGGAGGACAACTGTAGGAGGCTGGACTGGCTTGTAGTGAGTACCAAGGGGTACTTGCACCTTGCACCAGGCCCAGTTATCCCTTATTAGTGTATAGGGTGTCTAGCAGCTTAGGCTGATAGATAATGGTAGCTTAGCAGAGCAGCTTAGGCTGAACTAGGAGACGTGTGAAGCTACTAAAGTACCACTTAGTGTCATATGCACAATATCATAAGAAAACACAATACACAGTTATACTAAAAATAAAGGTACTTTATTTTTATGACAATATGCCAAAGTATCTTAGAGTGTACCCTCAGTGAGAGGATAGGAAATATACACAAGATATATATACACAATAGCAAAAATATGCAGTATAGTCTTAGAAAACAGTGCAACCAATGTATAGTTACAATAGGATGCAATGGGGAAACATAGGGATAGGGGCAACACAAACCATATACTCCAGAAGTGGAATGCGAACCACGAATGGACCCCAAACCTATGTGACCTTGTAGAGGGTCGCTGGGACTATTAGAAAATAGTGAGAGTTAGAAAAATAACCCTCCCCAAGACCCTGAAAAGTGAGTGCAAAGTGCACTAAAGTTCCCCTAAGGACAAAATAGTCGTGTTAGAGGGAAAATGCAAGGAAAACACAAATCAGCAATGCAACAACGATGGATTCCTGACTGAGGGTACCTGTGGAACAAGGGGACCAAGTCCAAAAGTCACAAGCAGCTCGGAGATGGGCAGATGCCCAAGAAATGCCAGCGGTTGGTGCAAAGAAGCTCTTACTAGGCTGAAGAACTGTGAATACTGCAGGAACGACAAGGGCTAGAGACTTCCCCTTTGGAGGATGGATCCCCCACGCCTTGGAGAGTCGTGCAGAAGTGCTTTTCCGCCGGATGGACGCCAACAAGCCTTGCTACACGCAAATCGTGCGTTTGGCGTTTTTGGACGCTGCTGGGGCCCAGGAGGGACCAGGAGGTCGCAAATTGGACCTGCAGAGAGAGGGGACGTCGAGCAAGACAAGGAGCCCTCACTGAAGCAGGTAGCACCCGGAGAAGTGCCAGAAACAGGCACTACGAGGATGCGTGAAACGGTGCTCGCCGAAGTTGCACAAAGGAGTCCCACGTCGCCGGAGACCAACTGAGAAAGTCGTGCAATGCAGGTTAGAGTGCCGTGGACCCAGGCTTGGCTGTGCACGAAGGATTTCCGCCGGAAGTGCACAGGGGCCGGAGTAGCTTGCAAACTCGCGGTTCCCAGCAATGCAGCCGAGCGAGGTGAGGCAAGGACTTACCTCCACCAAACTTGGGCTGAAGAGTCACTGGACTGTGGGGGTCACTTGGACGGTGTCGCTGGATTCGAGGGACCTCGCTTGTCGTGCTGAGAGGAGACCCAAGGGACCGGTAATGCAGCTTTTTGGTGCCTGCGGTTGCAGGGGGAAGATTCCGTCGACCCACGGGAGATTTCTTCGGAGCTTCTGGTGCAGAGAGGAGGCAGGCTACCCCCACAGCATGCACAAGCAGGAAAACAGTCGAGAAGGCGACAGGATCAGCGTTACAGAGTTGCAGTAGTCGTCTTTGCTACTATGTTGCAGGTTTGCAGGCTTCCAGCGCGGTCAGCGGTCGTTTCCTTATCAGAAGGTGAAGAGAGAGATGCAGAGGAACTCGGCTGAGCTCATGCATTCGTTATCTAAAGTTTCCCCAGAGACAGAGACCCTAAATAGCCAGAAAAGAGGGTTTGGCTACCTAGGAGAGAGGAAAGGCTACTAACACCTGAAGGAGCCTATCAGCAGGAGTCTCTGACGTCACCTGGTGGCACTGGCCACTCAGAGCAGTCCAGTGTGCCAGCAGCACCTCTGTTTCCAAGATGGCAGAGGTCTGGAGCACACTGGAGGAGCTCTGGACACCTCCCAGGGGAGGTGCAGGTCAGGGGAGTGGTCACTCCCCTTTCCTTTGTCCAGTTTCGCGCCAGAGCAGGGGCTAAGGGGTCCCTGAACCGGTGTAGACTGGCTTATGCAGAATTGGGCACATCTGTGCCCAACAAAGCATTTCCAGAGGCTGGGGGAGGCTACTCCTCCCCTGCCTTCACACCATTTTCCAAAGGGAGAGGGTGTCACACCCTCTCTCAGAGGAAGTTCTTTGTTCTGCCATCCTGGGCCAAGCCTGGCTGGACCCCAGGAGGGCAGCTGCCTGTCTGAGGGGTTGGCAGCAGCAGCAGCTGCAGTGAAACCCCAGGAAGGGCAGTCTGGCAGTACCAGGGTCTGTGCTACAGACCACTGGGATCATGGAATTGTACCAACAATGCCAGGATGGCATAGAGGGGGCAATTCCATGATCATAGACATGTTACATGGCCATATTCGGAGTTACCATGGTGAAGCTACATATAGGTAGTGACCTATATGTAGTGCACGCGTGTAATGGTGTCCCCGCACTCACAAAGTTCAGTGAATTGGCTCTGAACAATGTGGGGGCACCTTGGCTAGTGCCAGGGTGCCCTCACACTAAGTAACTTTGCACCTAACCTTTACCAGGTAAAGGTTAGACATATAGGTGACTTATAAGTTACTTAAGTGCAGTGTAAAATGGCTGTGAAATAACGTGGACGTTATTTCACTCAGGCTGCAGTGGCAGGCCTGTGTAAGAATTGTCAGAGCTCCCTATGGGTGGCAAAAGAAATGCTGCAGCCCATAGGGATCTCCTGGAACCCCAATACCCTGGGTACCTCAGTACCATATACTAGGGAATTATAAGGGTGTTCCAGTAAGCCAATGTAAATTGGTAAAAATGGTCACTAGCCTGTCAGTGACAATTTGAAAGTAATGAGAGAGCATAACCACTGAGGTTCTGGTTAGCAGAGCCTCAGTGAGACAGTTAGGCACCACACAGGGAACATACACATGCACACCTATGAGCACTGGGGCCCTGTGTGACAGGGTCCCAGTGACACATACATATAGGCCACAAACCTATGAGCACTGGGGTCCTGACCAGCAGGATCCCAGTGACACATAACAATCATACTGAAAACATGGTGTTTTCACTATGAGCACTGAGGCCTGGCTATCAGGATCCCAGTGAGACAGTGAAAACAGTGACAAACACCCTGACATACACTCACAAACAGGCCAAAAGTGGGGGTAACAAGGCTAGAAAGAGGCTACCTTCTCACACAACCCCCCCCAAACGAAGGACAATAAGGCTAACCTTGGCCAGTTGAGACTTTATTGTCTAAGTGGTGATAAGTAGAGAGTAGCTCTGCAATAGACTGGTTACTCCCTTTATCATCCACTATATGGTTACTTCCCTGTGGGGATGTAAACCACCCTGTTTGAAGTTTTTTAGCTAAGCAACAATGTGAAGATTTATTTTCAGAGTTTCTATCAGTAAGTTTTAGGTTAGAGCAGTGGGAATTGTCCACTGAACCTATTTGTAGTGATGGAAATGCCAGACAGGGATGCTGTCTCAGAAAAGCCATAGCTGGGCAACAACTTTGTCCATCTGGCTGGAAGAGAGAACAGGGATGCTGTTTCTCTTGAGTTGGAGCAGGGCAGGGATGCTGTACTATGAGCTCCACACTAGGGCAGGGATGCTGTCCTAAGTGTTGTGAGGCAGTGCAGAGTTTCTGCACTAAAGTTTCTCTGGGAGGGGTGGAGGGATGCTCCATGTTAACTAAAATGGTGCTCTTTTTCTCACCAATGTTAGTTATCCCACAGAGAGGTACTTCTACCTCAGGGAGTCCAGCTTTGCCATCTGATGATTCCCTTGGAACAGGTGCCACCCCAGGAGAGGTTTCTCCCACCACAGGAATAGTATCCTGAATGGTAGGGTGGTTAGGGGATACTGTGATACCCTTTTTACCTGTTGATGGAGAGGGAGCCTGAGTTTTCAGGCCTTCTCTCCTTTGCTTTTTCATTTCACTTGAAATGAGAGGGAACAATTCCTCAGGGATGCCCAGCATGGCTGCATGGGCATAAAACTCTACATCAGCCCAACCTGAGGCCTCTAGGTCATTACCTAAGAGACAGTCTACAGGTAAGCTAGGTGATACCACCACCTGCTTAGGGCCAGTAACTCCACCCCAACTAAACTGAATTATAGCTAAGGGAAGAAACTTAGTGGAGTTATGGACATCAATAATCTTATACTGTTGTCCAATGATGTGTTGTTCAGGAGGCACTAGGTTTTCAGTCACCAAAGTGAAACTGGCACCTGTGTCCCTGTAGGCCAAGGCCTCAACACCATTTATTGAAACTGTCTGCCTGTACTTATCCATTGTAAGGGGACAAGCAGCCAGTGTGGCAAGGCCAATGCCACTAGGTGTGACAGAAACTGTCTTGGGACTGATGACATCAGTTTCCACTATGGACCCATAAGTGAACCCAACTACACCCTTTGCTTGACTGTTGCCAGCAGTCCCACCACTAGTACCACTACTGCTAGGGGCACTAGAGCTTGATGTATTAGTGGTGGTAGGCTCAGGGGGTTTACCTGGACAGGACTTATCCCCTGGCCTATGGCCTCTGTTTTTACACACAAAGCACCAAGGCTTTTTAATGTGTGCAGGTTGGGAAGAAGAGGAAGAATTTGTTTTATCCCCACCCTCTGAAGAGTGTTTAAGATTTGAAGTGGGATCTTTGGTTTTACCCTTATCCCCATGCTTATCTTGAGATTTTTCACCATCTTTCTTCTTATTGCCATCTTTGTCACCCCCTGTATGAACTTTTCTGTTCACCCTTGTTCTGACCCATTTGTCTGCCTTCTTTCCCAATTCTTGGGGAGAGGTCAGATCAGAGTCTACCAGGTACTGGTGCAACAAATCAGACACACAATTATTAAGTATATGCTCTCTCAGGATTGTGTTATACAGGCTTTCATAATCAGTAACTTTACTGCCTTGTAACCACCCCTCCAAGGCCTTCACTGCCTGGTCAATGAAATCAACCCAGTCTTGTGAAGACTCCTTTTTGGTCTCTCTGAACTTTATCCTGTACTGTTCAGTGGTTAAGCCATAACCATCCAGGAGTGCATTCTTAAGAACTGTAAAATTATTGGCATCATTTTCTTTCACAGTAAGGAGCCTATCCCTACCTTTTCCACTAAATGATAGCCATAGGATAGCAGCCCACTGCTTTTGAGGGACATCCTGTACAGCACAGGCCCTCTCAAGTGCAGCAAACCACTTGTTAATGTCATCCCCCTCCTTATAAGGGGGAACTATCTTGTGCAGATTCCTTGAATCATGCTCTTTTGCAGGATGACTATGGGGAATACTGCTGCTGCCACCATGGGTATCTAAACCCAACTTCTGTCTTTCTTTCTTTCTCTAATTCTAAAGACTGTCTATCCAAATCCAGCTGTTGCTTCTTGAGCTTCAGTCTGGTTTGTTCCACTCTCAATCTATTGAGCTCCCTTTCTAACAATCTGTCATCAGGGTGGGTGGGAGGGACATTTCTAGATACAGAGGTATGATGGGAATGAACAGAAGGAGACCTGTCCCTTACAGAGGGCACCCTAACAGCTTGGCTACCAGTATAATGTGAGAGCACACCATCAGTATGGTGTGATTCAACCTCTGTACCAACTATGCTAGACTGTCTAGTAATGGGCAGGCTGAGAAGTTTCTTTCCTGAACCTTTTCCTGGGGGAGTCCCTGGATCAGATTGAGAACCATTAGCTACTTTTTCACCAGATTGGGCACTTATGGCCTTATCCTGTACTCTAAGCATGTTAATTAACAGTTCTAAGGAAGGATTCTTCCCTACACTCAAACCTCTCTCTATGCAGAGACTCCTTGCTCCTTTCCAGCTAAGGTGATCATATGCAAGTTTGGACAGTTCAACATTTTGGCCTGTGCCAGACATTTTTTAGAGAGAGTTAAAGTGATAGAAAAAGAAAAAAAAGTTTTCAGAACTTTTTGGAAAGACAGAAAAAACTTTTTAAACTTTTAAGAACTTTTTGAAAGTTTAGAAGTACTTTTCAGCACTTAGAAAAGAGTGAAAAGAGGAAATGCAAAACTTTTTGGCTATGTGTATATACACTGACCTTGTTTTGTATATTTTTCTCTTATGAAAAGTACAATGACAAGAGTGGTAAGTAGTCTCAAGCACTTATCCCACCGCTGCACAACCAATGTAGGAGGCTGGACTGGCTTGTAGTGAGTACCAAGGGGTACTTGCACCTTGCACCAGGCCCAGTTATCCCTTATTAGTGTATAGGGTGTCTAGCAGCTTAGGCTGATAGATAATGGTAGCTTAGCAGAGCAGCTTAGGCTGAACTAGGAGACGTGTGAAGCTACTACAGTACCACTTAGTGTCATATGCACAATATCATAAGAAAACACAATACACAGTTATACTAAAAATAAAGGTACTTTATTTTTATGACAATATGCCAAAGTATCTTAGAGTGTACCCTCAGTGAGAGGATAGGAAATATACACAAGATATATATACACAATAGCAAAAATATGCAGTATAGTCTTAGAAAACAGTGCAACCAATGTATAGTTACAATAGGATGCAATGGGGAAACATAGGGATAGGGGCAACACAAACCATATACTCCAGAAGTGGAATGCGAACCACGAATGGACCCCAAACCTATGTGACCTTGTAGAGGGTCGCTGGGACTATTAGAAAATAGTGAGAGTTAGAAAAATAACCCTCCCCAAGACCCTGAAAAGTGAGTGCAAAGTGCACTAAAGTTCCCCTAAGGACAAAATAGTCGTGTTAGAGGGAAAATGCAAGGAAAACACAAATCAGCAATGCAACAACGATGGATTCCTGACTGAGGGTACCTGTGGAACAAGGGGACCAAGTCCAAAAGTCACAAGCAGCTCGGAGATGGGCAGATGCCCAAGAAATGCCAGCGGTTGGTGCAAAGAAGCTCTTACTAGGCTGAAGAACTGTGAATACTGCAGGAACGACAAGGGCTAGAGACTTCCCCTTTGGAGGATGGATCCCCCACGCCTTGGAGAGTCGTGCAGAAGTGCTTTCCCGCCGGATGGACGCCAACAAGCCTTGCTACACGCAAATCGTGCGTTTGGCGTTTTTGGACGCTGCTGGGGCCCAGGAGGGACCAGGAGGTCGCAAATTAGACCTGCAGAGAGAGGGGACGTCGAGCAAGACAAGGAGCCCTCACTGAAGCAGGTAGCACCCGGAGAAGTGCCAGAAACAGGCACTACGAGGATGCGTGAAACGGTGCTCGCCGAAGTTGCACAAAGGAGTCCCACGTCGCCGGAGACCAACTTAGAAAGTCGTGCAATGCAGGTTAGAGTGCCGTGGACCCAGGCTTGGCTGTGCATGAAGGATTTCCGCCGGAAGTGCACAGGGACCGGAGTAGCTTGCAAAGTCGCCGTTCCCAGCAATGCAGCCCAGCGAGGTGAGGCAAGGACTTACCTCCACCAAACTTGGGCTGAAGAGTCACTGGACTGTGGGGGTCACTTGGACGGTGTCGCTGGATTCGAGGGACCTCGCTCGTCGTGCTGAGAGGAGACCCAAGGGACCGGTAATGCAGCTTTTTGGTGCCTGCGGTTGCAGGGGGAAGATTCCGTCGACCCACGGGAGATTTCTTCGGAGCTTCTGGTGCAGAGAGGAGGCAGGCTACCCCCACAGCATGCACAAGCAGGAAAACAGTCGAGAAGGCGACAGGATCAGCGTTACAGAGTTGCAGTAGTCGTCTTTGCTACTATGTTGCAGGTTTGCAGGCTTCCAGCGCGGTCAGCGGTCGTTTCCTTATCAGAAGGTGAAGAGAGAGATGCAGAGGAACTCGGCTGAGCTCATGCATTCGTTATCTAAAGTTTCCCCAGAGACAGAGACCCTAAATAGCCAGAAAAGAGGGTTTGGCTACCTAGGAGAGAGGAAAGGCTACTAACACCTGAAGGAGCCTATCAGCAGGAGTCTCTGACGTCACCTGGTGGCACTGGCCACTCAGAGCAGTCCAGTGTGCCAGCAGCACCTCTGTTTCCAAGATGGCAGAGGTCTGGAGCACACTGGAGGAGCTCTAGACACCTCCCAGGGGAGGTGCAGGTCAGGGGAGTGGTCACTCCCCTTTCCTTTGTCCAGTTTCGCGCCAGAGCAGGGGCTAAGGGGTCCCTGAACCGGTGTAGACTGGCTTATGCAGAATTGGGCACATCTGTGCCCAAGAAAGCATTTCCAGAGGCTGGGGGAGGCTACTCCTCCCCTGCCTTCACACCATTTTCCAAAGGGAGAGGGTGTCACACCCTCTCTCAGAGGAAGTTCTTTGTTCTGCCATCCTGGGCCAGGCCTGGCTGGACCCCAGGAGGGCAGCTGCCTGTCTGAGGGGTTGGCAGCAGCAGCAGCTGCAGTGAAACCCCAGGAAGGGCAGTCTGGCAGTACCAGGGTCTGTGCTACAGACCACTGGGATCATGGAATTGTACCAACAATGCCAGGATGGCATAGAGGGGGCAATTCCATGATCATAGACATGTTACATGGCCATATTCGGAGTTACCATGGTGAAGCTACATATAGGTAGTGACCTATATGTAGTGCACGCGTGTAATGGTGTCCCCGCACTCACAAAGTTCAGTGAATTGGCTCTGAACAATGTGGGGGCACCTTGGCTAGTGCCAGGGTGCCCTCACACTAAGTAACTTTGCACCTAACCTTTACCAGGTAAAGGTTAGACATATAGGTGACTTATAAGTTACTTAAGTGCAGTGTAAAATGGCTGTGAAATAACGTGGACGTTATTTCACTCAGGCTGCAGTGGCAGGCCTGTGTAAGAATTGTCAGAGCTCCCTATGGGTGGCAAAAGAAATGCTGCAGCCCATAGGGATCTCCTGGAACCCCAATACCCTGGGTACCTCAGTACCATATACTAGGGAATTATAAGGGTGTTCCAGTAAGCCAATGTAAATTGGTAAAAATGGTCACTAGCCTGTCAGTGACAATTTGAAAGTAATGAGAGAGCATAACCACTGAGGTTCTGGTTAGCAGAGCCTCAGTGAGACAGTTAGGCACCACACAGGGAACATACACATGCACACCTATGAGCACTGGGGCCCTGTGTGACAGGGTCCCAGTGACACATACATATAGGCCACAAACCTATGAGCACTGGGGTCCTGACCAGCAGGATCCCAGTGACACATAACAACCATACTGAAAACATGGTGTTTTCACTATGAGCACTGAGGCCTGGCTATCAGGATCCCAGTGAGACAGTGAAAACAGTGACAAACACCCTGACATACACTCACAAACAGGCCAAAAGTGGGGGTAACAAGGCTAGAAAGAGGCTACCTTCTCACAACAACCTCTTGTAACTGAGCATAGGGATCCTAAACCTGGAGCTGCCAGGAGATTAGTGATTCCTCAGGAGTACAGAAAGTTCCTCCTAACTCTTGCCCACGACATTCCCCTAGCTGGGCATCTAGGACAAATCAAAACTTGGGACAGACTTGTTCCCTTGTTTCATTGGCCTAGGATGTCTGAGGACACAAAAGATTTTTGTAAGTCCTGTGAAACCTGTCAAGCCAGTGGCAAGACAGGTGGCACCCCAAAGGCACCCCTTATTCCACTGCCTGTGGTTGGGGTTCCCTTTGAAAGGGTAGGGGTTGACATAGTTGCCTCCCTTGACCCTCCTACTGCTTCAGGCAATAGATTCATCTTGGTGGTAGTGGACCATGCCACAAGATATCCTGAAGCTATTCCTTTAAGGACCACTACAGCTCCTGCAGTGGCAAAGGCCCTCCTGGGAATATTTTCAAGGGTGGGCTTCCCAAAGTAAGTAGTATCAGACAGAGGAAGCAATTTCATGTCTGCATACTTAAAGGCCATGTGGAAGGAGTGTGGTGTAACTTACAAGTTCACTACACCCTATCATCCACAAACAAATGGACTGGTGGAGAGATTTAACAAAACTATCAAAGGCATGATTATGGGTCTCCCTGAAAAACTCCGCAGGAGATGGGATATCCTTCTACCATGCCTCCTTTTTGCCTACAGGGAGGTACCCCAGAAAGGAGTGGGCTTCAGCCCCTTTGAACTTCTTTTTGGACACCCTGTTAGGGGTCCACTCACACTTGTAAAGGAGGGTTGGGAACAACCTTTAAAAGCTCCTAAGCAGGATATTGTGGACTATGTACTTGGCCTCAGATCAAGGATGGCTGAGTATATGAAAAAGGCCAGTAAAAACCTTCAGGCCAGCCAAGAGCTCCAGAAGCAATGGCATGATCAGAAGGCTGTTTTGGTTCAGTACCAACCAGGGCAGAAAGTGTGGGTCTTAGAGCCTGTGGCCCCAAGAGCACTCCAAGATAAATGGAGTGGTCCCCACACAGTTGTTGAGAAAAAGGGTGAAGTCACCTATTTAGTTGACTTAGGCACTGCAAGGAGTCCCCTTAGGGTACTCCATGTAAACCGCCTGAAACCCTACTATGACAGGGCTGATCTCACCCTGCTCATGGCAACTGATGAGGGACAGGAAGAAGACAGTGATCCTCTACCTGATCTCTTCTCTTCCACAGAACAAGATGCTCTTGTGGAAGGTGTAGTTTTGGCTGATTGTCTTACTGCTGAGCAGAAAGACCATTGCATAAATCTCCTAGATCAATTCTCTGAACTCTTCTCTACTGTGCCAGGTACCACTTCTTGGTGTGAGCACACTATAGATACTGGAGACAGTTTACCTGTCAAAAGTAAGATCTATAGGCAGCCTGACCATGTCAGGGACTGCATAAAGCAAGAGGTGCAGAAAATGTTAGAACTAGGAGTGGTTGAGCACTCTGAAAGTCCATGGGCTTCTCCTGTGGTACTTGTACCAAAACCCCATTCCAAAGATGGAAAGAAGGAAATGCGGTTTTGTGTAGACTATAGAGGTCTCAACTTAGTAACCAAAACTGATGCTCACCCCATACCCAGGGCAGATGAGCTCATAGATACACTGGCATCTGCCAAGTATCTAAGTACTTTTGATTTGACTGCAGGGTATTGGCAGATCAAATTGTCAGAAGATGCTAAACCTAAGACTGCATTTTCTACCATTGGAGGCCATTACCAGTTTACTGTAATGCCTTTTGGTTTGAAAAATGCACCTGCCACTTTTCAGAGGTTGGTGAATACAGTCCTGCAAGGGCTGGAAGCTTTCAGTGCAGCATATTTGGATGATATAGCTGTATTTAGCTCCAGCTGGGATGATCACCTGGTCCACTTATGGAAAGTTTTGGAGGCCCTGCAAAAGGCAGGCCTCACTATCAAGGCTTCAAAGTGCCAGATAGGGCAGGGTAAGGTGGTTTATCTGGGACACCTTGTTGGTGGGGAACAGATTGCACCACTTCAGGGGAAAATCCAAACAATTATTGATTGGGTTCCCCCTACTACTCAGACTCAGGTGAGAGCCTTCCTAGGCCTCACTGGGTATTACAGGAGGTTCATTAAGAACTATGGCTCCATTGCAGCCCCTATTAATGACCTCACATCCAAGAAAATGCCTAAAAAGGTATTATGGACAGCAAACTGTCAGAAAGCTTTTGAGGAGCTGAAGCAGGCCATGTGCTCTGCACCTGTCCTGAAAAGCCCTTGTTACTCTAAAAAATTCTATGTCCAAACTGATGCATCTGAATTAGGAGTAGGGGCAGTCCTATCACAACTTAATTCTGAGGGCCAGGATCAACCTGTTGCTTTTATTAGTAGGAGGTTGACCCCTAGAGAAAAGCGTTGGTCTGCCATAGAGAGGGAGGCCTTTGCTGTGGTCTGGGCTCTGAAGAAGTTGAGGCCATACCTGTTTGGCACTCACTTCATTGTTCAGACAGACCACAAACCTCTACTTTGGCTAAAACAAATGAAAGGTGAAAATCCTAAATTGTTGAGGTGGTCCATATCCCTACAGGGAATGGACTATACAGTGGAACATAGACCTGGGAGTAGCCACTCCAATGCAGATGGACTCTCCAGATATTTCCACTTAGACAATGAAGACTCATCAGGTCATGGCTAGTCTTATTGTCCTTCGTTTGGGGGGGGGGGGTTGTGTAGGAAAGTACCATCTTGCCTGGCATGTTACCCCCATTTTTCACTGTATATATGTTGTTTTAGTTGTATGTGTCACTGGGACCCTGTTCACCAGGGCCCCAGTGCTCATAAGTGTGCCTGAATGTGTTATCTGTGTAGTGACTAACTGTCTCACTGAGGCTCTGCTAATCAGAACCTCAGTGGTTATGCTCTCTCATTTCTTTCTAAATTGTCACTAACAGGCTAGTGACCAATTTTACCAATTTACATTGGCTTACTGGAACACCCTTATAATCCCCTAGTATATGGTACTGAGGTACCCAGGGTATTGGGGTTCCAGGAGATCCCTATGGGCTGCAGCATTTCTTTTGCCACCCATAGGGAGCTCTGACAATTCTTACACAGGCCTGCCACTGCAGCCTGAGTGAAATAACGTCCACGTTATTTCACAGCCATTTTACACTGCACTTAAGTAACTTATAAGTCACCTATATGTCTAACCTTTACCTGGTAAAGGTTAGGTGCAAAGTTACTTAGTGTGAGGGCACCCTGGCACTAGCCAAGGTGCCCCCACATTGTTCAGAGTCAATTCCCTGAACGTTGTGAGTGCGGGGACACCATTACACGCGTGCACTACATATAGGTCACTACCTATATGTAGCTTCACAATGGTAACTCCGAATATGGCCATGTAACATGTCTAAGATCATGGAATTGCCCCCTCTATGCCATCCTGGCATTGTTGGCACAATTCGATGATCCCAGTGGTCTGTAGCACAGACCCTGGTACTGCCAAACTGCCTTTCCTGGGGTTTCACTGCAGCTGCTGCCAACCCCTCAGACAGGTTTCTGCCCTCCTGGGGTCAAGCCAGGCTTGTCCCAGGATGGCAGAACAAAGGACTTCCTCTGAGAGAGGGTGTTACACCCTCTCCCTTTGGAAAATGGTGTGAAGGCAGGGGAGGAGTAGCCTCCCCCAGCCTCTGGAAATGCTTTCTTGGGCACAGATGTGCCCAATTCTGCATAAGCCAGTCTACACCGGTTCAGGGACCCCTTAGCCCCTGCTCTGGTGCAAAACTGGACAAAGGAAAGGGGAGTGACCACTCCCCTGACCTGCACCTCCCCTGGGAGGTGTCCAGAGCTCCTCCAGTGTGCTCCAGACCTCTGCCATCTTGGAAACAGAGGTGCTGCTGGCACACTGGACTGCTCTGAGTGGCCAGTGCCACCAGGTGACGTCAGAGACTCCTTGTGATAGGCTCCTTCAGGTGTTGCTAGCCTATCCTCTCTCCTAAGTAGCCAAACCCTCTTTTCTGGCTATTTAGGGTCTCTGTCTCTGGGGAAACTTTAGATAACGAATGCAAGAGCTCATCCGAGTTCCTCTGCATCTCTCTCTTCACCTTCTGCCAAGGAATCGACTGCTGACCGCGCTGGAAGCCTGCAACACTGCAACAAAGTAGCAAAGACGACTACTGCAACTCTGTAACGCTGATCCTGCCGCCTTCTCGACTGTTTTCCTGGTGGTGCATGCTGTGGGGGTAGTCGGCCTCCTCTCTGCACTAGAAGCTCCGAAGAAATCTCCCGTGGGTCGACGGAATCTTCCCCCTGCAACCGCAGGCACCAAAAAGCTGCATTACCGGTCCCTTGGGTCTCCTCTCAGCACGACGAGCGAGGCCCTCGAATCCAGCAACTCTGTCCAAGTGACTCCCACAGTCCAGTGACTCTTCAGTCCAAGTTTGGTGGAGGTAAGTCCTTGCCTCACCTCGCTGGGCTGCATTGCTGGGAACCGCGACTTTTGCAGCTACTCCGGCCCCTGTGCACTTCCGGCGGAATGGTGCACAGCCAAGCCTGGGTCCACGGCACTCTAACCTGCATTGCACAACTTTCTAAGTTGGTCTCCGGCGACGTGGGACTCCTTTGTGTAACTTCGGGTGAGCACCGTTTCACGCATCCTCATAGTGCCTGTTTCTGGCACTTCTCCGGGTGCTACCTGCTGCTGAGAGGGCTCCTTGTCTTGCTCAACGTCTCTTCTCTCTCCTGGTCCAATTTGCGACCTCCTGGTCCCTCCAGGGCTACAGCAGCGTCCAAAAACACTAACCACACAATTTGCAACTAGCAAGGCTTGTTGACGTTCTTTCGGCGGGAAAACACTTCTGCACGACTCTCCACGGCGAGAAGGATCCGTCCACCAAAGGGGAAGTCTCTAGCCCTTTTCGTTCCTGCAGAAACCTCAGCTTCTTCTGTCCAGTAGAAGCTTCTTTGCACCCACAGCTGGCATTTCCTGGGCATATGCCCATCTCCGTCTTGCTTGTGACTTTTGGACTTGGTCCCCTTGTTCCACAGGTACCCTAGATTGGAAATCCACAGTTGTTGCATTGTTGGTTTGTGTCTTTCCTGCATTATTCCTCTATCACAACTTCTTTGTCCTTAGGGGAACTTTAGTGCACTTTGCACTCACTTTTCAGGGTCTTGGGGAAGGCTAATTTTCTAACTCTCACTATTTTCTTACAGTCCCAGCGACCCTCTACAAGGTCACATAGGTTTGGGGTCCATTCGTGGTTCGCATTCCACTTTTGGAGTATATGGTTTGTGTTGCCCCTATCCCTATGTGTCCCCATTGCATCCTATTGTAACTATACATTGTTTGCACTGTTTTCTAAGACTATACTGCATATTTTTGCTATTGTGTATATATATCTTGTGTATATTTCCTATCCTCTCACTGAGGGTACACTCTAAGATACTTTGGCATATTGTCATAAAAATAAAGTACCTTTATTTTTAGTATAACTGTGTATTGTGTTTTCTTATGATATTGTGCAAGTGACACTTGTGGTACTGTAGTAGCTTCACACGTCTCCTAGTTCAGCCTAAGCTGCTCTGCTAAGCTACCATTATCTATCAGCCTAAGCTGCTAGACACCCTATACACTAATAAGGGATAACTGGGCCTGGTGCAAGGTGCAAGTACCCCTTGGTACTCACTACAAGCCAGTCCAGCCTCCTACAAGGAGGAAGAGCAAAGCCTACCTGCCAACCTGGAGGAGGAAGAGCCAGAGACCAGCCACGTGGGCAAGCCAGCCTCACAGAAGCACCAAGCAGCGGTGGCCAAGAAAACAGCCCCCGCGCCGGAGACCCGCCAGGAGCCTGACCAGCCCTGTAAGTAGCTTTGTCACTGCGTAAAAACAGCTAATTACTCTGACTTGATAGTTAGTATTTAAGCCTAAGTTAAACTCTTAAACACTAATTAAGATGGCTATTTCATTGTTTTCCATAAATGTGAGAAGTATCAGAGACAAGCGCAGATGTGCTAGCACCTTGAACTTTCTTGCCAGCCAGGAATGTGATGTGTACATGATTCAGGAATGCTCCATCCCTTTTCCAGCTTCATATACACACTTAGAACAGCAGTGGGCATTTGGGCCTTCTTTTTGGTCTGGGGGGAACAGCAGTCGGTCTGTAGGAGTCGCTACCTTAGTCAGAGGGAGGAGCTTCACAGTGGACTCGGTCACCGAGCTGGAAGGCGGCAGGGCTCTTGTCGTTGACGGCTCATGGGCAGGAGAACCGGTTAGACTGATCAATGTGTATGCGCCTTCTGATGTAGGTGAGAGACGGGAGCTGTTCCAGCGCCTCAGACCACAGCTGGTCACCTCCAGAACAATCATGATGGGTGGGGATTTCAACTGTATACTAGAGAGTGGTGGTCGATGTGGGACCAGAGCTAAGGAAGGATGGTTGGATGATGGTGCGAAACTCCTAGCGGAGATGGTGGGTGAGGCCTCCCTGACGGATGTCATTGGATCCATGGGGGCGGACGCCAGGAATTTCACCTGGAGCCGCCCTGATGGATCTGTGCGCTCCAGGATAGACTTTGTTTTCACCTCTAGATCAGTGAGGATCAGGCAGCACTCCATGGTGACAGTGCATTTCTCTGACCACAGGGCTATCAGGTTCCAGGGGGAACTAACAGGGAAGTTCCTGACAAGTCCGGGCACCTGGAAACTGAATAGCTCTCTGCTGGGGAGAGAGGATGTACAGGAGGAGCTGAGGAGGACTTACAGTGAGTGGCAAGACATGAAAGACACCTTCCAATCCGTAGGGGAATGGTGGGAGTGGGTGAAAGGCAGGATTCAGGATTTCTTTAAGAACGTGGGCAGGAAAGCAGCAAGGGGGAGGAAGAGGGAGTTCAGTAGACTGCAGCAACAGCTGCAGGAACTGCACGACCTCCAACTCCGGGGATGGGACGTCATGAACCCTCTGGAGGCAGTCAAGAAAGAGCTGAGCGAGCACTTTCATGAGGAATCCAGGAGGATCATCTTCCGTTCTAAGGTGGAGAACCTGGAAAAGGGGGAGAAATGCAACTCCTTCTTCTTTAAGAAAATCCACTCTGCGCACACCCCTCTGGTTCAACTGCGCAACAGGGAGGGAATTTTGTGTGACACCAAGGAAGACATTAGGAAGGCTGTGACAGACTTCTATGGGGACCTCTACTCAGAGAAGAGGTCAGATGGGGATCAGGCAGAAAGGTTTTTGGCAGGTATCCCGAGAAAGGTTTCCACACCAGCAAGGGAAGTCCTCAACGCACCCCTCACTCTGGAGGAGCTGCACATTGCAGTTAAATCCTTCAAGTCAGGAAAGACACCAGGCAGTGATAGTCTACCAATTGAATTCTACACTTCACAGTGGGACCTAGTGGGACCAGACCTTCTGGAGCTGTATGAGGAGATGGAGCAGGAGGGAGTCATGCCCCACACATTAAGGGAAGGAACGATCGCGCTCCTGTATAAACATAAGGGGGAGAGATGTGACCTCAAGAACTGGCGTCCCATCTCTCTCCTGAATGTGGACTACAAGATCCTGGCAAAGACAATGGTGAATAGACTCAAGAGCGCTATGGGAGAGTTAGTTCACCCAGACCAGACCTGTGGGGTTCCAGGACGCAGAGTGGCGGACAGCCTAGCACTGATCAGGGACACGATCCAATACATCACAGACCGGAATATCCACGCTGCGCTGGTCTGTCTCGATCAGGAAAAGGCCTTCGACCGCGTCTCCCATGAGTTCATGGAGAGGGTACTGCAGGGTTTTGGGCTGGGGGAGCGCTTCTGCAATTATGTTAGAATAATGTATACAGACATTTTCAGTTCAGTCATGGTAAATGGTTGGAAAACAGACCCCTTTCCTATCAGGTCTGGGGTAAGACAAGGCTGCCCGCTCTCGCCCTCTTTGTTTGTTTTGGTTATAGAGCTACTCGCGGAGTACATCAGGAAGAACCCGAACATCAGAGGGATCCCGACACCAGGAGACGCAAAGAAAGAAGTCAAGTGTTCGCTGTACATGGACGACGTCACCCTCTTCTGCACGGATGGGAAATCGGTCCAGTCCCTGCTGGAGGCATGCAAGGACTTTGGCAAAGCATCAGGAGCAAAGATCAACGTGGACAAATCACAGGCAAAGCTTTTTGGCCGCTGGGACCTATGTAACGAGCCTCTCCCTTTCCCCATTGAGGCAGGACTGGTAAAGATCCTCGGTATCTGGTTTGGGGGACCAGGAGCGGCGGCGAAAAGCTGGAACGAACGCCTGGCCAAAGTCAAGCAGAAACTGGGCTTTTGGAGCTTGAGACACCTGAGCATTGAAGGAAAGGCTCTGGTGCTCAGGAACGACGCACTGCCCGTGCTGCAGTATGTGACACAGGCCTGGCCACTCCTGGCCAACGTAGCACGGGCTGTGAACAGCATGGTTTTCCACTTTGTTTGGCACTCAAAGATGGACAGGGTGAAAAGGACAGTCATGCACAAGGAGCATCGCAAGGGAGGGAAGGCAGTCCCTGACATCCCGACAATCCTCAGAGCCTTCTTTGTGTGTGGCTGCGTCCGAATAACCCTGACGAACGAGAACAAGGACCACTCAGCTTACAAGGTCTTCCGCTTCTTCCTGCTCCCAGTATGGAGAAGACTGGGATGGGATAAGTGGGAGAATGCAACAATGTTCAACTGGGACCTCCCCTGGTACTACAAGGAGATTGAGAAGTTTGTGGTGGAATTTGGGCTGAAATGTGTCACACCAAGCCTATGGAAGCCCAGGACAATCCACAGACTAATCAGGTCCATGGACACCACAGAACCAGTGAGCGACCTGCCACCTGCTACAGCAACAAGGGTGTGGGAAAATGTATCCTCCCCATCCCTAACCAACAGACACAAAGACATTGCATGGATGGCCGTGAAAGGGGGACTGCCAGTCCGGTCATTCATGCACAGCAGGGGCCTGTGCCCACACAGAGAATGCCCAAGGGGATGCCCTGCAGAGGAAACTACATACCATCTGTTCTGGGCCTGCCCTTTCGCCCAGAGACTGCGGGGAGCCTTAAAACAAGAAATGGAAGCCCACATCCCATACCCAAACATCACTTACCACTCGGTGCTGTATGGGCTGTTTCCAAAGACACATTCAGTGGAGGCATCCAAGGATGCTGGAGAATCCTCTGCTGCGTAAAGGACATCCTCTTGTATGCCAGGACCCGACTGGTGACCAACGGGGAGGTGGTGAGCAGGGAAGCGTGCCGCCGAATGGTACTCAACCTGCTGAGAGATTACACAGACAAGGACAACAAGGAGGGTGAGAAGGAGGAAGAACTGTAAACCCTAACCCCTCCTTCCCACTGAACTCCCCACACTGCCCCAAGAAACCAAACCCCCTTTACTACTCATTTCATATGTAAACTGACTGTGTTGTTAAAATGTGATTTGAAACAAAGTTGAAGTGGACTGCCCTTCCTAAGGGAAGAGGTACCACTCTTTAAAAACCTATGTATCGCCTACTTAAAGCACTTAATAAAGGTTTTTGAAACTTAAAAAAAAAAAAAAAAAAAAAAAAAGATTCTCCCAGGGTGAGGCTCATCCATTGCACTTCGGATGTGCTGACCCCTGCGATGTCCCCAAATGCGGGATACTCGACTGCAGAATTTCTGGTAGTGGGGGACTGCGTTCGCGCTTTCCCCTGATCTTTGGTGTCAAGAAAAAGAAAACATAAATTAAAATGAATCAGGAACATCCTTAACCGTTTTTGGAGCTTTTTTATGGGTGGGATGCGGCAGCACGGTGAAAAGAGGTCTTGGCAAGGGAGAGCGGCATGCAAACTCAGGAGCCTGGGTTGAGTCGGGAAAGGGCATTAAAATCTGTTTCTGGGCCTGCTTTCGAACCTGGCCAGCCCACCTGTCACCTTGCTCTACTCTACGCTTGCCCCAATTCTCAGCAATGGACAGGATAGTGAAAGCAGAGCCCTGATTGGCTCTGCTGGAAGGCGTGGTCATGCAGATTTTGCTGGCTGGCCGGCTGAGGCTTGTGGGAAGCAGCTTTGGCTAGGCAACCCCATGCCCAAAGGGACTGAGGGGCCTTGGCTGGTCACTTTGCGCCCCCACGCCCATGCTCTGCCCCACCTCAGGCCATGCCTATGTGGATGCCCCCCTTGCTCTGCAGGGAGATGCCAAGCAGGCCCCCCTTGCCCTGTGCCCTTCCATCTCATACTTAACTGGTAGGGGAGATATCATGGTCACCTAGGTGATTCTCCCATGGAGAGGCTCATCCATTGCACTTCGGATGTGCTGACCCCTGCGATGTCCCCAAATGCGGGATACTCGACTGCAGAATTTCAGGTAGTGGGGGACTGCGTTCGCGCTTTCCCCTGATCTTTGGTGTCAAGAAAAAGAAAACATAAATTAAAATGAATCAGGAACATCCTTAACCGTTTTTGGAGCTTTTTTATGGGTGGGATGCGGCAGCACAGTGAAAAGAGGTCTGGGCAAGAGAGAGCGGCATGCAAACTCAGGAGCCTGGGTTGAGTCGGGAAAGGGCATTAAAATCTGTTTCTGGGCCTGCTTTCGAACCTGGCCAGCCCACCTGTCACCTTGCTCTACTCTACGCTTGCCCCAATTCTCAGCAATGGACAGGATAGTGAAAGTAGAGCCCTGATTGGCTCTGCTGGAAGGCGTGGTCATGCAGTTTTTGCTGGCCGGCCGGCCGAGGCTTGTGGGAAGCAGCTTTGGCTAGGCAACCCCATGCACAAAGGGACTGAGGGGCCTTGGCTGGTCACTTTGCGCCCCCACGCCCATGCTCTGCCCCACCTCAGGCCATGCCTCTGTGGATGCCCCCCTCGCTCTGCAGGGAGATGCCAAGCAGGCCCCCCCTTGCCCTGTGCCCTTCCAGCTCATACTTACCTGGCAGGGGAGACACCACGATCACCCTGTGCCTGCAGTACCTTTAGTGTCCACTAGAGGTCACTGTTCTGCCAAAGAACTACCTGGTGCTATATGCACACAACGGCACTTTTAAGTGCTATTACTGGAGCTGCATCCTGCTGAAGATACCTGCCTGCTGAAACCTGCCTGCTGTGGACTTTGCCTGCCTGCTGGTACCGCTTGCTGTGGACTATCACCTGCCTGCTGGAGCTGCTTGCCTACTGGAGACCCTTCCTTGCCTGCTGGAGCTGCCTGGATACTGAGGCCTGCCTGCCTGCCTGCCTGCTGAGGGGATCCCCTGCCTGCCAAGCTTCCCTGCCTGCCTGAAGGGAACCACTGCCAGCCACCAGGAGCAGGCCTGAGGAGTACCTACCTGCTGCAGCTCCCTGAAGGACCCTTCCCAAGGCACGCCGCAACAGCAAGGACAGGATGAGCAGACCACTGAACCCCTGGTTCCACAACACGGTGAAGATGCAGAGGAAGGTGGAATCGGACGGATCCACACCAGAGCTGAGCAGAAAGACTTTCACAGAGTTGCTGGTGACCAAGATGGGGTTCACAGCAGCAGAGATTTGGTGCATAATGTCGGATGCACCCAAAGGCACTTACCTGCTGACGTTCATGTCGGAATCAATCTGCAGGAGATACTGGCAGATGTGCTGGTCAAGACGGGACGAGAAACCCTTCGCCGACTTCCACCTGGAGTGCCAACTCGTGTTGGAGGTGAAGAGGATGACCGTGCACGTCTACAACCCGCATGTCAACATCCAGGACCTGACCACCTTCCTACGCCGACACTGCACAGTGATGAGAGAACCCTCCCGCAACCTGGACAGTGATGGCATATGGGATGGTAAATGGACAGTCATGGTGAAGCTGAAAGAGGACCCGGCCGCCCCGGATGGAATCCATCACCCTCCTTCAAGCTTCTCCCTAGGGCGCGACTCGGGCTACCTCTACTACCCCGGGCAGCCCAGACTGTGCAACAAGTGTAGTAAACCGGGCCACACCGCTAAAGATTGCACAGTGCAAGTGTGCAAGAACTGCAAAAGAGAAGGACACACAGCCAGAGCATGCAAAGAGGAAGCCCCCTGCAACCTCTGCAGTGCCGTGGGCCACCGTTTCAAAGACTGCCCGCAAAGAGCCAAGTCCTACGCCCGGGGGGCCAAACCTCCTGGGAGAGAGGCACAGGAGGAGGCTGCCGTGGCCAGCCTTCCAGTCCCAGCACCCAGAAAGACCAAGGAAACTGGGAGGAGGAAAGGCCCCAGGCAGGAGCAAGTCAAACCTGACCAAGGCTCCACCCCAGTCCTGGAGCCACAGAGCACAGAAGAAGGAATGCCTGTCATCCCTGAGAGTATGCCAACAGACAATGCTCCCCAACCCGCCTCTGAGATCCAGGAAGAAGAACCCTGGACAAAACAGGAGCGCAGGAAAAGGAGGCACAGTCCCCCACAAGTAACAAAGAAGACAAGGAAGAAACACCTGAGCAACCACAACCCCAACTCCGATCCAGAGGAGTCAGAAGAAGAAGAACAACCAGGGAATGAGGGTCTAGATGACCAACTGGACCAAGTCGCCAGAGTGCTGCAGGAGATGAGGGCGCTAGCCAGCGTCATGGAAGCGTCCCCACCACCATCGCCAGCAGCAGCCGAAAAGAAAGAGACCTCCATGGAGGAGGAAGAGCAAAGCCTACCTGCCAACCTGGAGGAGGAAGAGCCAGAGACCAGCACGTGGGCAAGCCAGCCTCACAGAAGCACCAAGCAGCGGTGGCCAAGAAAACAGCCCCCGCGCCGGAGACCCGCCAGGAGCCTGACCAGCCCTGTAAGTAGCCTTGTCACTGCGTAAAAACAGCTAATTACTCTGACTTGATAGTTAGTATTTAAGCCTAAGTTAAACTCTTAAACACTAATTAAGATGGCTATTTCATTGTTTTCCATAAATGTGAGAAGTATCAGAGACAAACGCAGATGTGCTAGCACCTTGAACTTTCTTGCCAGCCAGGAATGTGATGTGTACATGATTCAGGAATGCTCCATCCCTTTTTCAGCTTCATACACACACCTAGAACAGCAGTGGGCATTTGGGCCTTCTTTTTGGTCTGGGGGGAACAGCAGTAGGTCTGTAGGAGTCGCTACCTTAGTCAGAGGGAGGAGCTTCACAGTGGACTTGGTCACCGAGCTGGAAGGTGGCAGGGCTCTTGTCGTTGACGGCTCATGGGCAGGAGAACCGGTTAGACTGATCAATGTGTATGCGCCTTCTGATGTAGGTGAGAGACGGGAGCTGTTCCAGCGCCTCAGACCACAGCTGGTCACCTCCAGAACAATCATGATGGGTGGGGATTTCAACTGTATACTAGAGAGTGGTGGTCGATGTGGGACCAGAGCTAAGGAAGGATGGTTGGATGATGGTGCGAAACTCCTAGCGGAGATGGTGGGTGAGGCCTCCCTGACGGATGTCATTGGATCCATGCGGGGGGACGCCAGGAATTTCACCTGGAGCCGCCCTGATGGATCTGTGCGCTCCAGGATAGACTTTGTTTTCACCTCTAGATCAGTGAGGATCAGGCAGCACTCCATGGTGACAGTGCATTTCCCTGACCACAGGGCTATCAGGTTCCAGGGGGAACTAACAGGGAAGTTCCTGACAGGTCCGGGCACCTGGAAACTGAATAGCTCTCTGCTGGGGAGAGAGGATGTACAGGAGGAGCTGAGGAGGACTTACAGTGAGTGGCAAGACATGAAAGACACCTTCCAATCCGTAGGGGAATGGTGGGAGTGGGTGAAAGGCAGGATTCAGGATTTCTTTAAGAACGTGGGCAGGAAAGCAGCAAGGGGGAGGAAGAGGGAGTTCAGTAGACTGCAGCAACAGCTGCAGGAACTGCACGACCTCCAACTCCGGGGATGGGACGTCATGAACCCTCTGGAGGCAGTCAAGAAAGAGCTGAGCGAGCACTTTCATGAGGAATCCAGGAGGATCATCTTCCGTTCTATGGTGGAGAACCTGGAAAAGGGGGAGAAATGCAACTCCTTCTTCTTTAAGAAAATCCACTCTGCGCACACCCCTCTGGTTCAACTGCGCAACAGGGAGGGAATTTTGTGTGACACCAAGGAAGACATTAGGAAGGCTGTGACAGACTTCTATGGGGACCTCTACTCAGAGAAGAGGTCAGTTGGGGATCAGGCAGAAAGGTTTTTGGCAGGTATCCCGAGAAAGGTTTCCACACCAGCAAGGGAAGTCCTCAACGCACCCCTCACTCTGGAGGAGCTGCACATTGCAGTTAAATCCTTCAAGTCAGGAAAGACAACAGGCAGTGATGGTCTACCAATTGAATTCTACACTTCACAGTGGGACCTAGTGGGACCAGACCTTCTGGAGCTGTATGAGGAGATGGAGCAGGAGGGAGTCATGCCCCACACATTAAGGGAAGGAACGATCGCGCTCCTGTATAAACATAAGGGGGAGAGATGTGACCTCAAGAACTGGCGTCCCATCTCTCTCCTGAATGTGGACTACAAGATCCTGGCAAAGACAATGGTGAATAGACTCAAGAGCGCTATGGGAGAGTTAGTTCACCCAGACCAGACCTGTGGGGTTCCAGGACGCAGAGTGGCGAACAGCCTAGCACTGATCAGGGACACGATCCAATACATCACAGACCGGAATATCCACGCTGCGCTGGTCTGTCTCGATCAGGAAAAGGCCTTCGACCGCGTCTCCCATGAGTTCATGGAGAGGGTACTGCAGGGTTTTGGGCTGGGGGAGCGCTTCTGCAATTATGTTAGAATACTGTATACAGACATTTTCAGTTCAGTCATGGTAAATGGTTGGAAAACAGACCCCTTTCCTATCAGGTCTGGGGTAAGACAAGGCTGCCCGCTCTCGCCCTCTTTGTTTGTTTTGGTTAAAGAGCTACTCGCGGAGTACATCAGGAAGAACCCGAACATCAGAGGGATCCCGACACCAGGAGACGCAAAGAAAGAAGTCAAGTGTTCGCTGTACATGGACGACGTCACCCTCTTCTGCACGGATGGGAAATCGGTCCAGTCCCTGCTGGAGGCATGCAAGGACTTTGGCAAAGCATCAGGAGCAAAGATCAACGTGGACAAATCACAGGCAAAGCTTTTTGGCCGCTGGGACCTATGTAACGAGCCTCTCCCTTTCCCCATTGAGGCAGGACTGGTAAAGATCCTCGGTATCTGGTTTGGGGGACCAGGAGCGGCGGCGAAAAGCTGGAACGAACGCCTGGCCAAAGTCAAGCAGAAACTGGGCTTTTGGAGCTTGAGACACCTGAGCATTGAAGGAAAGGCTCTGGTGCTCAGGAACAACGCACTGCCCGTGCTGCAGTATGTGACACAGGCCTGGCCACTCCTGGCCAACGTAGCACGGGCTGTGAACAGCATGGTTTTCCACTTTGTTTGGCACTCAAAGATGGACAGGGTGAAAAGGACAGTCATGCACAAGGAGCATCGCAAGGGAGGGAAGGCAGTCCCTGACATCCCGACAATCCTCAGAGCCTTCTTTGTGTGTGGCTGCGTCCGAATAACCCTGACGAACGAGAACAAGGACCACTCAGCTTACAAGGTCTTCCGCTTCTTCCTGCTCCCAGTATGGAGAAGACTGGGATGGGATAAGTGGGAGCATGCAACAATGTTCAACTGGGACCTCCCCTGGTACTACAAGGAGATTGAGAAGTTTGTGGTGGAATTTGGGCTGAAATGTGTCACACCAAGCCTATGGAAGCCCAGGACAATCCACAGACTAATCAGGTCCATGGACACCACAGAACCAGTGAGCGACCTGCTACAGCAACAAGGGTGTGGGAAAATGTATCCTCCCCATCCCTAACCAACAGACACAAAGACATTGCATGGATGGCCGTGAAAGGGGGACTGCCAGTCCGGTCATTCATGCACAGCAGGGGCCTGTGCCCACACAGAGAATGCCCAAGGGGATGCCCTGCAGAGGAAACTACATACCATCTGTTCTGGGCCTGCCCTTTCGCCCAGAGACTGCGGGGAGCCTTAAAACAAGAAATGGAAGCCCACATCCCATACCCAAACATCACTCACCACTCGGTGCTGTATGGGCTGTTTCCAAAGACACACTCAGTGGAGGCCATCCAAGGATGCTGGAGAATCCTCTGCTGCGTAAAGGACATCCTCTTGTATGCCAGGACCCGACTGGTGACCAACGGGGAGGTGGTGAGCAGGGAAGCGTGCCGCCGAATGGTACTCAACCTGCTGAGAGATTACACAGACAAGGAGAACAAGGAGGGTGAGAAGGAGGAAGAACTGTAAACCCTAACCCCTCCTTCCCACTGAACTCCCCACACTGCCCCAAGAAACCAAACCCCCTTTACTACTCATTTCACATGTAAACTGACTGTGTTGTTAAAATGTGATTTGAAACAAAGTTGAAGTGGACTGCCCTTCCTAAGGGAAGAGGTACCACTCTTTAAAAACCTATGTTTTTCCTACTTAAAGCACTTAATAAAGGTTTTTGAAACTTAAAAAAAACAAAAAAGGTGATTCTCCCAGGGTGAGGCTCATCCATTGCACTTCGGATGTGCTGACCCCTGCAATGTCCCCAAATGCGGGATACTCAACTGCAGAATTTCTGGTAATGGGGGACTGCGTTCGCGCTTTCCCCTGATCTGTGGTGTCAAGAAAAGAAAAAAATAAATTAAAACGCATCAGGAACATCTTTAACTGTTTCTGGGGCTTTTTTCTGGGTGGGGTGTTGCAGCACGTTGAAAAGAGGTCTGGGCAAGGGAGAGCGGCATGCAAACTCAGGAGCCTGGGTTGAGTTGGGAAAGGGCATTAAAATCTGTTTCTGGGCCTGCTTTCGAACCTGGCCAGCCCACCTGTTACCTTGCTGTACTCTACGCTTGCCCCAATTCTCAGCAATGGACAGGATAGTGAAAGCAAAGCCCTGATTGGCTCTGCTGGCAGGCGTGGTCATGCAGATTTTGCTGGCCGGCCGAGGCTTGTGGGAAGCACCTTTGGCTAGGCAAGCCCATGCCCAAAGGGACTGAGGGGCCTTGGCTGGTCACTTTGCGCCCCCACGCCCATGCTCTGCCCCACCTCAGGCCATGCCTCTGTGGATGCCACCCTCGCTCTGCAGGGAGCTGCCAAGCAGGCCCCCCTTGCCCTGTGCCCTTCCAGCTCATACTTACCTGGCAGGGGAGATATCATGATCACCTAGATGATTCTGAGACACCTGAGCATTGAAGGAAAGGCTCTGGTGCTCAGGAACGACGCACTGCCCGTGCTGCAGTATGTGACACAGGCCTGGCCACTCCTGGCCAACGTAGCACGGGCTGTGAACAGCATGGTTTTCCACTTTGTTTGGCACTCAAAGATGGACAGGGTGAAAAGGACAGTCATGCACAAGGAGCATCGCAAGGGAGGGAAAGCAGTCCCTGACATCCCGACAATCCTCAGAGCCTTCTTTGTGTGTGGCTGCGTCCGAATAACCCTGACGAACGAGAACAAGGATCACTCAGCTTACAAGGTCTTCCGCTTCTTCCTGCTCCCAGTATGGAGAAGACTGGGATGGGATAAGTGGGAGAATGCAACAATGTTCAACTGGGACCTCCCCTGGTACTACAAGGAGATTGAGAAGTTTGTGGTGGAATTTGGGCTGAACTGTGTCACACCAAGCCTATGGAAGCCCAGGACAATCCACAGACTAATCAGGTCCAGGGACACCACAGAACCAGTGAGCGACCTGCCACCTGCGACAGCAACAAGGGTGTGGGAAAATGTATCCTCCCCATCCCTAACCAACAGACACAAAGACATTGCATGGATGGCCGTGAAAGGGGGACTGCCAGTCCGGTCATTCATGCACAGCAGGGGCCTGTGCCCACACAGAGAATGCCCAAGGGGATGCCCTGCAGAGGAAACTACATACCATCTGTTCTGGGCCTGCCCCTTTGCCCAGAGACTGCGGGGAGCCTTAAAACAAGAAATGGAAGACCACATCCCATACCCAAACATCACTCACCACTCTGTGCTGTATGGGCTGTTTCCAAAGACACACTCAGTGGAGGCTATCCAAGGATGCTGGAGAATCCTCTGCTGCATAAAGGACATCCTCTTGTATGCCAGGACCCGAATGGTGACCAACGGGGAGGTGGTGAGCAGGGAAGCGTGCCGCCGAATGGTACTCAACCTGCTGAGAGACTACACAGACAAGGACAACAAGGAGGGTGAGAAGGAGGAAGAACTGTAAACCCTAACCCCTCCTTCCCACTGAACTCCCCACACTGCACCAAGAAACCAAACCCCCCTTTACTACTTATTTCATATATAAACTGACTGTGTTGTTAAAATGTGATTTGAAACAAAGTTGAAGTGGACTGCCCTTCCTAAGGGAAGAGGTACCACTCTTTAAAAACCTATGTATCGCCTACTTAAAGCGCTTAATAAAGGTTTTTGAAACTTAAAAAAAAAAAAAAAAAAAAAAAGATGATTCTCCCAGGCTGAGGCTCATCCATTGCACTTCGGATGTGCTGACCCCTGCGATGTCCCCAAATGCGGGATACTCGACTGCAGAATTTCTGGTAGTGGGGGTTTGTGTTTGTGCTTTCCCCTGATCTTTGCTGTCAAAAAAGAGGTAAAAAAAAGTTTGTTTGCAGCACACTTAGCCGTTGTTCCAGCTTGCTTCTGGGGGCTGCTGGAAATGGGGCTGGGCAAGGGAGAGTGGCATGCAAATTTAGGAGCCTGGGGAGTGCTGGGATAGCTGCCGCCTCCCACACAGGGGGCCTATCCAGAGAGAGGAAAGAAGGCCCGGGATAGGTGACAGGTCTGTCCCTTTCAGCTGCGCCCCGGGGCCTGTGGACTGGCTGCCAGCCTGTAGCCCTCACCTTTGCCTTCCCAGGCTCAGCCTCTGGTTGAGGCCCCCAGGCCTGGGCCCGGCGAGGGTTCTGCCACGTTTGGGAGCGTTCGGGAAAGCGTGAGGGGCTCAGGGCGAGAAACCCTGCTCCCACACAGGCCTTTACCCTGGCCTTGGCCAACAAAAGTGCTGACTAGCCCTAGAGTAGGGCTTAGCAGCAGTTCTGTAGGCGCAGAAGCCTCAAACTCTGCTTCTGGTCCTGCTTTCCACCTGGTGAGCCCACCTGTCAGCTTGCTTGCTCTACTCTACGCTTGCGTCAATTCTCAGCAATGGACAGGATAGTGAAAGCAAAGCCCTGATTGGCTCTGCTGGCAGGCGTGGTCATGCAGATTTTGCTGGCCGGCCGAGGCTTGTGGGAAGCAGCTTTGGCTAGGCAAGCCCATGCCCAAAGGGACTGAGGGGCCTTGGCTGGTCACTTTGCGCCCCCACGCCCATGCTCTGCCCCACCTCAGGCCATGCCTCTGTGGATGCCACCCTCGCTCTGCAGGGAGATGCCAAGCAGGCCCCCCTTGCCCTGTGCCCTTCCAGCTCATACTTACCTGGCAGGGGAGACACCACGATCACCCCGTGCCTGCAGTACCTTTAGTGTCCACTAGAGGTCACTGTTCTGCCAAAGAACTACCTGGTGCTATATGCACACAAGGGCACTTTTAAGTGCTATTACTGGAGCTGCATCCTGCTGAAGATACCTGCCTGCTGAAACCTGCCTGCCTGCTGTGGACTTCACCTGCCTGCTGGAACTGCCTGCTGTGGACTCTCACCTGCCTGCTGGAGCTGCTTGCCTGCTGGAGACCCTTCCTTGCCTGCTGGAGCTGCCTGGATACTGAGGCCTGCCTGCCTGCTGAGGGGAACCCCTGCCTGCCAAGCTTCCCTGCCTGCCTGAAGGGAACCACTGCCAGCCACCAGGAGCAGGCCTGAGGAGTACCTACCTGCTGCAGCTCCCTGAAGGACCCTTCCCAAGGCACGCCGCAACAGCAAGGACAGGATGAGCAGACCGCTGAACCCCTGGTTCCACAACACGGTGAAGATGCAGAGGAAGGTGGAATCGGATGGCTCCACACCAGAGCTGAGCAGAAAGACTTTCACAGAGTTGCTGGTGACCAAGATGGGGTTCACAGCAGCTGAGATTTGGTGCATAATGTCAGATGCACCCAAAGGCACTTACCTGCTGACGTTCATGTCGGAATCAATCTGCAGGAGATACTGGCAGATGTGCTGGTCAAGACGGGACGAGAAACCCTTCGCCGACTTCCACCTGGAGTGCCAACTCGTGTTGGAGGTGAAGAGGATGACCGTGCACGTCTACAACCCGCATGTCAACATCCAGGACCTGACCACCTTCCTACGCCGACACTGCACAGTGACGAGAGAACCCTCCCGCAACCTGGACAGTGATGGAATATGGGATGGTAAATGGACAGTCATGGTGAAGCTGAAAGAGGACCCGGCCGCCCCGGATGGAATCCATCACCCTCCTTCAAGCTTCTCCCTAGGGCGCGACTCGGGCTACCTCTTCTACCCCGGGCAGCCCAGACTGTGCAACAAGTGTAGTAAACCGGGCCACACCGCTAAAGATTGCACAGTGCAAGTGTGCAAGAACTGCAAAAGAGAAGGACACACAGCCAGGGCATGCAAAGAGGAAGCCCCCTGCAACCTCTGCGGTGCCGTGGGCCACCGTTTCAAAGACTGCCCGCAAAGAGCCAAGTCCTATGCCCAGGCGGCCAAACCTCCTGGGAGAGAGGCACAGGAGGAGGCTGCCGTGGCCAGCCTTCCAGTCCCAGCACCCAGAAAGACCAAGGAAACTGGGAGGAGGAAAGGCCCCAGGCAGGAGCAAGTCAAACCTGACCAAGGCTCCACGCCAGTCCTGGAGCCACAGAGCACAGAAGAAGGAATGCCTGCCATCCCTGAGAGTATGCCAACAGACAACGCTCCCCAACTCGCCTCTGAGAACCAGGAAGAAGAACCCTGGACAAAACAGGAGCGCAGGAAAAGGAGGCACAGTCCCCCACAAGTAACAAAGAAGACCAGGAAGAAACACCTGAGCAACCACAACCCCAACTCCGATCCAGAGGAGTCAGAAGAAGAAGAACAACCAGGGAATGAGGGTCCAGATGACCAACTGGAGCAAGTCACCAGAGTGCTGCAGGAGATGAGGGCGCTAGCCAGCGTCATGGAAGCGTCCCCACCACCATCGCCAACAATAGCTCAGAAGGAAGAGGCCTCCATGGAGGAGGAAGAGCCAGAGACCAGCCACGTGGGCAAGCCAGCCTCAGAGAAGCACCAAGCAACGGTGGCCAAGACAACAGCCCCCGCGCCGGAGACCCGCCAGGAGCCTGACCAGCCCTGTAAGTAGACTTGTCACTGTGTGATAACAGCTAATTACTCTGACTTGATAGTTAGTATTTGAGCCTAAGTTAAACTCTTAAACACTAATTAAGATGGCTATTTCATTGTTTTCCATAAATGTGAGAAGTATCAGAGACAAGCGCAGATGTGCTAGCACCTTGAACTTTCTTGCCAGCCAGGAATGTGATGTGTACATGATTCAGGAATGCTCCATCCCTTTTTCAGCTTCATACACCCACCTAGAACAGCAGTGGGCATTTGGGCCTTCTTTTTGGTCTGGGGGGAACAGCAGTAGGTCTGTAGGAGTCGCTACCTTAGTCAGAGGGAGGTGCTTCACAGTGGACTCGGTCACCGAGCTGGAAGGCGGCAGGGCTCTTGTCGTTGACGGCTCATGGGCAGGAGAACCGGTTAGACTGATCAATGTGTATGCGCCTTCTGACGTAGGTGAGAGACGGGAGCTGTTCCAGCGCCTCAGACCACAGCTGGTCACCTCCAGAACAATCATGATGGGTGGGGATTTCAACTGTATACTAGAGAGTGGTGGTCGATGTGGGACCAGAGCTAAGGAAGGATGGATGGATGATGGTGCGAAACTCCTAGCGGAGATGGTGGGTGAGGCCTCCCTGACGGACGTCATTGGATCCATGGGGGCGGACGCCAGGAATTTCACCTGGGGCCGCCCTGATGGATCTGTGCGATCCAGGATAGACTTTGTTTTCACCTCTAGATCAGTGAGGATCAGGCAGCACTCCATGGTGACAGTGCATTTCTCTGACCACAGGGCTATCAGGTTTCAGGGGGAACTAACAGGGAAGTTCCTGACAGGTCCGGGCACCTGGAAACTGAATAGCTCTCTGCTGGGGAGAGAGGATGTACAGGAGGAGCTGAGGAGGACTTACAGTGAGTGGCAAGACATGAAAGACACCTTCCAGTCCATAGGGGAATGGTGGGAATGGGTGAAAGGCAGGATTCAGGATTTCTTTAAGAACGTGGGCAGGAAAGCAGCAAGGGGGAGGAAGAGGGAGTTCAGTAGACTGTAGCAACAGCTGCAAGAACTGCACGACCTCCAACTCCGGGGATGGGACGTCATGAACCCTCTGGAGGCAGTCAAGAAAGAGCTGAGCGAGCACTTTCATGAGGAATCCAGGAGGATCATCTTCCGTTCTAAGGTGGAGAACCTGGAAAAGGGGGAGAAATGCAACTCCTTCTTCTTTAAGAAAGTCCACACTGCGCACACCCCACTGGTTCAACTGCGCAACAGGGAGGGAATTTTGTGTGACACCAAGGAAGACATTAGGAAGGCTGTGACAGATTTCTATGGGGACCTCTACTCAGAGAAGAAGTCAGATGGGGATCAGGCAGAAAGGTTTTTGGCAGGTATCCCGAGAAAGGTTTCCACACCAGCAAGGGAAGTCCTCAACGCACCCCTCACTCTGGAGGAGCTGCACATTGCAGTTAAATCCTTCAAGTCAGGAAAGACACCAGGCAGTGATGGTCTACCAATTGAATTCTACACTTCACTGTGGGACCTAGTGGGACCAGACCTTCTGGAGCTGTATGAGGAGATGGAGCAGGAGGGAGTCATGCCCCACACATTAAGGGAAGGAACAATCGCGCTCCTGTATAAACATAAGGGGGAGAGATGTGACCTCAAGAACTGGCGTCCCATCTCTCTCCTGAATGTGGACTACAAGATCCTGGCAAAGACAATGGTGAATAGACTCAAGAGCGCTATGGGAGAGTTAGTTCACCCAGACCAGACCTGTGGGGTTCCAGGACGCAGAGTGGCGGACAGCCTAGCACTGATCAGGGACACGATCCAATACATCACAGACCGGAATATCCACGCTGCGCTGGTCTGTCTCGATCAGGAAAAGGCCTTCGACCGCGTCTCCCATGAGTTCATGAAGAGGGTACTGCAGGGTTTTGGGCTGGGGGAGCGCTTCTGCAATTATGTTAGAATAATGTATACAGACATTTTCAGTTCAGTCATGGTAAATGGTTGGAAAACAGACCCCTTTCCTATCAGGTCTGGGGTAAGACAAGGCTGCCCGCTCTCGCCCTCTTTGTTTGTTTTGGTTATAGAGCTACTCGCGGAGTACATCAGGAAGAACCCGAACATCGGAGGGATCCCGACACCAGGAGACGCAAAGAAAGAAGTCAAGTGTTCGCTGTACATGGACGACGTCACCCTCTTCTGCACGGACGGGAAATCGGTCCAGTCCCTGCTGGAGGCATGCAAGGACTTTGGCAAAGCATCAGGAGCAAAGATCAACGTGGACAAATCACAGGCAAAGCTTTTTGGCCGCTGGGACCTATGTAACGAGCCTCTCCCTTTCCCCGTTGAGGCAGGACTGGTAAAGATCCTCGGTATCTCGTTTGGGGGACCAGGAGCGGCGGCGAAAAGCTGGAACGAACGCCTGGCCAAAGTCAAGCAGAAACTCGGCTTTTGGAGCTTGAGACACCTGAGCATTGAAGGAAAGGCTCTGGTGCTCAGGAACGACGCACTGCCCGTGCTGCAGTATGTGACACAGGCCTGGCCACTCCTGGCCAACGTAGCACGGGCTGTGAACAGCATGGTTTTCCACTTTGTTTGGCACTCAAAGATGGACAGGGTGAAAAGGACAGTCATGCACAAGGAGCATCGCAAGGGAGGGAAAGCAGTCCCTGACATCCCGACAATCCTCAGAGCCTTCTTTGTGTGTGGCTGCGTCCGAATAACCCTGACGAACGAGAACAAGGATCACTCAGCTTACAAGGTCTTCCGCTTCTTCCTGCTCCCAGTATGGAGAAGACTGGGATGGGATAAGTGGGAGAATGCAACAATGTTCAACTGGGACCTCCCCTGGTACTACAAGGAGATTGAGAAGTTTGTGGTGGAATTTGGGCTGAACTGTGTCACACCAAGCCTATGGAAGCCCAGGACAATCCACAGACTAATCAGGTCCAGGGACACCACAGAACCAGTGAGCGACCTGCCACCTGCGACAGCAACAAGGGTGTGGGAAAATGTATCCTCCCCATCCCTAACCAACAGACACAAAGACATTGCATGGATGGCCGTGAAAGGGGGACTGCCAGTCCGGTCATTCATGCACAGCAGGGGCCTGTGCCCACACAGAGAATGCCCAAGGGGATGCTCTGCAGAGGAAACTACATACCATCTGTTCTGGGCCTGCCCCTTTGCCCAGAGACTGCGGGGAGCCTTAAAACAAGAAATGGAAGCCCACATCCCATACCCAAACATCACTCACCACTCTGTGCTGTATGGGCTGTTTCCAAAGACACACTCAGTGGAGGCTATCCAAGGATGCTGGAGAATCCTCTGCTGCGTAAAGGACATCCTCTTGTATGCCAGGACCCGACTGGTGACCAACGGGGAGGTGGTGAGCAGGGAAGCGTGCCGCCGAATGGTACTCAACCTGCTGAGAGACTACACAGACAAGGACAACAAGGAGGGTGAGAAGGAGGAAGAACTGTAAACCCTAACCCCTCCTTCCCACTGAACTCCCCACACTGCCCCAAGAAACCAAACCCCCCTTTACTACTTATTTCATATGTAAACTGACTGTGTTGTTAAAATGTGATTTGAAACAAAGTTGAAGTGGACTGCCCTTCCTAAGGGAAGAGGTACCACTCTTTAAAAACCTATGTATCGCCTACTTAAAGCACTTAATAAAGGTTTTTGAAACTTAAAAAAAAAAAAAAAAAAAAAAAAAAAAAAAGGTGATTCTTCCAGGGTGAGGCTTATTCATTGCACTTCGGATGTTCTGACCCCTGAGATGTCCCCAAATGCGGGATACTCGACTGCAGAATTTCTGGTAGTGGGGGACTGCGTTCGCGCTTTCCCCTGATCTTTGGTGTCAAAAAAGAAAAAAATAAATTAAAACATATCAGGAACATCTTTAACTGTTTCTGGGTCTTTTTTCTGGGTGGGGTGTTGCACCACGTTGAAAAGAGGTCTGGGCTAGGGAGAGCGGCATGCAAACTCAGGAGCCTGGGTTGAGTTGGGAAAGAGCATTAAAATCTGTTTCTGGGCCTGCTTTCGAACCTGGCCAGCCCACCTGTCACCTTGCTCTACTCTACGCTTGCCCCAATTCTCAGCAATGGACAGGATAGTGAAAGCAAAGCCCTGATTGGCTCTGCTGGCAGGCGTGGTCATGCAGATTTTGCTGGCCGGCCGAGGCTTGTGGGAAGCAGCTTTGGCTAGGCAAGCCCATACCCAAAGGGACTGAGGGGCCTTGGCTGGTCACTTTGCGCCCCCACGCCCATGCTCTGCCCCACCTCAGGCCATGCCTCTGTGGATGCCACCCTCGCTCTGCAGGGAGATGCCAAGCAGGCCCCCCTTGCCCTGTGCCCTTCCAGCTCATACTTACCTGGCAGGAGAGACATCATGGTGATGTGGTTGTTTTCTCTGTGGTATCCGAGGAGGAGGTTCCAGTGTTTCCAGTGTGTGGAGCTCTTTTCTTCAGTGTGAAATCTGGGACCTTTCCAGAAGGGATCTCTGCGAAGATGGCGGCTTGTGAGGTTCTCAGCAGTTGAAGATGTCAAGATGGATGGATTGTTGTTCAGCCGCAAAAGGAACTTGGATTCTCAAGCGCTTTAAAGAAAGAAATGACTCTGCACCTTTGAAAGTGTTTTCCATCAATGCCTTGACTCAGCCTCAGAAGAGATGGGTGAATGTCTCCATGTTTAATGAGTATGTTCAGAGCGCTGACATTATCACTTGGCTCAATCAGTTTTGCGTTGTTTCTCATGGGGAAAGAGTGAGACATATTTATACTCCGAATTAGCGTCGTTTTTTTCGACGCAAATTCGGCGCAAAACTAACGCCATATTTATACTTTGGCGTTAGACGCGTCTAGCGCCAAAGTATGGGCAAATAGCGTCATTTTTATGCGTGAACAACTTCCTTGCGTTAATGAGATGCAAGGAAGGCGTTCCCGTCTAAAAAAATGACGGCGACGCAAATGCGTCGTATTTATACTCCCGGGCAAAAATCACGCCCGGGAGTGGTCGGGTCAAAAAACCCCGCATTTGCGCCACTTTTTAACGCCTGGGTCAGGGTAGGCGTTAAGGGGCCTGTGGGCTCAAAATGAGCCCACAGCTGCCCTACCTGCCCCCAGGGACCCCCCCCTGCCACCCTTGCCCACCCCAGGAGGACACCCAAGGATGGAGGGACCCACCCCAGGGACATTCAGGTAAGTTCAGGTAAGTATAAAAAAAAAAAAAATTACATATTTTTTTGGGCATAGGGGGGCCTGATTTGTGCCCCCCTACATGCCACAATGCCCAATGACCATGCCCAGGGGACAGAAGTCCCCTGGGCATGGCCATTGGGCAAGGGGGCATGACTCCTGTCTTTACTAAGACAGGAGTCATGTAAATGGCGTCTGGGCGTCGTTTAAAATGGCGCAAATCGGGTTAAGACGATTTTTTAGCGTCAACCTGACTTGCGCCATTTTTAAGACGCCCTAACGCCATTTTTCCCTACGCCGGCGCTGCCTGGTGTACGTGGTTTTTTTCCACGCACACCAGGCAGCGCCGGTCTGCTGGCGCCGGCTAACGCCATTCAAAAAATACGGCGCCCGCATGGCGCTTCAGAATGGCGTTAGCCGTCGCAAAATTTTTTGACGCTAAACTGCGTTAGCGCAGTTTAGCGTCAAAAAGTATAAATACGGGCCTTGGTATCCTTAAAGAGAGACCGTGCCACTGAGGAACTCAGGCACATACCTAGCACTATTAGACTTGGTGGAGCCACAGGCACTGTCTTCTATGTTGGTCAGCCTAGGAGATGCAGGAAATGTAATTTGGAGGGGCACTTGGCTAAGGACTGTACTGCACCTTTCTGCACTAAGTGTAGAAACACTGGACATGAAGCTGTTGATTGTGTGGCTGAAAAAACGTGCAATCTTTGTTGCTCAACTGAGCATGAGTTTAAAAACTGCCCCTCCTCCTATGCCTTTAAAATCAAAGCTGCGCGACTGGAGCAACCTTTCACTCCCCACCAGAGTAGAGGGAGGTCAAGGGAAGATGTAGAGGAGTTAGAATTAATCAGGCTTGGTGTGGAGGAGGAAAGATTAGCTCTCCAACCTGGTTTATCCTTGTCTGAGGCAAAGGTGGATTTAACTGTGAAGCAAGACACCTCTGGGGAAGGTGCTTCAGTTTTGGCGGGAAAACAAGCAGGTGCAGTTGATGAGGCTGGGAACTGCATGGAACCTAATGAGGGTGATTCACCAGGTGCCCCTGATCAACCAATCATGGGTCCCACACCGGATTTAAATTTGGCTGTCCAATCACAGCAGACGTCCTCCAAAACCACTGGGGGGGTGGTGCCCAACATCACCTGGGTGCTACTGAAAGGAATGGTATCATCAGTGCTGGAGGCTCTTCTCTGATATCCACCACAGGTGCAGCTCTTGACGCACCCCAGGTGCAACCTGTTCCACTTTCTGCTCCACAGCCACATGGCGCTGTTATGGATGACAGTCTGTATGTTACGCCTAAGGTATTTTCCACTCCAAGCCAGCACTCCCTAGAACCTGCTTCATCTGGTACTGCAAATGAGGTTGGTACTCAAGGTACAGTGTCTACAATTTACTCTACAGACTCTTGCAGTGAGATTGAGGCCCGTATTTATACTTTTTGACGCTAAACTGCGCTAACGCAGTTTAGCGTCAAAAAGTTTAGCGCCGGCTAACGCCATTCTGAAGCGCCATGCGGGCGCCGTATTTATTGAATGGCGTTAGCCGGCGCTAGCAGACCGGCGCTGCCTGGTGTGCGTGGAAAAAAAACACGTACACCAGGCAGCACCGGCGTTGGGGAAAATGGCGTTAGGGCGTCTTAAAAATGGTGCAAGTCAGGTTGACGCTAAAAAATCGCCTCCACCCGATTTGCGCCATTTTTAACGACGCCCAGACGCCATTTACATGACTCCTGTCTTAGTAAAGACAGGAGTCATGCCCCCTTGCCCAATGGCCATGCCCAGGGGACTTATGTCCCCTGGGCATGGTCATTGGGCATTGAAGCATGTAGGGGGGCACAAATCAGGCCCCCCTATGCCAAAAAAAAATATTAAAAAAATAAAAATTTATACTTACCTGAACTTACCTGAATGTCCCTGGGATGGGTCCCTCCATCCTTGGGTGTCCTCCTGGGGTGGGCAAGGGTGGCAGGGGGGGTCCCTGGGGGCATGGGAGGGCAGCTGTGGGCTCATTTTGAGCCCACAGGTCCCTTTACGCCTGCCCTGACCCAGGCGTTAAAAAGAGGCGCAAATGCGGGGTTTTTTGCCCCGCCTACTCCCGGGCGTGATTTTTGCCCGGGAGTATAAATACGACGCATTTGTGTCGCAGTCATTTTTTTGGACGGGAACGCCTACCTTGCATCTCATTAACGCAAGGAAGGCGTTCACGCAAAAACATGACGCTCTTTCCTCATACTTTGGCGCTAGACGCGTCTAACGCCAAAGTATAAATATGGCGTTAGTTTTGCTCCGAATTTGCGTCGAAAAAAACGACGCTAATTCGGCGCAAACGGAGTATAAATATGCCCCTGAGTATGCCTGTAATGCCCTGGAACACTCTTCTTTCTCTGACACTGCGGTTGCTGGTGAGGTAGTTGAGTGGGGCAAGGATGACATTTTTGTTGAGGAAGAGGTTGAATCTGCCATGGATGTCTCGACCTCATTAAAAAGGAAGGAGAAAGAGGGTGATGACACGGAAGAGACTGGGTTTGAGAGCAATGACTCTAGAGACTTGTGCACACAGGATGTCAGGCGTAATTCCCAGGCGGTGACAGGGGAGGATGCTTTTACCCCTGTGATAAAGCGGAAGACTAAGAAGAGGAATAGGAAATTGGACTGAAAGTACCATTTTACAATGTCTATGTTTTTCAGATATTTCCTGATGCTTCTCTTGGGGAGTATTAATGTTAGGTGCTTGGGTGATGATGTGAAAAGCTCATCAATTTTTGACTTTTTGAGCCTGCAAAAATTGGACATGATTTTCTTACAGGAATGTGCTATCCCAGAACTATCTAAGGAGACAAAATTGCAACAAATGTGGACTTGTGGCCCTTCCATCTGGTCAGGCTGTAATTCTGACCGAAATGCGGGGATAGGAATTTTATTTTGTAGTAATGACTTTGTTGTTCAGAACGTTCAACGTGTGGTTAAAGGGCGATTACTATGTGTGGATGTTACTTTGAATGGCCATGATTTACGCCTTATTAATGTGTACTGCCCTACATCATTGTCCTGCAGAAAGAATGTTTTGAGCTTCCTTCCTCAGCTCCTTTTATGCAACAGGAATGTTTTTCTAGGTGGGGATTTCAACTGTTTATTGGCTGTGGAAGACAGATCCTCTGCTTCTGCAGTACACCTGGACGGTAGCTCTACCTCACTGAAAAGTATTAGTTCTGATTTTCATTTGCAGGATTCTTACAGAATGTTGCATTCTAATGATCCAGGTTACACTTGGGTTAGTTCCAACTCTCCCACTAAGTCACGCATAGATTTTATCTTTGCAAGTCCCTCAGAAAAGATAGTTTCAGCCACTCTCATTCCGGTTTTCTTTTCCGATCATCACCTAATTTCAGTTGGCGTCTCCATAGCAGATATACCTCTTAGAGGGAAGGGTCTGTGGAGACTCAATATTCTTTTGCTCAATGACAAGGCTACCCAGGATCAGTTTAGTTACCATTACCAAAATTGGCAGTCCTTGAAAATTCTCTTCCCCTCAGTCAGTGAGTGGTGGGAGGACATTAAGATCCGTATACGGTCCTTCTTTATTCGGGAGGGAACTAGAGTGGCTAGAGACAGGCGGTGCAGAATCAACCGTTTGCAAATTTGGCTCCAGAATTTGTCCAAGCTATTGGAGCACGGTTTTGATGTACAGGAAGACATTCTATTGTGCAAGCAGAGGTGATCCTCCTTGTACCATGAATTTACTAAAGGGTTGATTCTCCGCAGTAGGGTTCAGTTCCTGGAGAACAATGAGACTTGCTCTAGGTTTTTCTTTCTTAAAGCAAGGGCTACTGGGAGAATTATAGATGCCATGATGGACTCCCACGGTACCATTCATACCACTACTGAAGGAATCCTAGACAGTGTGCATGATTTCTATAGCGACTTATATGGGCCCAAAGTTTCAGACAATGCAAATGGAAATTTTTTCATGCAACATCTGCAGTTGTCTTTGTCTGAAGAGGATAAGGAAGTTCTTGAAGGTGACTTGGTGCTTGCAGACCTCAAAAGGGCCAGGCTCAGCTTGCCTAAGGGGAGATCCCCCGGTTCTGATGGCATACCTGTAGAGTTCTATGCTACATTTTGGGACTTAGGCCCATATTTATACTTTTTGACGCTAAACTGCGCTAACGCAGTTTAGCGTCAAAAAATTTAGCGCCGTCTAACGCCATTCTGAAGCGCCATGCGGGCGCCGTATTTATGGAATGGCGTTAGCCGGCGCTAGCAGACCGGCGCTGCCTGGTGTGCGTGGAAAAAAACCACTTAGACCAGGCAGCGCCGGCGTAGGGGGAAAATGGCGTTAGGGCGTCTTAAAATGGGGCAAGTCAGGTTGAGGCAAAAAAATCGCCTCAACCCGATTTGCGCCATTTTTTTCGACGCCCAGACGCCATTTAAATGACATATTTATACTTTGGCGTTAGACGCGTCTAGCGCCAAACTATGAGTAAAGAGCGTCATTTTTTTGCGTGAACGCCTTCCTTGCGTTAATGAGATGCAAGGTAGGCGTTCCCGTCTAAAAAAATGACTGCGCCGCAAATGCGTCGTATTTATACTCCCGGGCAAAAATGACGCCAGGGAGTGGGCGGGGCAAAAAAACCCGCATTTGCGCCGGATTTTAGCGCCTGGGTCAGGGCAGGCGTTAAGGGACCTGTGGGCTCAAAATGAGCCCACAGCTGCCCTCCCATGCCCCAAGGGACCCCCCCTGCCACCCTTGCCCACCCCAGGAGGACACCCAAGGCTGGAGGGACCCACCCCAGGGACATTCAGGTAAGTTCAGGTAAGTATAATTTTTTTTTTTATATATTTTTTTTGGCATAGGGGGGCCTGATTTGTGCCCCCCTACATGCCACTATGCCCAATGACCATGCCCAGGGGACATAAGTCCCCTGGGCATGGCCATTGGGCAAGGGGGCATGACTCCTGTCTTTACTAAGACAGGAGTCATGTAAATGGCGTCTGGGCGTCGTTAAAAATGGCGCAAATCAGGTGGAGGCGATTTTTTGCGTCAACCTGACTTGCACCATTTTTAAGACGCCCTAGCGCCATTTTTCCCAACGCCGGCGCTGCCTGGTGTACGTGTTTTTTTTCCACGCACACCAGGCAGCGCCGGTCTGCTTGCGCCGGCTAACGCCATTCAATAAATACGGCGCCCGCATGGTGCTTCAGAATGGCGTTAGCCGGCGCAAATTTTTTTTACGCTAAATTGCGTTAGCGCAGTTTAGCATCAAAAAGTATAAATACGGGCCTAAGGGGCATATTTATACTCCATTTGCGCCAAATGTGCGTCGTTTTTTTTCGACGCAAATTCGGCGCAAAACTAACGCCATATTTATACTTTGGCGTTAGACGCGTCTAGCGCCAAAGTATGGGCAAATAGCGTCATTTTTTTCCGTGAACGCCTTCCTTGCGTTAATGAGATGCAAGGAAGGCGTTCTCGTCTTAAAAAATGACGGCGACGCAAATGCGTCGTATTTATACTCCCGGGCAAAAATCACGCCCGGGAGTGGTCGGGTCAAAAAACCCCGCATTTGCGCCACTTTTTAACGCCTGGGTCAGGGTAGGCGTTAAGGGGCCTGTGGGCTCAGAATGAGCCCAGAGGTGCCCTCCCCTGCCCCCAGGGACCCCCCCTGCCACCCTTGCCCACCCCAGGAGGACACCCAAGGATGGAGGGACCCACCCCAGGGACATTAAGGTAAGTTCAGGTAAGTATTTTTAAAAAAAAAAAATTGTGGCATAGGGGGGCCTCATTTGTGCCCCCCTACATGCCACTATGCACAATGACCATGCCCAGGGGACAGAAGTCCCCTGGGCATGGCCATTGGGCAAGGGGGCATGACTCCTGTCTTTGCTAAGACAGGAGTCATTTCAACGGGGGTTGGGCGTCGTAAAAAAATGGCGCAAATCGGGTTGAGGCGATTTGTTTTGCCTCAGCCTGACTTGCACCATTTGTGGACGCCCATACGCCATTTTCCCCCTACGCCGGCGCTGCCTGGTGTACGTCGTTTTTTTTAACGCACACCAGACAGCGCCGGCGGCTAACGTCATTGAATAAATACGGCGCCCGCATGGTGCTTCAGAATGGCGTTAGCCGGTGCTAATTTTTTTGGCGCAAAACTGCGTTAGCGCAGTTTTGCGTCAAAAAGTATAAATATGGCCCTAAATTATGCAGTCTAATCTAAGCAAACACTACTAAACACAGCATCAATCACCCTTTCTGAGTATACTTCCATGAAGGGAAGTCATGCTGAATTTTTGCACACATGATCTATGTCATAAATGAAGACAAGAAGACAAGAGTGTTAACAACACCTCATCTACAAAGATGTCCCTGAACATCACACTGCAGTCTTTCCTAATAAATTACCCACAATACCAAGTCTGGAAGCACACTTTGTGATGTAGAAAACATACTCATCAACACAAATCCTTTGTGATCCATGTAAACTCCAAATGGTGGTTCTATCAAATGGTGGATACTTACCAAGTTAGCACAGGGGTAGCTGCCATTTTAAACCTCTTTTTTCTTCGGTGTGTAGCATAGGACACAAATGTCATAGAACAACAATCACCTACACTGATGTCAAGGCCATGATCAAGTAGCAGTTAACACATAATGCAAAGGGTTAACTATATATTTATTCATAAGTATTCACACCAGAGGCAACTAAGGGAAAAGTCATACCTACACTAATCTAATCTGACTACTCCTAACCCACAACTGTCCCTAACTAACCTAAGCTAAACTTACTCTACACATATAACGAATCGATGTAAACATCAACCCCCCACCCACCATTATGAGACAGGACACATGCAGGACAACACATACTAACCTACACACATACTATACTATCCTAAACAATCATATATATATATTTTTTTATTATTTTTTCTAAACAGACAGGAATCCCAACATTGACCCCCACCCACCCACACACTAAAAAATGAAAAATAGAAAGAATAAGGAACCCCCACCCTCCTCCCTAACACTAACTAAGCTAACAACCTATACTAACCTAACACTAATCCCCAGAACCCACCTATCATGATAAAAAGGAAAGAGGAGAGAGGGGAGGGATAAATTAAAATAGACCATATAAGTCCTAGAGGTTGGCCCTCCGTAGGGTCCGCCTGATGGACCTGACCTGCTTCTTTATGTATGCCACATCCTGGCTCAGCTTGTCCACCTTCCGAATGAACTTGTCCATTTTGCAGTCTAAAGCCTGGAATGCCGCAGGGTCAATTGGAGGTGCTGCTGCTGTCTGTGTGCTGGCAGAGGTGCTCTGTGTGGGAGTTGTTTGTAGCCCACTGGACTGTCCAGCAGCTCTGATATTTCTGGGTCCAGGTTGTGCTGCAGAGGCAGGGACAACTGTCCCCGCCGTTGCTGGGGCCACTTGGGGAGAACTGGTGGTTGTGGTCGTGGTGGCTGTAGTGGGCAACGTTGGGCCACCCTGTGGTGAGGCCCACCATGCTCAAGAGGCCCGATCCGCCTGGTATTTTCGGGCCATCCGTCGGAACCCCGACTGCACCTGCAGGATGTGCCGGTATCTCAAGGCCCGCCTTTCAAAATCATGCCTCTGTGCGGCACTCATGTTTGCAGCTGTGAAGAGAAAGGGCAACTATTTACCATAGGAAATGCATTGGGTGGAATAGCACAATGGGTCAATTGGAAATTACTTTTACTGTAGTTGTAACAGCTCATATCACCACATAGATCATTGAAAGTCTCAGAGGAAGTACATGGGAAGCCTGCATACAAAGGGCATCTCACACCTAGCATATACATGTCTATACATGATGGGTGACATCAGCCTAAACTTCTCATCAAAATAATTAGTAATGTAGCTGACATTATGGCTGCACCTCCTCCGCCTAATGCCTTGACTACATATGTCAGTGTATGTGATAACAATCACAACCCTCAATATCTGCAATTTGTAATTGGATTTGCTAGTATAGAACTCATGTGTCATAACTGAGTGTGTACACTAGGTTCAAAACAAAGTTTCAAATGGTCACAAGTATGTGTAACATACTGGTTGCTACAGTCCTAGGTACCCTATTCTCAAACACATGGCAGTCTTTGGGGGTGGGGGGGGTGGGAAGAACATCCAACAATCCCATAATCAATGCACACCCAGGAGTGTATAGAAAGCTCAACAAGTTTTTGCCTCCACACACACACCACCAGTGATGGGCTATCAACAAATTGGAGTTAGCTAAACCTTGTCCTATCCAAGGTCCACACAAGTCAAAATGTACTGACTTAGGCCAACATCACATACTACCAGTGAGGCATATTTTTCTACAGACACAGAGGAGCAAGAACTCCCATGATCATGAGTAGAATGTACACCTAGGCCATTGCACTCTAGTCCCACACACTTCTAGTACAACTTGTGGAAGTACATGCCCCCGGATAATCCAACCTACAGTGTACTCAGTCCATCGTTAACTAGGGAAGCAGCAGATTTCAGACAAGCCTTTTGCAGAAGCTATCTGGGAGAATGTCAGTCTGAAATGCAGACTCAGTCCGAGACAAGTCCAAGAGCAACTCTTATATTAACCAGTGTATTCCACATGACTCACCCCATTCCCCATAGCGGGCCCTACTGGAATGGCCTACAGACCCAAAATCTGAGAAATGGATAAGCATAGGTCTACTCAAAATGAAGTGATAATTGAAATCCCACTAATGGAACAATACTAATGAATGGGCAGCGCATCAAACCTTGAATTCCGTTGAACACACAGTAGTCCATCATGCATCACCAGCAAACATTAAAAATAGCACACATGCAACACTCACTGTGGGTGTCGGGGTCCTCAAAATGAGCCACCTCTCCCACTGTGTACAGTGCAGGTCCACCTGTAAAGCATGGAAGAAAGACTATACTCAGAATCCGTGCACTGACAAACAATTGCAATTACAAAGACAATGTGAGAATATGACATGAGTAATGAAACACTTTCACACATGCTCACACTGCATGGAATTATTCATGAGCAACATTTACATTGGATGAGTCTCCTGCTACAGTTACACACCCTACTACACACATGCAGTGGCCTGGACAGTCATGTGGTGGTAAAGATGCACCTCCATTAGTATGCCCCAACAATATAGAGGTGCATTCATCTCATCATGTGCATCCAAGAGAGACATCCAAAAGCTGGTTACTTGAGGACTGCATGACTTCTCAAACTCAAACAGCCTATGTGGTCATTTTCCATATACACCAACCAGACACACATGTGACATATGTGTGGACAACATTGCTAACTTCAATTGACGTGAAGGCAGCACTCATTTATAGCATCACGTAGGGTTTACAAATGTCAGTCTAGCTTATGGCGTCTACATATGTTGGTATGATGTTTCAACATCCATTTTTCACTGGCTATTGTGACCTGTACAGTCCTAATTGAGTTATTAATGTGTTGCCTGTCTGACACAAAGGCAGCACTACATTACATACTGCTACAGGCAACCGGTATGTGTAGAAAACATGAGCTACCTGACTGCTAGCATTTGTCTTCCTTCACATTGTGCATCAATTACCCAGTAGGTATCCCTAGCATTACACACAGTCAGCTACTTATCTGGCAGATTGGGTAACAATCATCACATGTCGCCACACAGCTTTAAATTGTGCACATGTAATTGATCTGTACTCACCAACATGGCCACCAATCCTGATTCCCAGGTGGTCCAGCAGATCTTGCTCCCTGGATATCAGATCAGCCCAGCGGTGCTTCAGTTGATGTTCATTCCTTAGGCTACCATACACACGGACCAAGTGATGGCGCACCTGCAACCACCGGACTTTACGGGCCTCCGTGTGATACCCCTGTATCACCCTACCCACAGCCTCCAGCATGAGTGGGAGGAAATGGCAAACAAGCCGTATAAATCCCCCCAATTCCTCCTGACCCATCCTGGAAAGCCGTGGCCTACCAGACATGTCAGCACTGACAAAGGGGAAAAAGTTGTAGAAAAAGGAAAAGGGGGAAATGGGGAAAGGTAGAGTGGTGAAATGCAAAGAAAACTTAAGAAGAAGAGCCCAACTAACCCCTATATTACAGTACCCACAACAGACTCCCACAGACAATAAATAAAACACTGGACTTGACAAAATAATACAACACAGACTCAGACAGTATTCAACAACAAGACAATGATGACAAAAGCACAATTGAGATGGTACACTGGACACAAAAGCACTAATACACAGGACAACACTTTCCACACAGCCACACAGTCTAGAATAATCTGAGACTGCAAAGTGAAAGTGAAAGTACACCCACTGTACAGATTCTGTAAACAGGATATCCTATTACATCACATCCTGCATAAAATGGCAGACGTTTTTTTCCCGGTATGCGTCATTTTTTCACACATACATCTTGTGTGTCATATTTTTTGAAGCATAGGAGTGCACATAATGCAGAGTCAAAAAAAAATTCTTCATTGGTCTATTATATTTGTTTGAGGCTTATTTTACAGTTCTAGAGTTGAAAATTAAGCCGCTGGAAAATATGATATCTAACTATGAAAAATATTTTTGACTCAGAATTATCTGCACTCCTGTGCGTCAAAAATTATGACGCACAAGCTGTATGCGTGGAAATATGACGCATTATGACAAATATGTCTTTCATTTGTCAAATTGGGAAATGAATTTTGTCATGACCAAATGGTGCTAAGTGATACACATTTGGGGTTAGCTATGGCAAATGTCCATTATAGGATGTATAGAAGGTATTCACAGTGCAATAGTAATGATTGGTCAGAATGGATATTACTCATAATTGTACACATATGTGGGTAATTGCTGATGGCTATTTTCAAAATATGAATGGGATACCAGGATGTATTCCTTAGCAAAAATGTGTCCACATTTATCACGGTAATCAAAATTATATAAAGGCCAAATAGGTAGTGCAATTGTCGCCTACACTTTTTAAGGGGGTAACCATGTCCTAATTACGAGTTAATGTATCTTAAATGTGTTTTACTTTTGCCATGTAGGGCACACATGCGCCTTATGCATGTGTGTGCTTCACATGTGCATAAATAATGTCTATTTGGGGGGCAGTAGAGGTGGACTTAGGCCCCCAGCACCCTAGGGTTTGCTCTTCCAGACTTGCAAATTTATCCAAGGGTTTCCCAAATTCAGTAATGCTAAACCTTCAGCAGCAGGCTCATGGAAGCAAATAGGGTATGATTCACTGTTTGCCATTCTGTAATCCCATTTGCCCATTTTACGTTTGCCCTATTGATTCTTTGGAGAAATCTGACATACCATTTTGCATTGATATTTTTTGCAAAATCTCAACGTTCCTCATGTCATGATAGCAAATAGGTTGTTGATGTATGTGGCCCTTTATGCATTACCTGGTTTAGTGGCATGTTTCATTCTTCCTGCTAGGTTACAACTGGGATACTACTGTGATCGGCTGCTTGCAAATATTTTGTTGATTGGATGGTACATGTACATGTGTGTGGTCCAATATTGATCCAGTATCAACTGTCAGGGTGTATGTTGTCACTGTAACTTCCAGGTCTCCTCATGAGTTAGTGGCAGCTAATCTTGTTTCTATTGGGTATTGTTTGTAGCAAAATTTGAGAGAAGCCATTGAGGACATGGTCACCTACACATGGATGGTCCCACCCTGTCACTGAAAACGTGTAATGAGACTTTCAACTGGGCAACCTTGGTGTGCTGAGTGAGAGAATGTCTCAGGTGTCTGGATCTGGCATGTGTCATTGCAACATTTGTACTCCAGTTGGCCTCTGTGGATGGTAATGTATCATGAAACATCATAGCCTCTGTGCAGAAGTAAATGGCTGGTATTTACACACACACGACTCATCTTTATCATTTGAACAATGTTACTCAGCGTTTGAACAGTCAGGGTCCTCATATGTGTTGACTTTTCATGGACATTATCTGAGGTTGCTGGTTTTGATGGAGGCCATTTACACCATCATACACTATGGTCCAGGTCCACTGTCACACTTTGTAGTTTAGGCATTAATGAGGGCCAGACAACGGAAGGGCCAAGATTTGGCTATTCAAGGGCACTGTCACAAATCGGATGCAAATAACAGTCAGATGATGCAATACTATGTATTTGAGTATACATTGATGAGGCTAATGACAAATTAGGGCCATATTTATACTTTTCGACGCACAACTGCGCCAACGCAGTTGTGCGTCAAAAAATTTAACGCCGGCTAACGCCATTCTCAAGCGCCATGCGGGCGCCGTATTTATTCAATGACGTTAGCCGGCGGAGCTGCCTGGTGTGCGTCAAAAAAAATGACTTACACCAGGCAGCGCCGGCGTAGGGGAATATGGAGCTTGGGCGTCAAAAAATGGGGCAACTCAGGCTGAGGCAAAATTTCGCCTCAACCCGAATTGCGCTGTTTTTTTTTACTCCCAACCCCCATTGAAATGACTCCTGTCTTAGCAAAGACAGGAGTCATGCCCCCTTGCCCAATGGCCATGCCCAGGGGACTTATGTCCCCTGGGCATGGTCATTGGGCATAGTGGCATGTAGGGGGGCACAAATAAGGCCCCCCTATGCCACAAAAAAAAAAAAAAAATACTTACCTGAACTTACCTTAAGTTTCCTGGGATGGGTCCCTCCATCCTTGGGCATCCTCCTGGGGTGGGCAAGGGTGGCAGGGAGTGTCCCTGGGGGCATGGGAGGGCACCTCTGGGCTCCTTCCAAGCCCACAGGTCCCTTAACGCCTGCCCTGAGCAGGTGTTAAAAAATGACGCTAATGAGGGTAGACGTCATTTTTTTTGACCCGCCCACTCCCGGGCGTCTTTTTTGCCCGGGAGTATAAATACGACGCACATGCTTCGGAGTCATTTTTTAGTAGGGAACGCCTACCTTGCATATCATTAACGCAAGGAAGGTGTCCACGCTAAAAAATGACGCAAACTCCAAGATCTTTGGCGCTCGACGTGTCTAACGCCAAAGTATAAATATGGAGTTAGTTTTGCGTCGGATTTGCGTAAAAAAAACGACGCAAATCCGGCGCAAACAGAGTATAAATATGCCCCTTAGGGCCATATTTACACTTTTCGACGCAGAACTGCGCCAACGCAGTTGTGCGCCAAAAAATTTAACGCCGGCTAACGCCATTCTGAAGCGCCATGCGGGCGCCGTATTTATTCAATGACGTTAGCCGGCGTTAGCCGGCGGAGCTGCCTGGTGTGCGTAAAAAAAAATGACTTACACCAGGCAGTGCCGGCGTAGGGGAATATGGAGCTTGGGCGTCAAAAAATGTGGCAACTCAGGTTGAGGCAAAATTTTCGCCTCAACCCGAATTGCGCTGTTTTTTTTTACTCCCAACCCCCATTGAAATGACTCCTGTCTTACCAAAGACAGGAGTCATGCCCCCTTGCCCAATGGCCATAACCAGGGGACTTATGTCGCCTGGGCATGGTCACTGGGCATAGTGGCATGTAGGGGGGCACAAATAAGGCCCCCCTATGCCACAAAAAAACAAAAAAAAATACTTACCTGAACTTACCTTAAGTTCCCTGGGATGGGTCCCTCCATCCTTGGGTGTCCTCCTGGGGTGGGCAAGGGTGGCAGGGGGTGTCCCTGGGGGCATGGGAGGGCACCTCTGGGCTCCTTCCGAGCCCACAGGCCCCTTAACGCCTGCCCTGAGCAGGCGTTAAAAAATGACGCTAATGAGGGTAGACGTCATTTTTTTTGACCCGCCCACTCCCAGGCGTCTTTTTTGCCCGGGAGTATAAATACGACGCACATGCCTCAGAGTCATTTTTTAGTAGGGAACGCCTACCTTGCATATCATTAACGCAAGGAAGGTGTCCACGCTAAAAAATGACGCAAACTCCAAGATCTTTGGCGCTCGACGCGTCTAACGCCAAAGTATAAATATGGAGTTAGTTTTGCGTCGGATTTGCGTAAAAAAAACGACGCAAATCCGGCGCAAACAGAGTATAAATATGCCCCTTAGGGCCATATTTATACTTTTCGACGCACAACTGCGCCAACGCAGTTGTGCGTCAAAAAATGTAACGCCGGCTAACGCCATTCTGAAGCGCCATGCGGGCGCCGTATTTATTCAATGACGTTAGCCGGCGTTAGCCGGCGGAGCTGCCTGGTGTGCGTAAAAAAAAATGACTTACACCAGGCAACGCCGGCGTAGGGGAATATGGAGCTTGGGCGTAAAAAAATGGGGCAACTCAGGCTGAGGCAAAATTTTCGCCTCAACCCGAATTGCGCCGTTTTTTTTTACTCCCAACCCCCATTGAAATGACTCCTGTCTTAGCAAAGACAGGAGTCATGCCCCCTTGCCCAATGGCCATGCCCAGGGGACTTATGTCCCCTGGGCATGGTCATTGGGCATAGTGGCATGTAGGGGGGCACAAATAAGGCCCCCCTATGCCACAAAAATAAAAATAAAATACTTACCTGAACTTACCTTTAGTTCCCTGGGATGGGTCCCTCCATCCTTGGGTGTCCTCCTGGGGTGGGCAAGGGTGGCAGGGGGTGTCCCTGGGGGCATGGGAGGGCACCTCTGGGCTCCTTCCGAGCCCACAGGTCCCTTAATGCCTGCCCTGAGCAGGCGTTAAAAAATGACGCTAACGAGGGTAGACGTCATTTTTTTTGACCCGCCCACTCCCGGGCGTCCTTTTTGCCCGGGAGTATAAATACGATGCACATGCCTCAGAGTCATTTTTTTGTAGGGAACGCCTACCTTGCATATCATTAACGCAAGGAAGGTGTCCACGCAAAAAAATGACGCAAACTCCAAGATCTTTGGCGCTCGACGCGTCGAACGCCAAAGTATAAATATGGAGTTAGTTTTGCGTCGGATTTGCGTAAAAAAAAACGACGCAAATCCGGCGCAAACAGAGTATAAATATGCCCCTTAGGGCCATATTTATACTTTTCGACGCACAACTGCGCCAACGCAGTTGTGCGCCAAAAATTTAACGCCGGCTAACGCCATTCTGAAGCGCCATGCGGGCGCCGTATTTATTCAATGACGTTAGCCGGCGTTAGCCGGCGGAGCTGCCTGGTGTGCGTAAAAAAAAATGACTTACACCAGGCAGTGCCGGAGTAGGGGAATATGGAGCTTGGGCGTCAAAAAATGGGGCAACTCAGGCTGAGGCAAAATTTTCGCCTCAACCCGAATTGCGCCGTTTTTTTTACTCCCAACCCCCATTGAAATGACTCCTGTCTTACCAAAGACAGGAGTCATGCCCCCTTGCCCAATGGCCATGCCCAGGGGACTTATGTCCCCTGGGCATGGTCATTGTGCATAGTGGCATGTAGGGGGGCACAAATAAGGCCCCCCTATGCCACAAAAAAACAAAAAAAAATACTTACCTGAACTTACCTTAAGTTCCCTGGGATGGGTCCCTCCATCCTTGGGTGTCCTCCTGGGGTGGGCAAGGGTGGCAGGGGGTGTCCCTGGGGGCATGGGAGGGCACCTCTGGGCTCCTTCCGAGCCCACAGGCCCCTTAACGCCTGCCCTGAGCAGGCGTTAAAAAATGACGCTAATGAGGGTAGACGTCATTTTTTTTGACCCGCCCACTCCCAGGCGTCTTTTTTGCCCGGGAGTATAAATACGACGCACATGCCTCGGAGTCATTTTTTAGTAGGGAACGCCTACCTTGCATATCATTAACGCAAGGAAGGTGTCCACGCAAAAAAATGACGCAAACTCCAAGATCTTTGGCGCTCGACGCGTCTAACGCCAAAGTATAAATATGGAGTTAGTTTTGCGTCGGATTTGCGTAAAAAAAACGACGCAAATCCGGCGCAAACAGAGTATAAATATGCCCCTTAGGGCCATATTTATACTTTTCGACGCACAACTGCGCCAACGCAGTTGTGCGTCAAAAAATGTAACGCCGGCTAACGCCATTCTGAAGCGCCATGCGGGCGCCGTATTTATTCAATGACGTTAGCCAGCGTTAGCCGGCGGAGCTGCCTGGTGTGCATAAAAAAAAATGACTTTCACCAGGCAGCGCCGGCGTAGGGGAATATGGAGCTTGGGCGTCAAAAAATGGGGCAACTCAGGCTGAGGCAAAATTTTCGCCTCTACCCGAATTGCGCCGTTTTTTTTACTCCCAACCCCCATTGAAATGACTCCTGTCTTAGCAAAGACAGGAGTCATGCCCCCTTGCCCAATGGCCATGCCCAGGGGACTTATGTCCCCTGGGCATGGTCATTGGGCATAGTGGCATGTAGGGGGGCACAAATAAGGCCCCCCTATGCCACACAAAAAAAAAAAAAATACTTACCTGAACTTACCTTAAGTTCCCTGGGATGGGTCCCTCCATCCTTGGGTGTCCTCCTGGGGTGGGCAAGGGTGGCAGGGGGTGTCCCTGGGGGCATGGGAGGGCACCTCTGGGCTCCTTCCGAGCCCACAGGTCCCTTAATGCCTGCCCTGAGCAGGCGTTAAAAAATGACGCTAACGAGGGTAGACGTCATTTTTTTTGACCCGCCCACTCCCGGGCGTCTTTTTTGCCCGGGAGTATAAATACGACGCACATGCCTCAGAGTCATTTTTTTGTAGGGAACGCCTACCTTGCATATCATTAACGCAAGGAAGGTGTCCACGCAAAAAAATGACGCAAACTCCAAGATCTTTGGCGCTCGACGCGTCGAACGCCAAAGTATAAATATGGAGTTAGTTTTGCGTCGGATTTGCGTAAAAAAAAACGACGCAAATCCGGCGCAAACAGAGTATAAATATGCCCCTTAGTGTCTGAGGTACAAGAGGTTTTGGACAGCACGTGTGGTCCATAGGTGGACCCCAGGTATCTGTAGAGTGACCCACGGACAGGTGCCAGTCAGGCTGACAGGATGCTGGGTCAATCAGGAGCAAGTTCTTTCAGTAATTACATGATCAAGTGGTCTGACTAGGACCGGTCAGAGGGAGTAGTAGACAGTTGAGATGTCACACTGTGTATGTCCTGTGTTGTTTTGAAGGTGACACATGAACCCTGATAAAGTTTTCTACGGCAACATTAGTGTCAAAGCTTAATGATGTAATAGCTCAAATTCAAACATGTATGCAGTAGGAGGCATCAGCAGGGACGGGGCATGTACATTTGGGTGGTGTGCATGGAGGGGATCACTGGTGTGGCCTCCATCTGTGTCTCACTACTCCTGTCAGATGGGATTTGCTGATAAATAGCCTACAGTACCTTTCACAGAACAATCAATCTACAGGTGATACCAGGGCTTATAAACTCAAGGCCAGTGTATTATATGAGCTGAGTTCCATGCAGTGAGATGGTACTATGAAAATGGTAGGCATAGGAAAGGGTGTGGCACACTGGATGACTCTTGTGAGTGTGTGTGTGTAGATGAGGGAATCTCAGTGTACACAAATCAGCATTCCAGGGACCTCTTCAGACAGGTGGGGTGTGAGCAGCTGCAAGTGTGTGTAATGTTTTTAGAAAAGGGCTGACATGTAGATGGGATGGGATGTGCTGGATGCTTTTCATAGGTGTAGCACTTGTGCTGTGTATGTTCTGCTTATGTGTAACTCTAGTGACAGATAGTCATTGCAATGATAGTATGTAGTTGGAATTACTGTTGGCAAGAGTCTAGTACTACATTCCTGTTCCTGAAGCATTAGCATGTGAACTGCCTGATGTATGAGGCCTGTTTTCCCCTGGTTGAGTGATGGTGTTTTAGTTGTGTGCCATCTGCTGCGATGATCCATGTTTCCTACATGTATGTGAGTCATATGTGTGGTCCTCAGCTATTTCCCTTCAAAGGTGAACTGTACAGGATGTCTGTCATTTACATTGTGTGTGTATTTGACCATTGTATGGTGGCCATTACATTTGTGGTGTATTTTTTTGTGTCATGATTGTTATATCATTATTGCTCAATGAGACGACATTCTTCTTCAGATATTTCAAGCTAAAGGTGGGCAGAAATGAATAGGCCAAACCATGATGTGGTGTTTGTAATCAGTGTTTATTTACAATAGTGCATTAAGTGGTGATGGTGATAATTATGAAAATAAATTATTTACAATGTGTTGGCACCTATGCACTCCAGCAGCCGTGTTTGGTTGTTCCCCCTCCTGTTGCAGGCCACCATCCTCCTCTTCGTCGTCTTCAGGCATATATGGGTCTGGTTCGAGGAGGGGAATGTTCCTTTTTACACAAATGTTGTGCAATATTGCACATGTGAGTATATCCTACAGACCATCTCTGGGGAATATAGTAGGCTACCGCCAGTGATATCAAGGCAGCGGAACCTTGAATTGAGGATCCCAAAGGTCTGTTCGACAATGCTGCGTGTCCTCTTATGGGCGTCGTTGTATGCCCGCTCTGCAGCAGTACTCGGGTTCCCAAATGGTGTCATTAGCCATGGCTGGATGCCATACCCCTGATCAGCTGAAAGAAAAACACAGAATGGGATCATGTAGATGTAGCTGGCACTATTGAAAAGACCTTTAATGGGAGTAGTTGTCTTGTGTTGTCTGTGACTCTTTTGTGTACTAATGTGACATCCTATACTTGTAGGCTATACCATCTGCATTGTGTTGTTTCCTTGGCTGAGCAAGTGTTTGTCTGCTAACCGTTTGTCAGCAGTATGTTTTGGGATTTGCAGTACAGTGTGCCCTCCCTAGCATTGTGACTTGTGATACAGGTGTCCGTGTGTCTTCACTGAGGGTGAGATGATAGTTCCATGCACATTTAAATTTGGAAGTGTTGTTAACACGTTCATATCAAAGTACCCTGTACATCCCATACCTTGAAACTTATGCAATGTATTAATGTAAAGGTCATTGTGACCCTTACAATTTGCAAGGTGACATTTAGGCAACCACACTCATTAATGTCTTCACATTAGGCTGTACAGTAAATTCCAATGTGTGATAGGTTCAATGGTGACTTAAGAAACATGGCTAGTGATGTAAGGACCTCAGTGTGTTCCTGTCTAGATGTTGCTGTTGTGGTGTATATGTTGTGTGTCCTAGAGGGTTGCTGTGCAGTGTGTATATAAGTAGGTTTCTGTACTTACCAACAAGTAGTCCATTGCCATGCCATCCATCCTGGAAGTGTTGGTTGATGGTGCAGTGACGGAAGATGAATGAGTCATGTACACTCCCGGATATTTGGCCATGATGTTGGTGATCAATCCCTGGTGAGCGACTATGGCCTGCACGTTGATTGAATGTGTGTGCTTCCTGTTGCGGTAGAGGTGTTCTGTTGCAGCAGGTGGCGCAAGGCGTACGTGTGTGCAGTCGATTGCACCAAGGGCGTGTGGGAAGCCACTGATGAGGTAGAACCCCTGTTTTGTTTCCTGCTGCTTCTGCAGTGTGTTAGGGAAGCAGATGTGGCGGGGTGTCAGGCGAATTATGGCATCCAGTACTTTTGGCAGAAATGCGGAGAATGATGGTTGTGATATTCCGCCAACCAGGGCACCAGTTGTTTGAAATGAGCAACTTGCCAGCAGGTGAAGTACGGCAAGCAGCTTTGTTTCTGTTGGGATGGTGCAGGGTGTCACTAAAGTGGGGGCCAACTGCGGTTCAATGTTGCGCAGCAGCTGCTGAATGGCCTGCCAGTTCAACCGGTACCTCTGGATGATGACGTGTTCCCTGAGACCATGCAGGGTTGTTCTTGGGCGGAATATCCTCTCCTGCCTTGTGCGCTGCCTTTGGGGTCCCTGCTGGTGTTGTTGTAGCTGCTGTTGATGCTGGTGGGCTCTGCGTGCACGCTGGATAAAAATCACCTCCATGTCTCCCTGTTGCTGCTCTGCTGCTCTGCTGTTTGTTCTGTGTGTTCTGATTAAATACAGGTGTGTTTGCCCCATTTTAACGCCTGCCCTGACCCAGGCGTTAAATTTTGACGCAAATCGGGCTGTGCGTCATTTTTTTGCTCCGCCTCCCAGCCGAGAGTCATTTTTGCCCGGAAGCATAAATACGACGCACGGCTGTTTGCGTCGTTTTTTTGGACGGGAACGCCTACCCTGCATATCATTAATGCAGGGCGGGTTGCCGCATCCAAGAAATGACGCACACGTGGAATTTTGTCGTCCGCGGGCTCGGGCGTCAGAGTTTCAATATGGGGCAACGTTTGCGCTGATTGTACGTCAAATTTTTTGACGCACAATCGGCGCAAACGGAGTATAAATATGCCCCTTTGTTCCTTCGGTTGAGGCCTGTTGTTTCCACAGTCGTTGAATCGGACCAAACGTATGGCATACCTGGGCGTAAGATATCTGACAATTTATGTTTGGTTAGGGATGTGTTATCGTATGTCAAAGACCGTGGGTTATCTATGTGTTTGCTGAACCTGGATCAGGAAAAGGCTTTCGATCGGCTAAACCACTCTTTTATGTTTCAGGTTTTAAAACATTTGAATTTTGGTCCAACTTTTAGGTCCTGGATTTCTTTATTGCATACCAATTGTTACAGCAGGGTCATGGTCAATGGCACGTTGACTGCCTCTTTTCCTGTTTTGTCAGGGGTACGGCAGGGATGTCCTTTGTCCCCCCTCTTGTTCATTTTGGCCATCGAACCTTTTCTTGCAACTCTGAGGGCTGATAAACTGATTAAAGGGATCCCTGTACCTAGAGGTAGGGGGGTTTCTGTCATTGCCTCTGCTTATATGGACGATGTATCTGTTTTTTGTACAGATAATATTTCCATCCGCCAGGTTTTATGGTATTGTAGTAGGTTTTCCTTTGCTTCGTCATCGAGGATTAACCTGGCAAAGAGTGAGTGTTTGTACGTCAACTGGAAGGAAGATAAGATGGACTGGGGCCTTAAGGAAGTGCAAGATCGCGTCAAGGTTCTTGGTCTGTTTTTTGGTGAGGGTGGTAGCTTGCAGAGCTGGTCTGAATGCATGTCCAAGGTAAAGCAGAAGATTGCACTTTGGGGTTTGCGGTCACTTACTATGACTGGTAAAATACTTGTTGCAAAGGCAGAATTTCTATCGTGCCTTCTGTATATTGCAGTGGTTTACCCCGTCCCCGACACTGCCTTACACTACTACAGAGGTGGGTTTTTCAGTTCATTTGGGGAGGAAAGCTAGAACGAGTGGCTCTAGTGACCATGTTAAAGCCTGTGGTTTTGGGTGGCAAGAGTGCTCCAAACATTGGTCTCGCTTTGCAATCTTTGTTTATTTGCACCATGATCAGAGGGAGTATTTGTCTGGATAAGGAAGAGAGGAAGTGGTCTTTTTTTGCCAGTTTCTGGCTGAATTTTCTGGTGTGCAGAACATGGGGCATGGTTGTCTCAAATAGCATGCCTCATTCAGAATCCTGCCCATTTGCTTACTTTTATGCCAGGAAATTCATTAGGACTCACAATTTACACGCAATTCCTTTAGGCTTGATCTCACCTAGGCTCATTCGCAAATCTGTTACTGGAGACCAGCAGCAGGTACCAGTCAGGGGGTTTTCAGACCAGGCTTCTAAGGCTATTTGGGCAAATGTTTCTGTACGGTACCTTCAAAATATCAATTGTGACCTGGCATGGTCCACAGCACATGGTTGCCTGCCTCTCCGCCTTTTTTTGTTTAGGAGACGATGTTCTAGGGCACCCTTTTGTGTCAGGAAGGGTTGTTTGGCAGAATAATCTTGTGACCACCTCTTTTGGTACTGCCCCATGGCACAACAGGTGTGGGCTTTGGCGGAAGTATGGCTTTCTTCCCTGAATTCTGATGTGGTTTTGTCTAGAGAGGGTGTGATCTTTGGCCTGTTTGTTTCCAGCTCCCCATGTCAGAAGTATTGGATAGTGGTGAATTGCTTGAAGGATGCTTTGTGGAGGGCTAGAAATCTTCTTCTTTTCAAAGGTGTTGATCTCTCCCCACAAGTGGTCTATGCTCTTGGTTGTTCCTTGGTCCACGATTACTTGTGTAAAGATATATGTCTGAAGGGTAAGGTGCCTACCTATTTGGAATGGTGTTGGAGTGATCATGGGTGATGGATGGTTTATTTTTTAGTTTGGGCTTTTTCTAACACAGGAGTTGCTGTGTTTCTTGGGATTGATCTTTGGTTTTTTTCTTTTATCCCATTGCTTTTAAACATTCCTGCTTTTAGTTTCTTTTACTTCGGAATGCATTAACATCTAGATGTTAACCTGGTGTTGGCCTTGGCACTGTGTGCGGTTTTTCACCTGGTCCAATGTCGTGCCACCTGAAACATGGATTGGCTAACATGTATTCTGTCTTTTAAGGGTTGAATAAAGGTTTTGAAACTTTAAAAAAAAAAAAAAAAAAAGATTCTCCCAGGGTGAGGCTCATCCATTGCACATCGAATGTGCTGACCCCTGCAATGTCCCCAAATATGGGATACTCGACTGCAGAATTTCTGGTAGTGGGGGACTGCGTTCGCGTTTTCCCCTGATCTTTGGTGTCAAGAAAAGAAAAAAAAATATTAAAACGAATCAGGAACATCCTTAACTGTTTCTGGAGCTTTTTTCTGGGTGGGGTGCTGCAGCACGTTGAAAAGAGGCCTGGGCAAGGGAGAGCGGCATGCAAACTCAGGAGCCTGGGTTGAGTCTGGAAAGGGCATTAAAATCTCTTTCTGGGCCTGCTTTCGAACCTGGCCAGCCCACCTGTCACCTTGCTCTACTCTACGCTTGCCCCAATTCTCAGCAATGGACAGGATAGTGAAAGCAAAGCCCTGATTGGCTCTGCTGGAAGGCGTGGTCATGCAGATTTTGCTGGCCGGCCGAGGCTTGTGGGAAGCAGCTTTGGCTAGGCAACCCCATGCCCAAAGGGACTGAGGGGCCTTGGCTGGTCACTTTGCGCCCCCACACCCATGCTCTGCCCCCCCTCAGGCCATGCCTCTGTGAATGCCACCCTCCCTCTGCAGGGAGATGCCAAGCAGGCCCCCCCTTGCCCTGTGCCCTTCCAGCTCATACTTACCTGGCAGCGGAGACACCATGGTAACGTGGTTGTTTTCTCTGTGGTATCCGAGGAGGTTCCAGTGTTTCCAGCGAGTGCAGCTCTTCTCTTCAGCGTGAAATCGGGGACCCTTCCGGAAGGGATCTCTGCGAAGATGGCGGCTAATCGAGCGTGCCAAAATGCCGTGAGGTTCTCAGCAGTTGAAGATGTCAAGATGGATGGATTGTTGTTCAGCCGCTCAGTACTGAAAAAGGAACTTGGATTCAGACCTGATCAGATTGACTACCTGTTTGCTTTTCCTGGAGGTAAAGGGCCATATTTATACTTTTTGATGCACAGCTGCGCCGGCGCAGTTTTGCGTCAAAAATTTTATCGCCGGGTAACGCCATTTCGATGCGCCGTGCGGGCGTCAAATTTATACTTTGACGCACGGCGGCGCAACCAACAGGTGGGAGTAATTTTTTTTTACGCACATCGCGGTGTCAAGTCGTAAAGGAAAACGACGTTAACGCGACGTAAATGACTGTGGGTCGATTTACGACAGCGCAACCCGGAAAGCGCTGTTTTTTTTTACGCAATAGCATCAAAAATACCCACGAACACTGCCCTTTCAGCAGAGGAGAGCCAAAATGGATCCCAGATGCCACTACAGACCCCAGGAAGATGACAGCACAGGATGATCCATACAGGAACCAGGACATATATAGAAAAAAAAGAAAGTGTCGCTTCAGTGCAGAGGAGCAGGAAATCCTGGTTAAAGAGGTGACGGAACACCAGCACCAACTGTTTATCACCTCTAAGTTGCCAATCAGTAGGAGAGAGGCCATATGGCAACAAATTGTTGACAAGATCAACAGTGTGGCTGAAGTACGCAGAACAGTCACCAAGTGTAAGAAACGCTGGCATGACTGCAAACGTAGGACAAAGGAAAAAATGGCCAGGAACAGGAAGGCAGCACTGCAGACTGGAGGGGAGAGTCCAGCACACCAGGAGGCCCTGGACCACATGGAGGAGATGGTCGCAGCCGTCATCCCTGAGGAGATCGTCACAGGGATTCAAGGACAGGACAGCGCAGACTACCACGAGACAACGCACATGCAGGGTAAGTCCCATGGGGAATTATAATGCAATAATGTTGACTGTAAGCAGGGGGGAAATACCACTACATATTGCATGTAAGTCAGCATATACATGGAGTGGCATGGGTAAAGGGGCACGGCAGGGGGGCATGCCCTGCACAGACAGAAGCTGGGACACAACATTACACAACACCAACAAAAATCCCATGGGGGCATCCTGTCATGACAACAATGGAGCTAAGGGAAAGCCTCGACAGGTGGGAAGGCCACTACGTCAAACTTACATCCTGGCACTCGTCAGCCAAAATATCGCCTACATTAACTAGGGCCCTATCAGTAATCCAGTAGCCAAAACAACAACTGCAATGTAACTGCGACAACAGTTGACACTAACACCTCTGATCTCTGTGCAGCACAAGTAGCCAATGGCAGTAACCTCCCCATGGAACATACATACCTAAATTAGGGGGTGAGGATGACATCTGCAACAATCTCCTGAAACAAGACAAAGGCCCCAGTACACTTAAATGTCAATGCCCATAGTTGTCACATACATCAGCCAAAGTAAACAACAATAGGAGCCACACAGCACTAAGGACACACACATGCAGCATATGTCAGGGTCCTTCATGTGCCTGGCTAACAAGGCAACATCACAAATGTCATACTGCTCAGACAACAGCATTGAGGAGAGGACACATGCAACTGGTCACTGAAATACACCTGCACAGTCAGAGGACGAAATAGGACATTGATACGATAAACAGGGCAATCCAATTAAACACACATTACCCAACATCAGCTGGACACAATAACAATGTCTACATCCATATCACATCGTAACATTGCCATGCATAGGATATGCCACATGTCAATTACAATTAAGTCAATGTGAACAATCAGGGATTGGGGCAGGTCCTGAGAGGCAATAGTGCTGCCAGGGCAATCACAACACCCACAGCCAGTGAAAGGTCTCACCATAAGAATATATATACACGGAGGGTCAAGTAGGACAAAAAGATGGCTATTCCCTATTTGGTACAAAGCAACACCTAGAGGCGATTAGGCAGACAAGTCTGATAACTCTATATTATACATGTGACACACAGGTGGGCCATAGGCCTATAACAATGCCCATATGAAGGACAGCAGATACCAATAACAAACAAGATCACAAAGTGAATTCATCAAAAGGCAGGCATGTTACGTCAAAATTGTCACAACACAGAAACACTAATTGTACCCTGTTTCATTGCAGAGGAACGTGGATCTCCTGCTGAGATCCCTGTCCCTGATTTCCCTGATGACATGGATGACGAGCCCATAAACATTCCCCAGGAGACCATCCAAAAGGTCCTTGAAACCCTCCAGACCCCACCTTCAGTCACAAGGAGGAGCACAGAACAAGCAGCCATCACAGAAGAATCACCCACCACCCCAATTGCAAGACCTGCCAGCTCCTACACAGCTGAGGACTCTGACGACACTGGCACCAGCTTTGAAAGAACTGTAGTTGGAGTACAGCGGGAGCTGGCTAAGGAGGTGCGGGTGGGGATGCAAAATATGGCAGCCAGCCTTGAGGGGGTGTGCTTGTGCATGATGTCATCTTCAGATCAGGCAGCAGCTATGCAAGCCCTAACATCCATACTGCATGGACTACAAGAAACTATAAAGGAATTCACCACTGCAGTAAGGGAGTTGCCACAACACCTCGCACCCCAAACTTTCCACTGCATGCACGAATGCAATCATGACTCCCTCAGGGCCGACCTGGCTGCCTACCATCGTGATGTAGCTGCTATTCTCAAAAACCAGCAGGCCCTCCTTGCTGCAGTACTGCCCTTAAGACCTTCACAGGGAGCAGCCACCGGGATGTCTGGCTCCACGTCTTCTAACACTGAGGTGTGTGTTGCCCCTTCACAACCAACAACAACAAGGACAAAGCAGGCAACACACACATCAGAAGAAGAAGACATGGAACAGATCACATTCACACGGAAGAGTACCCGGAAGCACTAGTTCCTGCACCATGGCCTACTTTGACCAAGGTCCTACGTTTTGTCAATTGCCAGTCTCACTACAACTATACTCAATGACTGTTCTGCTAACCACTGTATGACTTGTCAGCATTGCCAGTGAATGTCTCTCTCCTACTAATCGGCAAATCCTGTCCCTCTGCACTGTCTGTAACATCACCCCAGCATGTCAAGAGCATCATCCACACCCCTTCTGTAGGATCACCATGTAAGAATGCACCAGAACGGACTCAGCAAACATGGACAATGTACAATTTGCACTACAGCACCTATCAATAAATAGCACTTGCACACCTAGGGGCATATTTATACTCCGTTTGCGCCGAATGTGCGTCAAAAATGTTGACGCACATTCAGCGCAAACGTTGCCCCATATTTAAACCCTGACGCCTGAGCCGGCGCAAAAGGAAAATGGCGCTATGTGCGTCATTTTCTGGAAGCGGCACCACACCCTGCATTAATGACATGCCGGGTAGGCGTTCCCGTCTAAAAAACGACGCACACAGCGGTGCGTCGTATTTATGCTTCCGGGCAAAAATGACTCCCACGCGGTAGGCGGCGCAAAAAAATGACGCAAAGCACGAATAGCGTGAAATTTTAACGCCTGGGTCAGGGCAGGCGTTAAAATGGGGCAAACACACCTGTACTTAATCAGAACACACAGAACAAACAACAGAGCAGCAGAGCAGCAGAGCAGCAACAGGGAGACATGGAGGTGCTTTTTCTTCAGCGTGCACGTAGACGCAGAGCCCTGCAGCAACAACAGCAGCCACAACAACAACAGCAGGGACCCCAAAGACGGCGCAGAAGGCAGGAGAGGATATTCCGCCCAAGAACTACCCTGCATGGCCTCAGGGAACGGGACATCATCCAGAGGTACCGGTTGAACTGGCAGGCCATTCAGCAGCTGCTGAGAAATATTGAACAGCAGTTGGCCCCCACTTTAGTGACTCCCCGCACTATCCCAACAGAAACAAAGCTGCTTGCCGTACTTCACCTGCTGGCAAGTGGCTCGTTTCAGACAACTGGTGCCCTGGTTGGTGGAATATCACAACCATCATTCTCCGCATTCCTGCCTAAAGTACTGGATGCCATCATTTGCCTGACACCCCGCCACATCTGCTTCCCTAACACACTGCAGAAGCAGCAGGAAACTAAACAGGGGTTCTACGCCATCAGTGGCTTCCCGCACGTCCTTGGTGCAATCGACTGCACACACGTACGTCTTGTGCCACCTGCTGCAACAGAACACCTCTACCGCAACAGGAAGCACACACATTCAATCAACGTGCAGACCATAGTCGATCACCAAGGACTGATCACCAACATTGTGGCTAAATATCCTGGGAGTGTACATGACGCATTCATCTTCCGTCACTGCACCATCAACCAACACTTCCAGGATGGACGGTATGGCAATGGACTACTTGTTGGTAAGGACAAAAAACAAACTCATATACACACTGCACAGAAACCCCCTAGGACAAACAACACATACACCACAACAGCAACATCTAGACAGGAACACACTGAGGTACTCACATCACTAGCCATGTTTCAGAAGTCACCATTGAACCTGTCACACATTGGAATTTACTCTACAGCTTAATGTGAAGACATTAATGACTGTGGTTGCCTAAATGTCACCTTGCAAATTGGAAGTCTCACAATAACCTGTACACCAATACAATGCATAAGTTTAAAGGTATGGGATGGCCTGGGTATGTTCATATGAACGTTTCAAATACACTTTCATGTTTCAACTCTGCATGGAACTATCATCACACCCCCAGTGAGGACACACGGACACCTGTATCACAAGTCACAATGCTAGGGAGGACACACTGTACTGGAAAAACCAATACATCCTGCTGACAACCAGTTAGGCAACAAACATTTGCTCAGCCAAGGAAAAAAACTAAATGCCAAAGTTTTCACCAACAACCATAGGTTGTCACATTAGTACACAAAAGAGTCACAGACAACACAAGACAACTACTGCCATCAAAGATCCGTACAACAGTGCCTCCTACATCTAATTGATCCCATTCTGTGTTTCTCTTTCAGCTGATCAGGGGTATGGCATCCAGCCTTGGATAATGACACCATTTGGGAACCCAAATACTGCTGCAGAGCGGGCATACAATGACGCCCACAAGAGGACACGCAGCATTGTGGAGCGGACCTTTGGGATCCTAAAGTCAAGGTTCCGCTGCCTTGACATCACTGGCGGTAGCCTACTCTATTCCCCAGAGATGGTCTGTAAGATCATACTCACCTGTGCCATATTGCACAATATATGTGTAAAAAGGAATATTCCCCTCCTTGAACTGGACCCAGACATGCCTGAGGATGACAAAGAGGAGGATGCTGGCCTGCAACAGGAGGGGGAACAACCAAACATGGCAGCAGGAGTGCGTAGGCGCCAACAGCTTGTAAACAATTTTTTTTCTTAATGTATCTTAATAACTTGTATAGCACAATTGTAAATAAACACAGATAACAAACACCACATCATGCTTTGGCCTATGCATTTCTGACCACCTTTAGTTTGAAATTGCTGAAGAAGAATGTCGTCTCATTGAGCAATAATGCTATAACAATCATCACAACCAAAATTAACATCACAAATGTATGCACAGAGGGTAGGATGTGACATGATACATTACCATACACAGAGGCCAACAGGAGTACAAATGTGGCAATTACACATGCCGGATCCAAACACCTGAGACAGTCTCTCACCCAGCCCAAAAATTTAGATCATTTGAAAGTCACATCACACGTGTTCAGAGACAGGGTGGGACCATCCATGTGTACGTGACCATGTCATCAATGGCTTCTCTCAAGTGTGTGAGATGAGCAATACACAATTGGAACAACATTAGCTGCCACTAACTCAGGAGGAGACCTTGAAGTCACAGTGACAACATACACCCAGACAGGTGATAGTGGATCCACATTCCAACACACATGTACACATATGTCATACAATCAACCTAATATTTGAAAGTAGACCATCACAGTTGTGTCCCAGTTTGAACCTAGCAGGAAGAATGTAACATGCCACTAAACCAGTTAATGCAGAAAGGGACACAGACAACAACTAAATATTTTTCATCAGCACATCAGGAACGCTGAGAGTCTTGCAAACATAGTCATTGGAAAATGTTATGCAAGTTTGCTCAAAATCATCATTACTGCAAACGTCAAATGGGCTAATGAGATGAATGAATGGTCAACAGTCATTCATACCATATGGCCTTACATTAGCCTGCTGCTGCAGGTTTGCCATAATATAATCAATAAAACCCATGGATACAGTAGCTATTCTGGATGGTCAAATCCTAGGGTGCTGGGGGCCTAAGTCCACCTCTACCGCCCCCCAAACATACAAGAATCTTGTACTTGTGAACTAAACACATGCATAAGGCACATGTGTGGGCTACATGTCAAAAGTCCAACACAAATCAGAAACACAAAATCATAATGGGACATGGTTAGCCCCATAAAAACTGTAAGTGACTATTGCACTCCCTGTTAGGACTACAGATAAAAGCATCACCATCATAATTGGGCACACATTTTGGAGAAGGAATACATCATGGTATCCCATCCATCATTTCAAAATAGCCATCAGCAATTACCCAAAATATGTTGACAAATATGGTCAATACATTTTTTAACGTATCCTAAACATTACAGTGTGAATGCCCTCTATACATACAACAACGGACATGTGTCATATCCAACCACAAATGTGTATCACATAGCACCGTTTGACCATGACAAATCACCTTCCCCAAGTTAAAAACATGAAGACATAATAAAATAATTTGCTCAAAATTCTACACATACAGCATGGGTGTCATAATTTGTTCATGTACATGAGTGCACAGAATGCAGAGTCAATTATAAATGTATCCAAAAGTTTCACATATTTAGCCATCAAAGTATAATTTCCATCATATATTTTTTTGACTCAGCATCATGTGCACTACTGTACATGGAAAAAATATGACGCCCATGATGTATGCGTGGTAAAATTGACGCAACATGGACAATATGTTGGTCATCTCATTTACATTAAAAAATTATTAATATTCATATCATATTTTTTGACTCAGCATCATGTGCACTACTGTACGTGGAAAAAGATGACGCCCATGATGTATGCGTGGTAAAATTGACGCAACATGGACAATATGTTGGTCATCTCATGTACATTAAAAAATTATTAATATTCATATCATATTTTTTGACTCAGCATCATGTGCACTACTGTACGTGGAAAAAAATGACGCCCATGATGTATGCGTGGTAAAATTGACGCAACATGGACAATATGTTGGTCATCTCATTTACATTAAAAAATTATTAATATTCATATCATATTTTTTGACTCAGCATCATGTGCACTACTGTACGTGGAAAAAGATGACGCCCATGATGTATGCGTGGTAAAATTGACGCAACATGGACAATATGTTGGTCATCTCATGTACATTAAAAAATTATTAATATTCATATCATATTTTTTGACTCAGCATCATGTGCACTACTGTACGTGGAAAAAAATGACGCCCATGATGTATGCGTGGTAAAATTGACGCAACATGGACAATATGTTGGTCATCTCATTTACATTAAAAAATTATTAATATTCATATCATATTTTTTGACTCAGCATCATGTGCACTACTGTACGTGGAAAAAATATGACGCCCATGATGTATGCGTGGTAAAATTGACGCAACATGGACAATATGTTGGTCATCTCATGTACATTAAAAAATTATTAATATTCATATCATATTTTTTGACTCAGCATCATGTGCACTACTGTACGTGGAAAAAAATGATGCCCATGAAGTATGCGTGGTAAAATTGACGCAACATGGACAATATGTTGGTCATCTCATTTACATTAAAAAATTATTAATATTCATATCATATTTTTTGACTCAGCATCATGTGCACTACTGTACGTGGAAAAAAATGACGCCCATGATGTATGCGTGGTAAAATTGACGCAACATGGACAATATGTTGGTCATCTCATGTACATTAAAAAATTATTAATATTCATATCATATATTTTGACTCAGCATCATGTGCAATGTTATGCGTCAAAAAAAATGACGCACAATTGTGTATGCGTGAAAATATGACGCATAACGGGAAAATAAAAACGGCGGCCATTTTCAGCAGGAAGTGATGTAATAGGATATCCTGTTTACAAAATCTGTACTGGGAGTTAACTTTCACTTTCACTTTGCAGTCTCAGATTTATCTAGACTGTGTGGTTGTGTGAAAGGTGTTGTCCTGTGTTTTACTGCTTTTGTGTCCTGTGTCCCTTGTATTTTGTCTTTTTGTGAATCTATTCTTGTTGCATAACATTGTCTCAGTCTGTTTAGTCTAGTATTGTCTATTCCTGTTTATGTTTGTATTGTCTGTGGGAGTCTGTTGTGGGTAGGATAGTTTTTGGGGTTAGTTGGGCTATTTTTCTACTTTTTCATTTTCCTTCACACCTCTACCTTTCCCCATTTCCCACTTTTACTTTCTTATTTCATTTGTCAATTACTCTTGCTTTCAATATGTCAGGTAGGCCTCGCCTGTCCAGGATGGGTGAGGATGAATTGGGGGGATTCATATGGCTAGTTAGCCATTTCCTCCCACTGATGCTGGAGGCTGGGGGCCGTGTGATACAGGGGTATCACACGGAGGCAAGGAAAATCCGGTGGGAGAAGGTGCGCCATCACCTGGTCCAGGTCTACGGGAGCATGCGCAATGTCCATCAATTGAAGCACCGCTGGGCAGATCTGATCACCAGGGAACAGGACCTGCTTGACCACCTGGGAATCAGGATTGGTGGCCATGTTGGTGAGTACAAATCAATTACATGGGAATAATAGAAATCAGTGTGGGAACATGTGATGATTGTTACCCAATCTGCTAGATAAGTAGCTGACTGTGTGTAATGCTAGGGAAACCTAGGCCCATGTTTATATACATATATCCCCATTTTTGCACCACATTTTCACGCAATAACAGCAGCAACTTACAACATATATCTGTATTTTGCAAGTTTGGCCCCTCTCTGCGTGACAAAATGATGCAAATGCTGCGCTACAAAGGTATACATATGTGCCCTAATGTGTATTTGTTGCACAATGTTTATGAAGACCAATGCTAGCAGTCAGATGGCTCATTTTTTCTACACATACCAGATGCCTGTAGCTGTATGTAATGTAGTATTGCATTTGTGTCAGACAAGCAACACGTTAATGCCTCTATTTGTACTCTACAGGTCATAATGGCCAGTGAGTAAGTCATGTAGAAACAACATACCTACATATGTAGACGCCATAGCTAGACAGAAAATTTGTAACCCATGATGATGCTATACATGTGTGTTGCCTTCACGTCACATGAAGTTATATGTTGTCCACAGATATGTCACATGTGTGTGTGGTTGCTGTGTGTTGAACATGTCCACCTAGCCTGTTTGATTGTGAGTGGTCATGCAGTCCTCATGGAACCAGTTTTGGGATGTCTCTCTGGGATGCACATGCTGAGATGTATGGATAACATTATTGTTGGGGCATACTAATGGAGGGTTAACTTGGACGACACCTGACTGTCCTGGCCACTGCATGTGTGTAGTAGGGTGTGTAACTGTAGCAGGAGACTCATCCAATGTTAATGTTGAATACAAAGTCATCCATGCAGGATGAGCATGTGGGAAAGTGTATCATTACCATGTCATATTCACACAGTGTCATTGTAACTGAAATGATTTATCAGTTCACCCAGTCTGAGTATATTCTTCCTTTCATGCTTTACAGGTGGACCAGCCCCGTACACCGTGGGAGAGGTGGCACATTTTGACGACCCCGATACCTACAGTGAGTGTCGCCTGAGTGCTATATTCATTGTTTGGTAATGAAGCATGATGGACTACTGTGTGTTCAAGAGAATTCATGATTTGATGCGCTGGCCGTTCATTTGCATTGTTATTTTAGTGTGATATCAAATTGGACTTATGTTTCTGTAAAGCAATACCTAGCCATCTCTCAGATTGAGGGGCTGTAGGTCATTCCAGTTGGGCCGCAATGGGGAATGGGATGATTCATTTGGAATACACTGGTCAATGTAAGACTTGGTCGGGGACTTGGCATGAACTGAGTCTGCATATCAGACTGACAGTCTCCCATATAGCTTAGGCACATGGCTTTGATGACAAGTGCTTCTTCCTAGTTGAGGATGGACTGTGTACACTGTAGGTTGGATCTTCCGGGGGCATGTACTTCCACAAGGTGAACTAGAAGTGTGTGTGACTTGAGTGCAATGGCCTAGGTGTTCTGTCGAATCATGAGAATGGGTGTTCTACCTCCTCTGTGTGTGTTGTAAAACATGCCTCACTGATAGTATGTCATTTTGGCCTAAGTCATATCATTTTGACATGTGTGGACCTTGGATAGGACAATGTTTGGCTGACTACAACGTGTTGCTAGCCATTCATAGGTGTTGTGTGTGAAGGCACATACTTGTTGAACTTTCTATACACTCCTGGGTGTGCATTGAACATGCGATTGTTGGTTGTTCTTCCCACACCACCATCAAAGACTCAATCAATCAATCAATCACATTTATAAAGCGCGCTACTCACCCATAAGGGTCTCAAGGCGCTGGGGGGGAGGGGGTCAGTGCTCGAAGAGCCAGGTCTTGAGCTGCCTTCTGAAGGGGAGGTGTTCGGGTATGGCGCGAAGGTGACTGGGCAGGGAGTTCCAGGTCTTCGCTGCCAGAAAAGAGAAGGATTTTCCTCCGGCGGTGGTTTTGCGGATGCGGGGAACGGCTGCCAAGGCCTGACCGGTGGAGCGCAGAGTGCGCGGAGGGGTGTAGAAGGAGACGCGGGAGTTGATGAGTTTGGGTCCGAGGTTGTAGAGGGCTTTGTGTGCGTGGGTGAGGAGTCTGAAGGTGATCCTCTTGTTGACCGGGAGCCAGTGGAGTTTTCTCAGGTGTCCGGAGATGTGGTGGTGGCGAGGTATGTCCAGGATGAGTCGTGCTGCGGCGTTCTGGATCCGTTGAAGTTTCCTCTGCAGCTTGGTGGTGATGCCGGCGTACAGAGTGTTCCCGTAGTCCAGGCGGCTGGTGACGAGGGCGTGGGTGACGGTCTTCCTGGTGTCGATGGGGATCCAGCGGAAGATCTTGCGGAGCATGCGGAGGGTGTTGAAGCACGCTGAGGTCACCGAGTTGACCTGTCTGGTCATCGAGAGGGAGGAGTCCAGGATGAAGCCGAGGTTGCATGCGTGGTTGGTCGGTTGGGGAGTGCTGCCTAGGGCGGGGGGCCACCAGGAGTCGTCCCATGCGGAGGGGGTAGGGCCGAGGATGAGGACCTCCGTTTTATCTGTGTTCAGTTTCAGTCGGCTGTCTGTCATCCAGGTCGCTAGTTCCTTCATGCCGTCGTGCAGTCTGGTCCTTGCTGATGTGGGGTTGTTGGTGAGGGATAAGATGAGCTGGGTGTCGTCGGCGTAGGATATGATGTCGAGTCCGTGTTTGCGTGCGATGTTTGCCAGGGGGGTCATGTAGACGTTGAATAGGGTGGGGCTGAGGGAGGATCCTTGGGGTACGCCGCAGATGATCTCCGTGGCTGCGGATCTGAAGGGGGGGAGGCGGACTCTCTGGGTCCTTCCGGAGAGGAAGGAGATGACCCATTCCAGGGCCTTGCCTCTGATGCCGGCGCTGCAGAGGCGGTCTATCAGGGTGCGGTGGCAGACCGTGTCGAAGGCTGCAGAGAGATCCAGGAGAATGAGGGCCACGGTTTCACCCTTGTCGGTCAGGGCTCGGATGTCGTCCGTGGCTGCGATGAGGGCGGTTTCGGTGCTGTGGTTGGCCCTGAATCCGAACTGAGTGGAGTCGAGGGAGTCGGAGGTTTCCAGGGTGGCGGTGAGTTGAGCGTTGACGATTTTCTCAATCACTTTGGCGGGGAACGGTAGGAGGGAGATAGGCCGGAAGTTTTTGAGTTCGGTGGGGTCTGCTGTAGGTTTCTTTAAGAGGGCGTTGAGTTCTGCATGTTTCCAGCTTTCAGGGAAGGTAGCAGTGGTGAGGGAGGCGTTGATGACGTCTCGGAGGTGGGGTGCGATGATGTTGTCGGCCTTGTTGTAAATGTGGTGAGGACAGGGGTCGGAGGGTGATCCCGAGTGGATCGAGTTCATGACGCGGGTGGTTTCCTCGGTGGTGGTAGGGTTCCAGGCGAGGATGGTGGAGATGTCGTTTGCGGCTTCCGGGGGCGGGTTCATGTTGGTGGTCGTGAAGCTGTTGTAGATGTCGGCAATCTTACGGTGGAAGAAGGTCGCGAGGGAGTCGCAGAGGTCCTGTGAGGGAGGGATGGGGTTGGTTTCTGCTTCCGGGTTGGAGAGCTCTTTGACGATGCCAAATAGTTCCTTGCTGTTGTGGGCGTTGTTGTCAAGTCTGTTCTGGTAGGCTGTTTTTCGTGCGGTGCGGAGGCGTTGGTGGTGTTGGCGGGTGGTGTCCTTGAGAGCTGTCAGGTTTTCCTCTGTTGGGTTGAGGCGCCATGTCTTCTCGCGGAGGCGGCATTCTTTCTTGGAGTTTTTGAGTTCGGTGGTGAACCAGGAGTTTTTCTTGTGGTTGTTGGTGTTGGTTTGGGTCTTCAGAGGGGCCAGGAGGTTGGCGCAGTCGGAGATCCAGTTGGTGAGGTTGTTGGCGGCCTCGTTGGGGTTGCTGGTGCTGGTGGGTTGGTTCAGGGAGAGCGTTGCTGCGAGTTGTTCTGTGGTGATTCGGTTCCAGTATCTTTTTGGTGGTTGCCGGGTGTGGTGATGCACGGTGGTTTTCTTGAAGCTGAAGTGGACGCAGCTGTGGTCCGACCATGTGAGTTCGGTGGTGTGGCTGAAGGTGATGTGTTTGCTTGAGGAGAAGATGGGGTCGAGCGTGTGTCCGGCGTAGTGGGTGGGGGTGTTGACCAGTTGTTTCAGTCCCAGGTTGGCGAGGTTGTCTAGAACGGCGGTGGTGTTGTTGTCGGTGTGGTTCTCCAGGTGAAAGTTGAGGTCTCCTAGGAGGATGTAGTCGGTGGATGAGAGTGCGTGGGGGTTGACGAAGTCTGCGATGTCTTCGCTGAACTTGGTGCGGGGTCCTGGTGGTCTGTACATGAGGGTGCCTCTTAGGGTTGTCTTGGGGTCGATGTGGATCGCGAAGTGGAGGTGTTCGGCGTCGGGAAGTGAGTTGTCGGTGTGGGTCGAGATGCTGATGGAGCTTTTGTGTGCGATGGCGATGCCTCCTCCGGTGCGGTTGAAGCGGTCTCTCCGGATGATTTTGTAGCCGTCGGGGATGGCTATGGCGATGTCGGGTGCCGAGGAGGGGTTCATCCAGGTCTCGGTGAGGAAGGCGATGTCTGGGTTCGTTGAGTTGATGAGGTTCCACAGTTCGATGGCGTGCCTGTGGACGGAGCGGGTGTTGACCAGGATGCATTCGAGGTTGCTTCCGGGGGCGTCGTTCTTGGTGGTGGCGGTGTGGGTCCGTAGGCAGGTGAAGCAGCAGTTGCTGCAGGTGAAGGGTCCGTGGGTACGTTTGGGGGTGGCGCGGTAGCAGCCTGGCGCGCGGCCGGGGTTGAGGTTGGCGAGGGTGGCGGAGTCATAGGTCAAGCGGGGGGTGCGGGGGCAAGGGGTTCGGGCACTAGGCGCGGTCCAGGCGCGGACGGGCGCAGACGGGCTTGCCTTAGGCGCGCCTTCGGCGCGCCAGCGGCGCGTCCGCTGCGCGGCCTCGCAGCGGCCGCCATTTAAGGGGTAGGTGGGGAGGCGGGGTCAGCTGGGAGGCGGGAGGTGGGCGGGCAGGGGAGCTGGAAGCGGCAAAAAAGAGCGGCAAAAAAGAGCGGCAAAAAAGAGCGGCAAAAACGGCGGGAAAAGCGCGGTAGGAGCGGCGGGAAAAGCGGCAAGACGGCGAAAAGGGAACAAGAGCCTACTAAAATCTACTAAAAAGGAGGGGCTGAGAGGGGAGGACGGCGCACGGCACTCGGGGGCACACGCACGGGATACAAGGAGAGAAAAGGGAATTTCAGTCACTCGGGGGCACACGCACGGGATACAAGGAGAGAGAAGGGATTTCAGTCAGCACCAGCACAAGCTCAAGCACTCGGGGTACACGGGCAAGAAGGGGGGAGCACACTCACAGGAGAGGAAGGCAGTCAGGGACTGGAGGCGCTGCGTGAGCAGGGGAGCGACCTACCCGAGGGTCAGTGGTCGCTGGGATGTTAATGTGAAACAGGGTACCTAGGACTGTAGCAACCAGTATGTTACACGTACTTGACACCTTTTGTGACTTGAGTTAGTACCTAGGGCCAGATGTAGCAAACTGTTTCCAAGTTGCAAATGTCATAATTTTCTGTTTGTGAGTTGCAAACGTCTGTTTCCTATTCCGAAATGTATTTGGTGATTATGAACATATTTGCAAAATGCTTGTCCAAATCCAAAATATGAAGGGGTTTTCCAGACCTATTTGCAACTCACAGTGGTATGCAATTCCATTTGCAACCGAGTACGTGGTTGCAAAGTGAGTCGCTGTTATCATCCACTTGAAGTGGATGGTAACCCACTTGCTAACTGGAAGGGGTCCCCATTGTAACCCTTCACCTTTGTGAGTGGACCTAAATAATCCTGTACAAAACAGCCAGTGGTCCAAGGGACCACTAACTACCGTGAAATTATCCAAGATTGAAGTTGTTGTAATTTATTTCTAAGTGCAGCTCATTTTCCTTTCAGGTAAACGGCCTACACTTGGGGAAAAATAACCTGCTTTATTTAAAAGCAGTCACGGCCATGGAGGTCTGCTGTTCCCAGCAGGCCTCCATCCCCGTGAGTGCCCATAGTCGCTAAGGTGGCGCAACTTGGAACCCACATCATTGATGTTAATGAGGTGGGTCTTAGCGACCCCATAGCAACTTGCAGATGGTGTCAAAGACAACGTTCAGCATTGCAAATTGCTAGTCGCATTTTCCAACTTCCTACATCTGGCCCCTAGTGTAGACATTTGGTTATGGCCCATGGGTTCAATCTTAGCACACAACTAAATCCAAATGGCATTGAGTGAGGAGTGTGATTGTTATCACATAGAGTGACATATGTAGTGAAGTCAGTATGCGGAAGAGGTGCTGCCATGATGTCAAATGCCTTAGGTACGATTTGGATGAGTAGTTTAGGGTGATGTCATCCATCATGTAGAGACATGGATATGCTAGGTGTGATATGCCCTTATGTATGCATGCTTCACATGTACTTCCTCTGAGCCCTTCCGTGAACTATGTTGTGACAATTGCTGCAACCAATACATTTCTAGTAATGTACACATAACCCATTGTGCTATTCCACCCAATGCAAATCCAAAGGTAAATATTTGCCTTTTCTCTTCACAGCTGCAAACATGAGTGCCGCAGATCGCAACCAATTTGAGCGCCGTGCCATGAGATACAGGCACATCCTGCAGGTGCAGTGTGGGTATCGGAGGATGGGCCGCAAGTACCATTCTGATCGGGCCTCCGGGGCGTGGTGGGCCACACCACAGGCTCCCCCTACAGTGCCACCACCAACCACCAACACCACATCCACCAGGTCTGCCCAAGTGGACCCAGCAACGTCTGCAGCAATGGACCCTGCATCTTCCTCCCGACCTGGACCCAGCCGTGTGGTGGTAGCAGGACTCTCCCGTGGCCAACCAACTCCTGCCACAACATCAACCTCCGCCGGACACAAACCAGCACAGACCCTCCTGTGGACCCAGCTGCCTTCCTGGCATTGACCAGAAAATTGGACAAGTTAGTGAAAAAGGTGGACGACCTGAGGGAGGACATGAGTTACGTCAAAAAGAGGGTCCGCTCCATCAGGCGCACACTACAGAGGGCAAATCTGTAGAACTTTTGCCCTCTTGAACTTTTACCCCTCCCCTCTCACCTCTTTCCTATTTTCTACTGTTAGTTGGGTTTTGGGGATTAGTATTAGGATAAGTATAGGTAATTAGCTTAGTTAGTGTTAGGGAAGGGGGTGGGGGGTCCTTATTCTTTCTATCTTATATTTTTGTGTGGGTGGGTGGGTGGGAGGCAATGTTGGGATTCCTGTTTACAAAAATAAATAAAAATAAAAAATAAAAAAAATAAAAATTCTGAAAATCACAAAAAATATATGTTTGTTTAGGATAGTATAGTATGTGTGTAGGTTAGTAAGTGTTGTCCTGCATGTGTCTTGTCTCATAATGGAGGGTGGGGGGTTGATGTTTAGATCGTTTCGTTACATGTGTAGAGTAAGTTTAGCTTAGGTTAGTTAGGGACAGTTGTGGGTTAGTAGTAGTCAGGTTAGATTAGTGTAGGTTTACCTTTCCCTTAGTTGCCTCTTGTATTACTCAATTGAAATAAATATTTAGTTAACCCTTTACATGATGCGTTAGGTGCTACATTATCATGGCCTTGACATCAGTGTAGCAGAATGTTTTAGTATGACATTTGTGTCCTATGCTCGCCATCCCCAGGAAATTGAGGTTTCACATCCCAGCTACCCGTGTGCTAACTTGGTAAGTATCCACCATGTGGGAGACCCACCATTGGTAGTGTGCATTGATCACCAAGGTTTTGTTTCGGTATGTATCCTACTTCACAAAGAGTGCTTCCAGACTTGTTATTGTGGGTAAATTGATAGGTGGGACAGCAGTGTGAAGTTCAGGGAGATCTTTGTAGATGAGGAGTTGTTCACACTCTTGTCTTGTTGCTTTCATTGCTGACCTACATCATGTGTGTACTGATTCAGCATAACTTTCCTTCATGGAAGTATACTCCGTGAGGGTGATTGATGCAGTGTAATTTGTTCATGATTCCTTACATCATGCGGCATTAATTCATATTTATGTATTGCATGGTGCCTACATTTCTCAGCCACCATTTGTTCTCTGGAATAGCGATAGATGGTGCATCATTCTGTCCAACACAGCATGATTGTGTGTGCTTAGTTCCTTCATCAGTTATTTTCCTCAGTATGGTAAGGCTATGATGCAATCCTGGCCACTGCACAGATGTTTCAGTATACATGAAATCAGGACAGTAGTATAGAGAATCTACATGGTTGCCACACAGCCACTTTGGAGTTAGGTACTGCACAGTTGAAGTGTGAAATGACACAGATACACAATAGGTGTGCAAGTGCTATTTATTTATAGGTGGTGTAGTGCAAATTGTCCATTCACCATATTTGCTGAGTCCGTTCTGGTGCATTCTTACATGGTGATCCTACAGAAGGGGTGTGGATGATGCTCCTGACATGCTGGGGTGATGTCACAGACAGTGCAGAGGAACAGGAATTGGCAAATAGTTGGAGAGAGACATTCACTGGCAATGGGGACAAGTCATACAGTGGATTGCCAAACAGTCATTGAGTGTAGTTGTAGTGAGACTGGCCTTTGACAAAACGTAGGACCTTGGTCAGAGTAGGCCATGGTGCAGGGACTAGGGCTTCCGGGTACTCTTGCGTGTGAATGTTATCTGTTCCATGTCTTCTTCTTCTGATGTGTGTGTTGCCTGGTGTGTCCTTGTTGTTGTTGGTTGTGAAGGGGCAACACACACCTCAGTTTTAGAAGACATGGAGGCAGACATCCCGGGGGCTGATCCCTGTGGAGTTATGAAGGGCAGTACTGCAGCAAGTAGGGCCTGCTGGTTTTTCAGAATGGCAGCCACATCACGATGGTAGGCAGCCAGGTCGGCCCTGAGGGGTTCTATGTTGCATTCGTGCACACGTTGACTGGCTTGCAGTTGTAGTTGTTGTGTCAACTGGATGACAGCTGTGCAGATTTCCTTGTGTTTTTAAAAGTTCCTGCAAGAGCAATGTTCGGGCTTGCATTGCAGCTGCCTGATCACCAGTAGACATCATGCACGAACGCACCCCCTCAAGGCTGGCTGCATAGTTTGCATCCCCACCCGCACCTCCTTGGCCAGCTCCCGCTGGACCCCAACGACGGTTCTTTCGAAGCTGGTGCCAGTGTCGTCAGAGTCCTCAGCTGTGGTGGAGCTGGCAGGTCTTACAATTGGGGTGGCGGGTGGTTCTCCTGTGGTGGCTGCTTCTTCTGTGCTCCTCCTTGTGACTGAAGGTGGGGTTTGGAGGCTTTCAAGGACCATTTGAATGGTCTCTTGTGGGATGTTTATGGGCTCGTCATCCATGTCATCAGGGAACTCAGGGACAGGCATATCGGCAGGAGATCCGTGTTCCTCTGCAATGAAACAGGGTACAATTAGTGTGTCTGTGTTGTGACAATTTTGCACTAAGATACAAGCCTTTGGATGCCTTAACTTTGTGCTCTGTGTTTGTCTTGGTATCTGCTGTCCGTCATAGGGCATTGTTGTAGGCTTATGGCCCACCTGTGTGTCACATGTATGATATGGAGCTATCAGACATGTCTGCCTGATCACCTCTAGGTGTTGCTTTGTAATTATTTAGGAATAGGCGTGTTTTTGTCCTACTCCTCCCTCGGTGTTTAACTATTGTTATGGAGGGACATTTTGTTGGGTGGGCTCTCATTAGCCTACATGTGATTACTGGCTTTCTAGGCAGCAGGATAGCTAATGGTGTGGGGGACTAAGTCTGACCCACTTGTAAATAACTCTGTCACCCTGATATTTCATTTTGCTCAGACTAACTAGCAGTGCCTCTGGTCTCCCACATCAAAGGAATGTTTAGACATCCGAGCGCATGACATCTTTGGAACTTCTCAGGGAAGTCGTGGAAACTCAGATCTTACACAATTATGTATTTTCCGGTATGTTCCCATACACAAATGAGAAAGACAGTATTTGTTTAATATGAGGTTTCATTGTACAACTGACTTGTTGAAATTTAGGTGTGAGCCACAATAACCCAAACAATACACACTGTTAGAATTGAAATAGTCCGCAGGAGAGTAATACATTAGTACACAGCTATCATCAACAGTTTCTACTCTCCCTCTGCTTGTTCTATGTATAGCACAGCATGTTAAGTTTGGAGCTTGCCTGTCGGAATCACTGGGGAGACATCATCCCTCATATCAGAGGAATGGCCTGTGATCTGGTTGTGCATCAGCAGCAAGGCAGGCAGCATCTAGTTGTGTTTCTCTATTTGGAAACTCCCTCTTGCGTGTCTTGGGACAAGGAAGTGATTTTATAAGTCATATGTCATCGTGATGACAAAGTTTCCCTACGCAGGAATGCCAAACCTTAACCCCTACCACATCTATCAGCAAAGTACAAGACTGTATCCTTGACTGGGGCACAGAGAGAATATGTTCTGGCAAACTCCAGTGCAGAAGTAGGCAAAACAGTGTAATTTGACTAATTAACAACACCTTAGGACTGGCTATTTGCTAAATTAACTGATAGGAAGGGCAATGAGAAGCATTTAGTGCAAAGTGCTCTGAGGCTCTTAGATGTGAGCAAATGAGTATAAGTACATTCAGGGTAAGATGCACAAAGGCCTCCAGCCTGAGGCTAATGCGCAAAGTATACGTTACACTTGCCACAATACACTTTGACTGACTGTGGGTGTTGTGACTGCCCTGCCAGCACACTTGCCTCTCAGGACCTGCCCCATACACTTTTTATTCAAATTGCATGAACTGTACATGTTACGTGGCATTACCTATGCATGTCAATGTTAGGATGTGGTATGGATGTAAACATTGTTGATGTTTGAAGATGATGTTGGGTCATGTGTGTTTAATTGGATTGGCCTGTTTATCGTATGAAGGTCCTATTTGGTTGTCAGACTTTGCAGGTGTGTTTCAGTGACCAGTTGCCTGTGTCCCCTCCTCAGGTGTTGTCTGAGCAGTATGACATTAGTGATGTAGCCTTGTTAGCCAGGCACGTGAGGGACCCTGACGTATGCAGCATGTGTGTGTCGTTAGTGCTGTGTGGCTCCTATTGCTGTTTAGTTTGGCTTATGTATGTGTCACGTATGGACATTCGGCATTTGAGTGTACTGGTGCCTTTGTCTTATTTCTATGAATAGTTGCGGATGTCATCCTCACCCCCTAATTTGGGTATGTATGTTCCATGGGGAGGTTCCTGCCATTTGGTACTATAGCTGCACAGAGATGAGAGGTATTATTGTCAACTGTTGTGGCAGTTACATTGCAGTTGTTGTTTTGGATACTGCATTACTGATAGGGACCTAGTTGATGTAGGATAGATTTTGCAATACAAGTGCCTGGATGTGAGTTTGACGTAGTGGCCTTCACACCTGTTGCTGCTTTCCCTTGGCTCTATTGTTGTAATTACAGGATGGCCCCATGGGACTGTTGTTGGTGCTGTATTTTGTCGTGCCCCAGATTCAGTCTGTGCTGGGCATGCCCCCCTGCCGTGCCCCTTTACCCATGCCACTTCATATATGTGCTGACTTACGTGCATTGTGTAGTAGGTATTCCCCCCCTGCTTACAGTCCCCATTATTGCAATTTAATTCTCCATGCGACTTACCCTGCATGTGCGTTGTGTCGTGGTAGTCTGCGCTGTCCTGTCCTTGAATCCCTGTGACGATCTCCTCCGGGATGACGGCTGCGACCATCTCCTCCATGTGGTCCAGGGCCTCCTGTTGTGCTGGACTCCCCCCTCCAGTCTGCATTGCTGCCTTCCTGTTCCTGGCCATTTTCTCTTTTGTCCTACGTTTGCAGTCATGCCAGCGTTTCTTACACTCAGTGACTGTGCGGCGTTCTTCAGCCACACTGTTGATCTTGTCCACTATTTGTTTCCATATGGCCTCTCTCCTACTGAGTGGCAATTTAGAGGAGATGAAAAGTTGGTGCTGGTGTTCCGTCACTTCTTTCACCAGGATTTCCTGCTCCTCTTCACTGAAGCAACACTTTCTTTTTTTCCTAAAAATGTCCTGGTTCTTGTATGGATCCTCCTGGCTGGTTCATGGTCTGCTCTCATCCTCCTGGGGTCTGTACTGGCATCTGGGATCCATTTTGGCTCTCCTCTGCTGAGAGGGCAGTTTTCACGCAAAAATGTAACGCAATAGGGTGAAAAAAAACAGCGCTTTCAGGATTGCGCTGTCGTAAATCAACCCACAGTGATGTGCGTCGCCTTTACGTTGGTTTCCTTTACGACGGAACGCCGCTGTGTGCGTCACGAAATAATGACTCCCACCTGTTAGTTGCGCCGCCGTACGCCAAAGTATAAATTTGACGCTCGCACGGCGCTTCAAAATGGCGTTAGACGGCGCTAATTTTTTTGACGCAAAACTGCGTTAGCGCAGTTTTGCGTCAAAAAGTATAAATATGGCCCCTAATATGTCTCTGTGTTATTTGACACATCAACTGTGCAGTAGATAACTCTAAAGTGCTTGTGTGACAACCATGTAGCTTGTCAATACAACTGTCCTGACATCATGTAGTCTGATACATCTGTGCAGTGGCCAGGATTGCATCATAGCCTGGCCATCCTGAGGAGAATAACTGATGAAGGGACAAACCACACACAATCGTGCTGTGTTGGACAGAATAATGCTCCATCAATAGCAATCAAAGTCAACTAATGGTGGCTGATAAATGTAGGCACCATGCAATACTAAAACATGAAATTATGCAGTATATTCTAAGCAAACAGAACTAAACACAGCATCAATCACCCTTTCTGAGTATACTTCCATGAAGGGAAGTCATGCTGAATTTTTTCACACATGATCTATGTCAGCAATGAAGACAAGACAAGAGTGTTAACAACACCTCATCTACAAAGATGTCCCTGAACATCACACTGCAGTCCGACCTAATAAATTACCCACAATACCAAGTCTGGAAGCACACTTTGTGATGTAGAATACATACTCATCAACACAATTCCTTGGTGATCAATGTAAACTACAAATGGTGGTTCTATCAAATGGTGGATACTTACCAAGTTAGCACAGGGGTAGCTGCCATTTTAAACCTCTATTTTCTTCGGTGTGTAGCATAGGACACAAATGTCATAGAAAAACAATCACCTACACTGATGTCAAAGCCATGATCAAGTAGCAGTTAACACATAATGCAAAGGGTTAACTATATATTTATTCATATGTATTCACACCAGAGGCAACTAAGGGAAAAGTCATACCTACACTAATCTAACCTGACTACTCCTAACCCACAACTGTCCCTAACTAACCTAATCTAAACTTACCCTCCACATATAACGAATCGATCTAAACATCAACCCCCCACCCACCATTATGAGACAGGACACATGCAGGACAACACATACTAACCTACACACATACTATCCTAAACAATCATATATATTTTTTTTTTTATATATATATATATTTTTTTATTTCTAAACATGCAGGAATCCCAACATTGACCCCCACACACTCAAAAATGAAAAATAGAAAGAACAAGGACCCCCCACCCTCCTCCCTAACACTAACTAAGCTAACAACCTAAACTAACCTAACACTATTCCCCAAAACCCACCTATCATGAAAAAAAGGAAAGAGGGGAGGGATAAATTAAAATGAAACAAATAAGTCCTAGAGGTTGGCCCTCCGTAGGGTCTGCCTGATGGACCTGACCCGCTTCTTAATGTACGCCACATCCTGGCTCAGCTTGTCCACCTTCCGAATGAACTTGTCCATTTTCCTGTCTAAAGCTTGGAATGCCGCAGGGTCAATAGGAGGTGCTGCTGCTGTCTGTGTGCTGGCAGAGGTGCTCGGTGTGGGAGTTGTTTGGAGCCCACTGGACTGTCCTGCAGCTCTGAAATTGCTGGGTCCAGGTTGTGCTGCAGAGGAAGGGACAACTGTCCCCGCCGTTGCTGGGGCCACTTGGGGAGAACTGGTGGATGTGGTGGTGGTGGCTGTAGTGGGCAACGTTGGGCCACCCTGTGGTGAGGCCCACCATGCTCCAGAGGCCCGATCCGCCTGGTATTTTCGAACCATCCGTCGGAACCCCGACTGCACCTGCAGGATGTGCCGGTATCTCATTGCCCGCCTTTCAAAATCATGCCTCTGTGCGGCACTCATGTTTGCAGCTGTGAAGAGAAAGGGCAACTATTCATCATAGGAAATGCATTGGGTGGAATAGCACAATGGATCAATTGGAAATTACTTTTAATGTAGTTGTAACAGCTAATTTCACCACATAGATCATTGAGGCCCGTATTTATACTTTTTGACGCTAAACTGCGCTAACGCAGTTTAGCGTCAAAATGTTTTGCGCCGGCTAACGCCATTCTGAAGCGCCATGCGGGCGCTGTAATTATTGACTGGCGTTAGCCGGCGCTAGCAGACCGGCGCTGCCTGGTGTGCGTGGAAAAAAACCACGTACACCAGGCAGCGCCAGCGTTGGGGAAAATGGCGTTAGTGCGTCTTAAAATGGTGCAAGTCAGGTTGACGCCAAAAAATCGCCTCCACCCGATTTGCGCCATTTTTAACGACGCCCAGACGCCATTTACATGACTCCTGTCTTAGTAAAGACAGGAGTCATGCCCCCTTGCCCAATGGCCATGCCCAGGGGACTTATGTCCCCTGGGCATGGTCATTGGGCATTGAGGCATGTAGGGGGGCACAAATCAGGCCCCCCTATGCCAAAAAAAAAATATAAAAAAAATAAAAAATTATACTTACCTGAACTTACCTGAATGTCCCTGGGATGGGTCCCTCCATCCTTGGGTGTCCTCCTGGGGTGGGCAAGGGTGGCAGGGGGGGTCCCTGGGGGCATGGGAGGACAGCTGTGGGCTCATTTTGAGCCCACAGGTCCCTTAACGCCTGCCCTGACCCAGGTGCTAAAATCCGGCGCAAATGCGGGGTTTTTTGCCCCGCCCACTCCCGGGCGTGATTTTTGCCCGGGAGTATAAATACGACGCATTTGCGTCGCAGTCATTTTTTTAGACGGGAACGCCTACCATGCATCTCATTAACGCAAGGAAGGCGTTCACGCAAAAAAATGACGCTCTTTCCTCATACTTTGGCGCTAGACGCGTCTAACGCCAATGTATAAATATGGCGTTAGTTTTGCGCCGAATTTGCGTCGAAAAAAACGACGCAAATTCAGCGCAAACGGAGTATAAATATGCCCCTGAAAGTCCCAGAGGAAGTACATGGGAAGCCTGCATACAAAGGGCATCTCACACCTAGCATATACATGTCTCTACATGATGGGTGACATCAGCCTAAACTTCTCATCAAAATAATTGGTAATGCAGCTGACATTATGGCTCCACCTCCTCCGCCTATTGCCTTGACTACATATGTCAGTCTATGTGATAACAATCACAACCCTCAATATCTGCCATTTGTAAATGTTTTTGCTAGTATAGAACTCATGTGCCATAACCGAGTGTGTACACTAGGTTCAAAACAAAGTTGCAAATGGTCACAAGTATGTGTAACATACTGGTTGCTACAGTCCTAGGTACCCTATTCCCAAACACATGGCAGTCTTTGAGGGGGGGGATGGGAAGAACAACCAACAATCCCATAATCAATGCACACCCAGGAGTGTATAGAAAGCTCAACAAGTTTTTGCCTCCACACACACAACGCCAGTGAAGGGCTAGCAACAAATTGGAGTCAGCTAAACCTTGTCCTATCCAAGGTCCACACATGTCAAAATGTACTGACTTAGGCCAACATCACATACTACCAGTGAGGCATATTTTTCTACAGACACAGAGGAGCAAGAACACCCATGATCATGAGTAGAATGTACACCTAGGCCATTGCACTCTAGTCCCACACACTTCTAGTACAACTTGTGGAAGTTTATGCACCCGGAAGATCCAACCTACAGTGTACTCAGTCCATCGTTAACTAGGGAAGCAGCATATTTCAGACAAGCCTTTTGCAGAAGCTATCTGGGAGAATGTCAGTCTGAAATGCAGACTCAGTCCGAGACAAGTCCAAGAATATAAATATAATAGACCAATGAAGAATTTTTTTTGACTCTGCATTATGTGCACTCCTTTGCGTAAAAAAATATGACGCACAAGCTGTATGCGTGAAAAAATGACGCATAGCGGGGGAAAAACGGCAGCCATTTTATGCAGGATGTGATGGAATAGGATATCCTGTTTACAGAATCTGTACAGTGGGTGTACTTTCACTTTCACTTTGCAGTCCCAGATTATTCTAGACTGTGTGGCTGTGTGGAAAGTGTTGTCCTGTGTATTAGTGCTTTTGTGTCCAGTGTGCCATCTCAATTGTGTTTTTGTCATCATTGTCTTGTTGTTGAATACTGTCTGAGTCTGTGTTGTATTATTTTGTCAAGTCCAGAGTTTTATTTATTGTCTGTGGGAGTCTGTTGTGGGTACTGTAATATAGGGGTTAGTTGGGCTCTTCTTCTTAAGTTTTCTTTGTATTTCACCACTCTACCTTTCCCCATTTCTCCCTTTTCCTTTTTCTACAACTTTTTCCCCTTTGTCAGTGCTGACATGTCTGGTAGGCCACGGCTTTCCTGGATGGGTGAGGAGGAATTGGGGGGATTTATATGCCTTGTTTGCCATTTCCTCCCACTCATGCTGGAGGCTGTGGGTAGGGTGATACAGGGGTATCACACGGAGGCCCGTAAAGTCCAGTGCGGGAAGGTGCGCCATCACTTAGTCCGTGTATATGGTAGCCTAAGGAATGACCATCAACTGAAGCACCGCTGGGCTGATCTGATATCCAGGGAGCAAGATCTGCTGGACCACCTGGGAATCAGGATTGGTGGCCATGTTGGTGAGTACAGATCAATTACATGTGCACAATTTAAAGCTGTGTGGCGACATGTGATGATTGTTACCCAATCTGCCAGATAAGTAGCTGACTGTGTGTAATGCTAGGGAAACCTACTGGGTAATTGATGCACAATGTGAAGGAAGACAAATGCTAGCAGTCAGGTAGCTCATGTTTTCTACACATACCGGTTGCCTGTAACAGTATGTAATGTAGTGCTGCCTTTGTGTCAGACAAGAAACACGTTAATGACTCAATTTGAACTCTACAGGTCACAATAGCCAGTGAAAAATGGATGTTGAAACATCATACCTACATATGTAGAGGCCATAGCTAGACTGACATTTCTAAACCCAACATGATGCTATAAATGAGTGCTGCCTTCACGTCAATTGAAGTTAGCAATGTTGTCCACACATATGTCACATGTGTGTCTGGTTGGTGTGTGGAGAAAATGACCACATAGGCTGTTTGAGTTTGAGAGGTCATGCAGTCCTCAAGTGACCAGCTTTTGGATGTCTCTCTTGGATGCACATGATGAGATGAATGCACCCCTATATTGTTGGGGCATACTAATGGAGGTGCATCTTTGACACCACATGACTGTCCAGGCCACTGCATGTGTGTAGTAGGGTGTGTAACTGTAGCAGGACACTCATCCAATGTAAATGTTGCTCAAGAATAATTCCATGCAGTATGAGCATGTGTGAAAGTGTTTCATTACTCATGTCATATTCTCACATTGTCTTTGTAATTGCAATTGTTTGTCAGTGCACGGATTCCGAGTATATTCTTCCTTCCATGCTTTACAGGTGGACCTGCACCGTACACAGTGGGAGAGGTGGCTCATTTTGAGGACCCCGAAACCTACAGTGAGTGTTGCATGTGTGCTATTTTTAATGTTTGCTGGTGATGCATGATGGACTACTGTGTGTTCAACATAATTCAAGGTTTGATGCGCTGCCCATTCATTAGTATTGTTCCATTAGTGGGATTTCAGTTATCACTTCATTTTGAGTTGACCTACGCTTATCCATTTCTCAGATTTTGGGTCTGTAGGCCATTCCAGTAGGGCCCGCTATGGGGAATGGGGTGAGTCATGTGGAATACACTGGTTAATGTAAGAGTTGCTCTGGGACTTGTCTCGGACTGAGTCTGCATTTCAGACTGACACTCTCCCAGATAGCTTCTGCAAACGGCTTGTCTGAAATCTGGACTGAGTACACTGTAGGTTGGATCTTCCGGGGGCATGTACTTCCACAAGTTGTACTAGAAGTGTGTGGGACTAGAGTGCAATGGCCTAGGTGTACATTCTACTCATGATCATGGGTGTTCTTGCTCCTCTGTGTCTGTAGAAAAATATGCCTCACTGGTAGTATGTGATGTTGGCCTAAGTCAGTACATTTTGACATGTGTGGACCTTGGATAGGACAAGGTTTAGCTGACTCCGATTTGTTGCTAGCCCTTCACTGGTGTTGTGTGTGTGGAGGCAAAAACTTGTTCAGCTTTCTATACACTCCTGGGTGTGCATTGATTATGGGATTGTTGGATGTTCTTCCCACCCCCCCCTCAAAGACTGCCATGTGTTTGTGAATAGGGTACCTAGGACTGTAGCAACCAGTATGTTACACATACTTGTGACCATTTGAAACTTTGGGGCATATTTATACTCCGTTTGCGCCGAATTTGCGTCGTTTTTTTCGACGCAAATTAGACGCAAAACTAACTCCATATTTATACTTTGGCGTTAGACGCGTCTAGCGCCAAAGTTCATGGAGTTAGCGTCATTTTTTTGCGTGAACACCTTCCTTGCGTTAATGATATGCAAGGTAGGCGTTCCCGTCTTAAAAAATGACTCTGATGCATATGCGTCGTATTTATACTCCCGGGCAAAAATGACGCCCGGGAGTGGGCGGGGCTAAAAAACCTGCATTAGCGTCGGATTTTAACGCCTGGGTCAGGGCAGGCGTTAAGGGACCTGTGGGCTCAGAATGAGCCCAGAGGTGCCCTCCCCTGCCCCCAGGGACACCCCCTGCCACCCTTGCCCACCCCAGGAGGACACCCAAGGATGGAGGGACCCACCCCAGGGACATTAAGGTAAGTTCAGGTAAGTATTTTTTTTAAATTTTTTTTGTGGCATAGGGGGGCCTGATTTGTGCCCCCCTACATGCCACTATGCCCAATGACCATGCCCAGGGGACATAAGTCCCCTGGGCATGGCCATTGAGCAAGGGGGCATGACTCCTGTCTTTGCTAAGACAGGAGTCATTTCAATGGGGGTTGGGCATCGTAAAAAAATGGCGCAAATCGGGTTGAGGCGATTTTTTTGCCTCAGCCTGACTTGCACCATTTTTGGACGCCCATACTCCATTTTCCCCCTACGCCGGCGCTGCCTGGTGTACGTCGTTTATTTTCACGCACACCAGGCAGCGCCGGCGGCTAACGCCGGCTAACGTCATTGAATAAATACGGCGCCCGCATGGTGCTTCAGAATGGCGTTAGCCGGCGCTAATTTTTTTGACGCATAACTGTGTTAGCGCAGTTTTGCGTCAAAAAGTATAAATATGGCCCTTTGTTTTGAACCTAGTGTACACACTCGGTTATGGCACATGAGTTCTATACTAGCAAATCCAATTACAAATCGCAGATATTGAGGGTTGTGATTGTTATCACATACACTGACATATGTAGTCAAGGCAATAGGCGGAGGAGGTGCAGCCATAATGTCAGCTGCATTACTAATTATTTTGATGAGAAGTTTAGGCTGATGTCACCCATCATGTATAGACATGTATATGCTAGGTGTGAGATGCCCTTTCTATGCAGGCTTCCCATGTACTTCCTCTGAGACTTTCAACGATCTATGTGGTGATATGAGCTGTTACAACTACTGTAAAAGTAATTTCCAATTGACCCATTGTGCTATTCCACCCAATGCATTTCCTATGGTAAATAGTTGTCCTTTCTCTTCACAGCTGCAAACATGAGTGCCGCACAGAGGCATGATTTTGAAAGGCGGGCCATGAGATACCAGCACATCCTGCAGGTGCAGTCGGGGTTCCGACGGATGGCCCGAAGATACCAGGCGGATCGGGCCTCCGGAGCATGGTGGGCCTCACCACAGGGTGGCCCAACGTTGCCCACTACAGCCACCACCACCACAACCACCAGTTTTCCCCAAGTGGCCCCAGCAACGGCGGGGACAGTTGTCGCTGCCTCTGCAGCACGACCTGGACCCAGCAATATCAGAACTGCAGGACAGTCCAGTGGGCTACAAACAACTCCCACACAGAACACCTCCGCCAGCACACAGACAGCAGCAGCACCTCTAATTGACCCTGCGGCATTCCAGGCTTTAGACCGCAAAATGGACAAGTTCATTTGGAAGGTGGACAAGCTGAGCCAGGATGTGGCGTACATAAAGAAGCGGGTCAGGTCCATCAGGCGGACCCTACGGAGGGCCAACCTCTAGGACTTATATGGTCTATTTTAATTTATCCCTCCCCTCTCTCCTCTTTTCTTTTTATCATGATAGGTGGGTTTTGGGGATTAGTGTTAGGTTAGTATAGGTTGTTAGCTTAGTTACTGTTAGGGAGGAGGGTGGGGGGTCCTTATTCTTTCTATTTTTCATTTTTGTGTGTGTTGGTCAATGTTGGGATTCCTGTCTGTTTAGAAAAAAATATATATATTAAAACAATTTATAAAAAAAATACAAAAAAATATATGATTGTTTAGGATAGTATAGTATGTGTGTAGGTTAGTATGTGTTGTCCTGCATGTGTCCTGTCTCATAATGGTGGGTGGGGGGTTGATGTTTAGATCGATTTGTTATATGTGTAGAGTAAGTTTAGCTTAGGTTAGTTAGGGACAGTTGTGGGTTAGGAGTAGTCAGATTAGATTAGTGTAGGTATGACTTTTCCCTTAGTTGCCACTGGTGTGAATACTTATGAATAAATATATAGTTAACCCTTTGCATTATGTGTTAACTGCTACTTGATCATGGCCTTGCCATCAGTGTAGGTGATTGTTGTTCTATGACATTTGTGTCCTATGCTACACACCGAAGAAAAAAGAGGTTTAAAATGGCAGCTACCCCTGTGCTAACTTGGTAAGTATCCACCATTTGATAGAACCACCATTTGGAGTTTACATGGATCACAAAGGATTTGTGTTGATGAGTATGTTTTCTACATCACAAAGTGTGCTTCCAGACTTGGTATTGTGGGTAATTTATTAGGTCGGACTGCAGTGTGATGTTCAGGGACATCTTTGTAGATGAGGTGTTGTTAACACTCTTGTCTTCTTGTCTTCATTACTGACATAGATCATGTGTGCAAAAATTCAGCATGACTTCCCTTCTTGGAAGTATACTCAGAAAGGGTGATTGGTGCTATGTTTAGTTGTGTTTGCTTAGATTAGACTGCATAATTTAATGTTTTAGTATTGCATGGTGCCCACATTTATCAGCCACCATTAGTTGACTTTGATTGCTATTGATGGAGCATTATTCTGTCCAACACAGCATGATTGTGTGTGGTTTGTCCCCTCATCAGTTATTCTCCTCAGGATGGTCAGGCTATGATGCAATCCTGGCAAATGCACAGATGTATCACACTACATGATGTCAGGACAGTTGTATTGACAAGCTACATGGTTGTCACACAGTGTCAACACCAGAACAGTACGCGCTCTATTGGCGTCAAAAAATGCAAAAAAAACATCACTTTCAAAATAACATGATTCATGCATTGTGCTGATATGTTGTCTTTTACCCTTTTGCATTGCAGAGTTCAATCCTAAACACTTATTCTTAATATGTTTACAAATACTGTTTCTTTGCAAGGTATTGCTGCAGGTTTTCAGAGTGGGTTAGGGTGTGGCCTCTTTCCAGGACCTTCCAGAGACTTTCCCTGCAACATGCCTGGGCGTGGTTCTGGGCTGGGCCAAGACTCTATATAAGGAGAGTCAGTCCAACTCCCAGTGCTCACTATTCAGAGGTTCCAGTGCAGAAGAGCAGCTATTTCCAGAACTTCAGTTCCAGTGGCCTTTTTGATCTCCCAGTTCTGCTTTGAAATCTTCATTGGTGCATCTTGTTCCTGGTTGGTAAGACGGTAGTTTAGGTTTATTCCCAATACCGTTTATTTTATCTAGAATTATCTCATTCTAAGATCTGATCATTTATTTATGTCAACAATTTGTTTTAAGGTTATAAAAAGTGCACTCGAGTATTTTGTTAAAGTGTGTACATGGATGTTTATGAATCGGCAAGAAGCACTATTTGTTTATAGTTTTGAAACTCATGTTACATTGCGCGCCAGCGTTTATTGACATACGCGTTGAGGTTTACAAATCGACAGAATGCGCGATTTGTCTGAAAAGCTTTAAAAAGGAAAAACTGTGTTACATTGCGCGCCAGTGTTTATTGACATACACGTGGATATTTATGAATCAGCAGGAGGCGCGATTCGTTTGAAAAGCTTTGAAATCTTGAGTTGCATTGCGCGCTGACATTTATTGACACATACATGATTGATCACAAATCAGCAATGAGGCGCGGTTCGTTTATGAAGCTTTAAAAGCTTGTGATACATTGTGTGTTGCTATTTATTGACATTTAAAAGAAGGTTTTGAAGTGGTACGATGTATAATTCAATTTAAGATAATTTCAAAACCTGTTGCTATTTATTGTGCAACCATTTCTTCACTTTGCATGGTGGCATTCAAGTCAGCAGGACATGCAATTTTTTACTAGAGTTTATTTATGTTGTGAACTGTATATTACCATTCCAGAATAATTGCTTAGTACAATTCGAGTTGATAAGTATGGGAAATATTTCTTGAACTATTGAACCCATTGGAAAATATTTCTTCTCTAGTGTTTAAGAGTGTCATCTGTGTTGAAAACATTTCAAGGAAAATATATATAGGATCAGAAGTTATAGATGCAATATTATATGCTCCTATTTTGCATATTCTTGTTATTCTAATTCATGCTTGAATAAGAAAAGTTTTATTTGAATTAATCTTGATTCCATTACAGGTATCTGATCATCACAAGATCTGTTCATTTTTTAAAACTGCAATTCAAGATTGCTCATATTTTCAGAAAGACTATGTTTATTAATATTTACTTCAGGTTATATTGTGTGTTCTAACCTTTTTTTCCATTAAAGGTCTCCTTCCCAGCAGTACCCTTCCTAATCCCCTCTTCCCCTCTTGAACTCTCACAGTCTCTGTGAATTGTCTATCAGAGTCTTGGAGCTGTTCATTAGAGGACGTGTTGGGAACGTGCGCAAACCCCGAGGATCTGGTGACTCTGACAGAATAGTGAGCCCACGAATTATTATCCTCCTGGTTTGTGTATGTTCTCAGCATGGCCACACTAGACGAGTTAGTTAAGGCTATCACCCAGCTCCAAGCAGAGGTGGTATCATCCAAAGAATTGACTACCAGCTTAGCAGAGAGAGTGAGTCAGTTGCAAGATAAGGTAGAGAAGAAGGAGCAAAGTCCCACAGGGGTGTTTTGGCCAGGTACTTCTTCTCAGGCTTCTGGAAGTAGTCCAATTTCCCTAAATGTTCCTGCTGCTATTCCTTTAGCTCCCCCAGAACGTTTCTCAGGTGACCCATTGAAAGCGCAATCTTTCCTGGTTCAAGTGGAACTTCACTTCACCTGCAGACCAAATACCTTTCCCGATGCCCAGTCCAAAGTAGCTTTCTTGTTATCATATCTGACTGGAGATGCAGCTACTTGGTCAATTCCTCTTGTGCGTAAAAATAGTCCCTTGTTGTATAATTGGAGAATTTTGGTCGTGAATTTGAGAGAGTTTTTGATCGTAGAGCTGTAACACAGTCAGCAGATCATGAATTATTAAACTTACGCCAAGGAAATCAAGACCTAGTGTCGTATTTAGCCAACTTTAACCGGCTGGTTGCCGAGACTTCCTGGACTGAAGAAAAACAAGCGGTCTTGTTTTACAAGGCACTCAAAGAGGAATTAAAAGATATCTTAGCGCAAATCGATCCACAACCTACAGACTGTCAAGAGTTAATAAATCTTGTCTTGAGACTTGACCATCGTTTAGCAGAACGTAAAGGAACGCACAAAAAGATTGAAAAATATTCATGGCGCGTTCATGATAACAGAGATTCAAGAACTCCGAAAGAAAGAACGTCGGAACCGATGGAAATTGGAACCATCAGAAGACCTTTGACTAAAGATGAAAAGGACTTACGCAGAAAAAATGGACAATGTCTTTATTGTGGGCGAAAAGGTCATTTTGCCAAAGATTGTCCAATCAAACCAAAGAACAAGCAAGGTCCAGTTCAGAAGGTCGCAGCCAATGCACCAGTCGAGTTGGAAAACTAAAACACCCGAGATGCAGAGAAGGGTTGCTCTTGGGTGTCACCGTGGACCCTTCACAATCTAGACATCTTAAACTGGAAATAAGAGTTCAGGTCAAGAAAGAGATCTAGTTAAAAAAAGCTCTAGTTGATTCTGGAGCTACTGGGAATTTTGTTGATGTCCAATTGGTTCGTGCATGGGGGATCCCATGTATTGAAAAGAAAAACCCAGAAATCATCCAGGCAGTTGATGGAAAACTCTTGACTGGTGGTCCGGTAACTCTTCAGACTATCCCCTTGTCAATGATTTGTGAAGATAAGATCCTAAGAAAGAAACATGAAGAGAAAATCATTCTAGATGTGATCCATGCTCCCCAATATGGGATTATCCTCGGCTTGCCATGGTTAACTCATCACAATCCAGAAATCAATTGGGCAGAACGACAAATCATGTTCTCATCTGCGCTATGTAATGAACAATGTCTCCAAAAAAATCAAGTACCAACAGTTTGCAACTCTAACATAGCTACTGCTGCAGAGAAAGAAACTCAGTTGCCCAAACAGTATTCATCATACAAAGATGTATTTGATGAGAAAGGTGCAGAGACTCTACCTCCTCATAGATCTTATGACTGTCAAATTGACCTAGCCCCAGGTGCGACACTTCTCAACTGTCGTGTATATGCTCTGTCAGAGCATGAAAACCAACATTTACGAAAATACCTAGATCAATTTTTGGAGAATGGCTTCATTCGCCCCTCTAAGTCTCCTGCAGCTTCGCCTTTATTTTTTGTTCCCAAAGCTAATGGAGATCTTCGAACTTGCATTGACTATAGAGGTTTAAACAAAGTCACCATCAAGAATAAATATCCTTTACCTCTAATTCCGGTTTTATTGGAACAAGTAAAGAGAGCAAAGATCTACACAAAGCTTGATCTTCGCGGTGCTTATCATTTGGTCAGGATGAGAGAGGGTGACGAATGGAAAACAGCGTTCAAGACAAGATATGGCCTTTTTTAATATACCGTCATGCCTTTTGGTCTGTGTAACGCTCCAGCAGCTTTTCAATTTTTCTTGAATGACGTTCTTAGAGAGTACCTCGACATATTTGCCATAGTCTACATCGATGACATTTTGATCTACTCAGACAATGAAAATGAACATGTACAACATGTCAAGAAAATTCTTGCAGCCCTTCGAAAACACCATTTATATTGTAAACTAACCAAGTGTGAGTTTCATGTTACCACGGTTGAGTTTTTGGGGGTTATTCTTACCCCTCAAGGTATGGTGATGGCAGAAAAGAAAGTAAAAGCTGTATCTCAGTGGCCCATCCCAAAAACTGTTTGTGATGTACAGTGCTTCCTGGGGTTTGCAAATTTTTACCGGAGGTTCATAAGTCATTTCTCCCAGACAGTGGCTCAAATCACTAAGCTACTAAGAAAAAAAGAAAAGTTTGTATGGTCCCCAGAAGCTGATCAAGCCTTCTCGACTTTAAAGAAAGCTTTCTCCACTGCCCCAGATTTAACTCATCCTGATGCGAATCAACCTTTTATAGTGGAAGCTGATGCTTCAGATGTAGCAATAGGAGCTGTCTTATCACAACGAAATAAAGACACTGGTCAACTTCATCCAGTAGCTTATATGTCTCGGAAGTTGAACGAAGCCGAACAAAACTATGTCATTGCTGAAAAAGAACTTCTGGCAATTTGGGACGCCTTTAAAGAATGGAGACATCATTTATTGGGTGCCAAATACACTGTTACAGTATATACTGATCATCGTAATCTTCAATTCATGAGTTCCGCCAGACTTTTGACCCCTAGGCAATTACGCTGGATGCTTTTTTTTGCCGAATTTGATTTCGTAGCAACCTTCCGGCCTGGTAAAGATAATCGCAAGGCTGACGCCTTGTCCCGTCATGAGTCTACCACGTTGCCTGCATTTCAAGCCTCCAGAGCTATCATTGCTCCAGACAAGGTTCTATGGCCCATATTTATACTTTTTGACGCAAAACTGCGCTAACGCAGTTTTGCGTCAAAAAAATTAGCGCCGGCTAACGCCATTCTGAAGCGCCATGCGGGCGCCGTATTTATTGAATGACGTTAGCCGCCGGCGCCGTCTGGTGTGCGTTAAAAAAAACGACGTACACCAGGCAGCGCCGGTGTAGGGGGAAAATGGAGTATGGGCGTCCAAAAATGGTGCAAGTCAGGCTGAGGCAAAAAAATCGCCTCAACCCGATTTGCGCCATTTTTTTTTCACTCCCAACCCCCATTGAAATGACTCCTGTCTTAGCAAAGACAGGAGTCATGCCCCCTTGCCCAATGGCCATGCCCAGGGGACTTCTGTCCCCTGGGCATGGCCATTGGGCATAGTGGCATGTAGGGGGCACAAATCAGGCCCCCCTATGCCACAATTTTTTAAAAAAAAAAATACTTACCTGAACTTACCTTAATGTCCCTGGGGTGGGTCCCTCTATCCTTGGGTGTCCTCCTGGGGTGGGCAAGGGTGGCAGGGGGTGTCCCTGGGGGCAGGGGAGGGTACCTCTGGGCTCATCCTGAGCCCACAGGTCCCTTAACGCCTGCCCTGACCCAGGCGTTAAAATCCGGCGCTAATGCGAGTTTTTTAGACCCGCCCACTCCCGGGCGTCATTTTTGCCCGGGAGTATAAATACAACGCATATGCATCGGAGTCATTTTTTAAGACGGGAACGCCTACCTTGCATATCATTAACGTAAGGAAGGTGTTCACGCAAAAAAATGACGCTAACTCCATGAACTTTGGCGCTAGACGCGTCTAACGCCAAAGTATAAATATGGAGTTAGTTTTGCGTCTAATTTGCGTCTAAAAAAACGAAGCAAATTCGGCGCAAACGGAGTATAAATATGCCCCTATGTATCATAAAATCTGAAGATTTCTTTGAAGAAATTCGCAATTTCTTCACTGTTGAAAAATGGCAAACATGGGCTTAAGCTGATCCCAAAAGGTCAATCAAACAAGGTTTACCCTTTCATGACGCTCGTTTATTCATACCCACTATCAAACTTCGCAAGTTAGTGTTTCATTGGTTACATGTTATACCTACGGCAGGTCATCCAGGTATTCCTAAAACTCTTGAACTGATCCAACGTTATTTTTGGTGGCCTACCCTAACGAAAGATGTAAAAGCAATGGTAAACAACTGTGAAGTTTGTGCTCGCATTAAAACAAGTCATTCTAAACCAAAAGGATTATTATATCCACTTCCAACTCTAAGTCGTCCATCGGAACACATTTCATTAGACTTTATTACAGGTCTGCCAGTGGTTCAACAGCATTCAGTAATTCTGGTAGTAGTAGATAGTCTCACAAAATATGGACATTTTATTGCCTGTAAAAAATTGCCCACTTCTAGTGAATTGGCAAACATTTTACTGAACAGAGTGGTTCGTTATCATGGACTACCAAAGGTTATCCTCTCCGATCGGGGGTCACAATTTTCCTCCAATTTCTGGAAGACATGGTGTAAAACACTCCAAGTGACATCTACACTATCTACTAGTCACCATCCTCAAACAGATGGTCAAACAGAAAGACTAAATCAGACTTTAAAACAATACCTACGTGCCTACGCTGAAAAGGCACTTCGGCCCATATTTATACTTTTTGACGCAAAACTGCGCTAACGCAGTTTTGCGTGAAAAAAAAAAACGCCATGCGGGCGCCGTATTTATTGAATGACGTTAGCCGGCGTTAGCCGCCGGCGCCGTCTGGTGTGCGTTAAAAAAAACGACGTACACCAGGCAGCGCCGGTGTAGGGGGATATGGGGCTTGGGCGTCAAGAAATGGGGCAAGTCAGGTTGAGGCAATTTTTTCGCCTCAACCCGATTTGCGCCATTTTTTTTCACTCCCAACCCCCATAGAAATGACTCCTGTCTTAGCAAAGACAGGAGTCATGCCCCCTTGCCCAATGGCCATGCCCAGGGGACTTCTGTCCCCTGGGCATGGTCATTGGGCATAGTGGCATGTAGGGGGGCACAAATCAGGCCCCCCTGTGCCACAAAAAAAAAAAAAAAAAACTTACCTGAACTTACCTTAATGTCCCTGGGATGGGTCCCTCCAGCCTTGGGTGTCCTCCTGGGGTGGGCAAGGGTGACAGGGGGGGTCCCTGGGGGCATGGGAGGGCACCTCTGGGCTCCTTCAGAGCCCACAGGTCCCTTAACGCCTGCCTTTTGCAGGCGCTAAAAAATGGCGCAAAAGCGGCCGTACATCATTTTTTTTGACCCGCCCACTCCCGGGCGTGAATTTTGCCCGGGAGTATAAATCCGACGCACACGCCTCGGAGTCGATTTTTCAGACGTGAACGCCTACCTTGCATCTCATTAACACAAAGTAGGTGTCCACGCTAAAAAATGACGCTAACTCCATGGACTTTGGCGCTAGACGCGTCTAACGCCAAAGTATAAATATGGAGTTAGTTTTGCGTCGAAATTACGTAAAAAAAAACGACGCAATTCCGGCGCAAACTGAGTATAAATATGCCCCTTAATCTCATGGAAAGGGTATGGTCCTGAAAGTAACTCATGGGTTTCCGCATCTGATGTTCATGCTCCAGTACTTGTGAGTCACTTTCATCGTCTTAATCCAAGCAAACCAGACCCTAGAGCGCATCTGGGAGAGGGGAGTACTGTCAACACCAGAACAGTACGCGCTCTATTGGCGTCAATTTTTTTTTTAAAAACATCACTTTCAAAATAACATGATTCATGCATTGTGCTGATATGTTGTCTTTTACCCTTTTGCATTGCAGAGTTCAATCCTAAACACTTAGGCCCATATTTATACTTTTTGACGCAAAACTGCGCCAACGCAGTTTTGCGTCAAAAAAATTAGCGCCGGCTAACGCCATTCTGAAGCGCCATGCGGGCGCCGTATTTATTGAATGACGTTAGCCGGCGTTAGCCGCCGGCGCTGTCTGGTGTGCGTTAAAAAAAACGACGTACACCAGGCAGCGCCGGCGTAGGGGGAAAATGGCGTATGGGCGTCCAGAAATGGTGCAAGTCAGGCTGAGGCAAAAAAATCACCACAACCCGATTTGCGCCATTTTTTTATGACGCCCATCCCCCATTGAAATGACTCCTGTCTTAGCAAAGACAGGAGTCATGCCCCCTTGCCCAATGGCCATGCCCAGGGGACTTCTGTCCCCTGGGCATGGTCATTGGGCATAGTGGCATGTAGGGGGGCACAAATCAGGCCCCCCTATGCCACAAAAAAAAAAAAATACTTACCTGAACTTACCTTAATGTCCCTGGGATGGGTCCCTCCAGCCTTGGGTGTCCTCCTGGGGTGGGCAAGGGTGACAGGGGGTGTCCCTGGGGGCATGGGAGGGCACCTCTGGGCTCCTTCCGAGCCCACAGGTCCCTTAACGCTTGCCTTGTCCAGGCGCTAAAAAACGGCGCAAAAGCAGCCGTACGTCATTTTTTTTGACCCGCCCACTCCCGGGCGTGAATTTTGCCCGGGAGTGTAAATACGGCGCACATGCCTCGGAGTCAATTTTTTAGACGGGAACGCCTACCTTGCATCTCATTAACGCAAAGTAGGTGTCCACGCTAAAAAATGACGCAAACTCCATGGACTTTGGCGCTAGACGCGTCTAACGCCAAAGTATAAATATGGAGTTAGTTTTGCGTTGGAATTGCGTAAAAAAAAATGACGCAATTCCGGCGCAAACAGAGTATAAATATGCCCCTTGGTTTGCCCACTGCTTTATCCTGGGGAGTGCAAAGCCACAGTCTCTCAAGTCTCTCCAGTGGGTGGTTTGCCCACTGCTTTATCCTGGGGAGTGCAAAGCCACAGTCTCTCAAGTCTCTCAAGTGGGTGGTTTGCCCACTGCTGCATCCTGGGGAGTCCAAAGCCACAGTCTCTCAAGTCTCTCCAGTGGGTGGTTTGCCCACTGCTGCATCCTGGGGAGTGCAAAGCCACAGTCTCCCAAGTCTATCCAGTGCGTGGTTTGCCCACTGCTGCATCCTGGGGAGTGCAAAGCCACAGTCTCTGAAGTAGATAACAGTCTCCACTGGTTATTGCTTCATCCTGCCAAGGATAGAGGTAGTGGATGTGATACTCCACTGGTTCTGGAGGGGGCTTTGTGCCCGAGTGCTTCATCCTGACAAGGACAAAGGTAGTGGATGTGATACTCCACTGGTTCTGGAGGGGGCTTTGTGCCCAGAGTGCTTCATCCTGCCAAGGACAGAGATAGTGGATCTGATATTCCACTGGTTCTGGAGGGGACCTGGTCCCCAGAGTGCTTCATCCTGCCAAGAACAGAGGTAGTGGATGTGATACTCCACTGGTTCTGGAAGGGGCCTGGTGCCCAGAGTGCGTGGCATTACATTGGCGAGGTACAGGTAGCATGATACGCCATGGAGGCAGCGACATACCCCACACTGCTGCGGCTTCATCTTCCACCTGCAGGTGCCAACAGTGATGACAGTAATGCTTCATGGAAGCTGCCCAGGGTCCTGGAAATCTCCCCTAGCCTCGGACGACTGACCACTGGGGATGGTAGGCATGTCAGCGGTGGTGCAACTGTCTGAGGGCGTCGCGGGGCCGCTGGCGGTGCTGTCGGCGATGTCTGTGGTGGCGGTGCTTGCGGCGGGGTCTGTGGTGACGGTGCTGGCGGCGGTGTCTGTGGTGGCGGGGCTGGCGGCGGGGTCTGTGTCAGCACCTGCTGAGGGAGAAACCAGAGGGGCATATTTATACTCTGTTTGCGCCGGATTTGCGTTGTTTTATTTTTACGCAAAGCTAAATCCATATTTATATTTTGGCGTTAGATGCGTCTAGCGCCAAAGTTCTTGGAGTTTGCGTCATTTTTTAGCGTGGACACCTACCTTGCGTTAATTATATGCAAGGTAGGCGTTCTTGTCTAAAAAATGACTCCCAGGCCTGTGCGCCTTATTTAAACTCCCGTGCAAAAATGACGCACGGGAGTGGGCGGGTCAAAAAAAATGACGTCCAGCCGCGTTTGCGTCATTTTTTAACGCCTGCTCAGGGCAGGTGTTAAGGGACCTGTGGGCTCGGAAGGAGCCCAGAGGTGCCCTCCCATGCCCCCAGGGACACCCCCTGCCACCCTTGCCCACCCCAGGAGGACGCCCAAGGATGGAGGGACCCACCCCAGGGACATTAAGGTAAGTGCAGGTAAGTATATTTTTCCGTTATTTTTTTGTGGCATAGGGGGACCTGATTTGTGCCCCCCTACATGCCACTATGCCCAATGACCATGCCCAGGGGACATAAGTCCCCTGGGCATGGCCATTGGGCAAGGGGGCATGACTCCTGTCTTTGCTAAGACAGGAGTCATGTCAATGGAGGGTGGGAGTAAAAAAAAATGGCGCAAATCGGGTTGAGGCAGATTTTTTGCCTCAGACCGACTTGCCCCATTTTTTGACGCCCAAGCTCCATTTTCCCCTACGCCGGCGCTGCCTGGTGTGGGTCATTTTTTTTTACGCACACCAGTCAGCTCCGCCGGCTAACGTCATTCCATAAATAAGGCGCCCGCATGGCGCTTTGGAATGGCGTTAGCCGGCGTTAAAAGTTTTGACGCACAACTGCGTTGGCGCAGTTGTGCGTCAAAAAGTATAAATATGGCCCAGAATGTCTCCTGCAGCCTCGGACGGCTGCCCACCGGGGAGGAGGCTGGGGACTGTCGCATCAGCTGTAGACGTGCCGGAGGCGGTGCAGGTGGCGGTGCAGGTGGCGGTGCAGGTGGCAGTGCAGGTGGCTGTGTTCGCCGCCGTACAGGTTGGCGTGGATGTGGACAGAAGGTGTGACACTGGTCCCTCAGTCGATGCCACCATGCCCTCTCCTGACCTGACCTCCTTCTTTTGGCCCTTCCCCACCTTTGATGGTGGCGCAGTTGTCTTGCCACTATCGCCTTTCGTTTTCGCTCAGCCCTTGGTGGCTGGTGGTTTCGGCTTCTCCCTCCGGGATGTGGGCACCTTTTTCACCTTGGCAGGTGGCGTAATGTCCTTGCTCTCGCTAAGTGGCACACTGGCAGCCCTGATGGTTGGCGCACTCCATGACCCTGCAGTTGCTGGCACCACTGTGCCTGGGGATGTGGTGGCTGAGGTGCTGGGCTGGGACCTGGAAAGCCTGGCCCTAGGGCAAGGACAGGGGGGAGGTGCAGGGAAGAGGTCAATGTTAGCCAGGAAAAGTTTTTTAGACACACTGGGATGGGTAGATGGAGGGCGTTTAGGAGTGGAGGAACAGGTAGTGGTTGTAGGAGGTGTACGTCTGCTGAATTTGGGTGAAGGTGCATGGGCTGGAGGCTGTTGTGAGGTGGATGGCTGTTGGGTGGGTGTGTGCCTGTGTTTGTGTACTTTGGGAGGAGGGCTCACAGACACACTGGGAGAGAACACTGAGGATGTGTGAATGGTAGTAGGGGTGGTGATTGCACATGAGCGGTGTGTGGTGATGGGCGTGCTGGTGATGGAGGTAGTGGATGAGGATGTAGTGCATGCAGGTGTGAGTGGAGACGAGAGTGGGAGGGAGAAGGGAGACGTGGAGGAGGGGGACACAGTGGAGGAAGTGGATGTTGGTATGTGTGCATTGGTATGGTGCTTATGTGAGTGCCTGTGGGATGTGTGGTGCTTATGTTTGCCTGAGCCACTCTTATGTGTTGATGTGTGTGCATGCTGGTCTGATGGTGTGCTTGGGATAGGCTGAGGTACAGGGGATTGGGTCTGGGTGGAGGAGGTTGGAGGGGGGAGGCTGGACACAGGGACAATGGCTGCCATCAGTGCTGAGGCCAGAGCCTGAAATGCTCTCTGCTGGGCTGCCTGGCCAGAATGAATGCCCTCCAGATATGCATTTGTTTGTTGCAAATGCCTCTCAACTCCCTGGATGCCATTCAGAATGGTAGACTGCCCAACAGTGAGGGATCTCAGGAGGTCAATAGCCTCCTCACTGAGGGCAGCAGGGCTGACTGGGGCAGGGCCTGAGGTGCCTGGGGCAAAGGAGATGCCCACCCTCCTGGGTGAGCGGGCACGGGACAGACGCTGAGGGGCTGTGTAGGAAAGTACCATCTTGCCTGGCATGTTACCCCCATTTTCACTGTATGTATGTTTTGTTTTTGCCTATGTGTCACTGGGATCCTGCCAGCAGGACCCCAGTGCTCATAATGTATGCCCTGTATGTGTTCCCTGTGTGGTGCCTAACTGTATCACTGAGGCTCTGCTAACCAGAACGTCAGTGTTTATGCTCTCTCTTTGCTTTAAAATTGTCACTGCAGGCTAGTGACTAATTTTACCAATTCTCATTGGCACAATGGACCACCCTTATAATTCCCTTGTATATGGTACCTAGGTACCCATGGTATTGGGGTTCCAGGAGATCCCTATGGGCTGCAGCATTTCTTTTGCCACCCATAGGGACTCGGACAATTCTTACACAGGACTGCCACCGCAGCCTGAGTGAAATAACGTCCACATTATTTCACAGCCATTTTTCACTGCACATAAGTAATTTATAAGTCACCTATATGTCTAACCCTCACTTGGTGAAGGTTAGGTGGCAAGTTACTTAGTGTGTGGGCACCCTGGCACTAGCCAAGGTGCCCCCACATTGTTCAGGGCAAATTCCCCGAACTTTGTGAGTGTGGGGACACCATTACACGTGTGCACTACATATAGGTCACTACCTATATGTAGCGTCACAATGGTAACTCCGAACATGGCCATGTAACATGTCTAGGATCATGAAATTGTCACCCCAATACCATTCTGGTATTGGGGGGACCATTCCATGCATCCCCGGGTCTCTAGCACAGAACCCGGGTACAGCCAAACTGCCTTCCCGGGGTCTCCACTGCAGCTGCTACTGCTGCCAACCCCTCAGACAGGTTTCTGCCCCCCTGGGGCCTGGGCAGCCCGGTCCAGGAAGGCAGAACAAAGGATTTCCTCTGCAAGAGGGTGTTACACCCTCTCCCTTTGGAAATAGGTTAGAAGGGCTGGGGAGGAGTAGCCTCCCCCAGCCTCTGGAAATGCTTTAATGGGCACAGATGGTGCCCATCTCTGCATAAGCCAGTCTACACCGGTTCAGGGATCCCCCAGTCCTGCTCTGGTGTGAAACTGGACAAAGGAAAGGGGAGTGACCACTCCCCTGACCAGCACCTCCCAGAGGAGGTGCCCAGAGCTCCTCCAGGGTGTCCCAGACCTCTGCCATCTTGGATTCAGAGGTGATGGGGCACAATGGACAGCTCTGAGTGGCCAGTGCCAGCAGGTTACGTCAGAGACCCCTCCCGATAGGTGCTTATCTCTCTTAGTGGCCAAGCCTCCTTTCTCAGTAGCCAAACCTCCTTTTTGGGCTATTTAGGGTCCCTCCTCTGGGAAATTCCTCAGATAACAAATGCAAGAGCTCACCCGAGTTCCTCTGCACTTCCCTCTTCGACTTCTGCCAAGGATCGACCGCTGACTGCTCCAGGACACCTGCAAAACTGCAACAAAGTAGCAAGACGACTACCAGCAACATTGTAGCACCTCATCCTGCCGGCTTTCTCAACTGCTTCCTGGTGGTGCATGCTCTGAGGCGGTCTGCTTTCACCCTACACTGGAAGCCAAGAAGAAATCTCCTGCGGGTCGACGAAATCTTCCCCCCTGCCAACGCAGGCACCAAACTTCTGCATCACCGGTCCTCTGGGTCCCCTCTCATCCTGACGAGCATGGTCCCTGAAACACAGGAGCTGGGTCCATGTGTCTCCCACAGTCCAGTGGCCCTTCTGTCCAAATTTGGTGGAGGTAAGTCCCCCATGCAACTTATCCTGCATATGTGTTGTTTCCTGGTAGTATGTGCTGTCCTGCAATACCAGTGACGATTTACTCCGGGATGACGGCTGCAACCATCACCTCCATCTCATCCAAGTCCTCTTGCAGTGCTGGACTCCCACCTCCGGTCTGCAGTGCTGCCTTCCTATTCCTTGCCATTTTTTCCTTTTTCCTGCGCTTGCAGTCATGCCAGCATTTCTTGCACTCAGTGACAGTTCTCCTGACCTTTGCCACACTGTTAATCTTGCCCACAATCTGTTGCCAAATTGCCTCTCTCCTCCCAATTGCCAATTTAGAGGTGATGAAGAGTTGATGCTGGTGCTCCGTCACCTCTCTCACCAGTATTTCATGCTCCTCTGCTCTGAAGCGACACTTCCTCTTCTTTTTGTCTTTCCTCTGGGTCTTGTCTGTGTCCTCCTGGCTGGTTCCTGGCTGCCTGGGGTCTCCCTGGGGTCTCTCCTGGCTTCTGGGATACATTTTGGGGCTCCTTTGCACTGTTTGCTCTGTTTGCATCGCTTTTTGAGGCTATTGCGGGGAAAAATGACGCATATCCGTTCTGCGACATGTTTCCAGTCATTTTTCCTGCGTTAACGTCATTTTGCCTTGCGACAAGGCGCAATGGTTAGCCTCAGGAAAAATGACTCTAAACTCTTCTTAGTGCCACCCAGCGCCAAAGTATAAATATGAATCACAGGTGGCATTAAGCAATGGCACTAGCCAGCGCTAAACCTTTTGATTCAAAACTGCGTTTGCGCAGTTTTGCGTCAAAAACTATAAATCTGGCCCTAAGATTTAGACCTAAACCAAGAACTCACATATGTCTTAAACTCAATGCCCCCAGCCAGCTAGGAGAACCCCAGATCTCCGAAAGATGTAACTCTTTAACTCATCTCCAACTCCATATTAGTGGGGGAATGCTCTAACTTAGGTTGACATACTGGGGTTGGGGTAAGGACACATTCTGTCCCTAACTGTACATCATGGGGAGACATGAGTGGGCAAACAGCAGCATGTGCCACAGAGGACCTAGAGCTGAGTGCCGTGGGTGATGATATGAGGGATATAGCTACACAGAGTAAGATTAATTCTACTATGGCTGGGCCGGCAGGCGCTAGTGTGGGACCGAGGTGGGATAGCAGGCTGACTGCTGAAAACTCTAGTAGAGTTTTAACATGGAATGTAGCAGACATGCGTCCTAAGCTTGAAGACTCAGGCCCATATTTATACTTTTTTAGCGCTGCATTTGCGCCGCTTTTTGATGCAAAAACGGCGCAAACCTACAAAATACAATTGTATTTTGCACGTTTGCGCTACTTTTTCGTGAAAAAATGGTGCAAATGCGGCGCTAAAATAGTATAAATATGGGCCTCAGAGTGGGGTGAGTTCATTGATCACCACCAGATTATACTTTTGCAGGAGACGTGGGCAGTGGTACCAGTACATAGAAATGGGTATATTACCTTTGCTGCTAATGCGGTCTCTTCCCCCATGGGTAGAGCTTCTGGGGTCCTTCTTATCTGGCTGAAACTAGATCTATTCCCATTAGTGAAAGTAGTTTAAACAGGAAGTAAGGACTTGCTAGGGGTAGATATAAAAGTTAAAATGCCTACTGGGGCCGGACATATTGCAATACATCTGCCTACATCAGATCAGTCCCTGTAAACATCCCCTCCTCCACAGTGGTTCATCTCGCTAATACTGTACAGCGCTTAAAATGAGGCACATTAAAACTGATCGCAGGTAACACAACACTTGAAAAAAGGGCGGAGTGAGATAGACTACTCGCAGGATTTCCAAGGTTCACTGGTTCTGGGACGCCCACATAAACGTCACGGAAAATAAGTGCTGTAGCTGGCCAACTGGAAGACCTGATAATGGAGAATGGCTTAATAATCGGTAATGGCAATACCTGTTCTAATAATTCCCTGCACCCGACCTTTAAGAGAGGCATTGTGAAAAGTTATATTGACTATATCTTGGTCGACCTGGAAATCTGGCCGCTCTTGACAGAAATGGCAGTTATCCCTTGAACAGATAGCGATCCTGAGGCCTGAAGTGCTGTATTTTCTCCTGCCATATTTACTAGCAGTAATCTGCCAACAGTAGTTCAGGCAAATCCCCTACAGACAGTTAATAGGAGGAACGTGAAATGGGCTGAAGTTGTGGATAGTGCGGAAATTCAAACTAAAATATGTGAACTATTTGTGGATAACTGAAGTAACACCCCTAAAGGGGGCACAAGCCCAATATGGCCCTTGCACACTGTCAGCTAATGGAACAGCTTAGGCCTCTGTTTACTAAAATTAGGAAAAGAGGGGCTTCCAATATAGTTGCCCCAGGATGGTTCACTAAGGACTGTCATTTGGCCGAGCTCGGCTTCCTAGACACTCTGAAGCAGGGAATCAAGTCAAAAATAACCTCTGCCAGGAATAACTACAAGGCTATCTTAAAAAAGGCCAAACAGAACTGGGAGATGGACCAATGCGAAGAGCTCACCAATGCACTTAAGAATAAGAATCAGAAGATGTTTTGGTCACTGGTGGCATCCAGCTCGAAATTAGTAGATAACCACCTTGAAGCGGTAGTTCAACCGGGAGTTTGGGTTGACCATTTTAGATCCCTGTACAGTGAAAGGGGTTTGAAACAAGATGGAAGCATCAAGGAGGTACTCATTTAGAGGGATTGCTTGGTAGGCCTGGAGGCTTTTTCCAGCCATCCTGAGAAGGAGGCTAACGTAGAGACTGAGTGCTCATATTTCTCCCAGGCTGAAACCAGGGTGGCCCTGATGCAAATGGAGAAGGAGAAGGCCCCTGGCCCCGAAGGTATTCCTGGCGACCTTTTCCTCTCACATCCAGATGTCTGGATCCCGTACCTGAACGCACTGAGCAACGCTATAATGAAGGGCAAGACCATTCCACCGACCTGGCTGGGAGCTGTTTTTGTACCTATATTCAAAAAAGGAAGTAGGGACATTCCTGCTAACTATAGGCCCATAAGCCTGTTGGATAACTCTCAAAAAATCTTTTGCAGAAAAGTTCTGGCTAAGCTACAAGCATGGGTAATGGACAATCAAATCCTTGAGAATGCCCAGGCAGGGTTCAGGAGCAAGATCAGTACTGTTGATCAGGCCTTTCGCTTCAAGTTGTTATGCTGAAAGTATGTCACCCTAAAGAGGGACCACCTGTATGTCGCCTTCATAGATCTTAGGGCAGCTTTTGACCTGGTCCCTAGGGATAACCTGTGGGAAACACAGGATATGGGGTGCCGTGTGACCTAATACGGATATTGAGAGCACTCCGCACAAACACCTATGCCAAAGTGAGATGGACCACGGGAGGGGGGATTTAACAGACCCGATTCCAACCCACCAGAGGGTAAAGCAAGGTTGCATACTGGCCCGACCCTCTTCAGTATCTACATTAATTGGGCAGCTCAACTCATCTCTAGAACTCCAATGGGCCTTCAGGCAGAACTGGACTCCTTCATGGTCTTTTGTAAGACAAGGGGTCTGGAAATTAACCCCAAAAAGAACAAAATTTATAGGGATAAACACCCACAAGACATTTAGGGGGAGAATGTTAATCAATGGCTCCTCAATTGAACAAGTCAAACACTTCGACTATTTAGGGGTCCAACTCTCAGATTCAGGCCCCTATTTATACTTTTTGACGCACAACTGCGCCAACGCAGTTGTGCGTCAAAAATTTTACCGCCAGCTAACGCCATTCCAAAGCGCCATGCGGGCGCCTTATTTATTGAATGACGATAGCCGGCGCTGCGGACTGATGTGCGTAAAAAAAAATGACTCACACCAGGCAGCGCCGGCGTAGGGGAAAATGGAGCTTGGGCGCCAAAACATGGGGCAAGTCAGGTCTGAGGCAAAATTCAGGCCTCAACCCGATTTGCGCCTTTTGTTTTGACGCCCAACCCCCATTGACATGACTCCTGTCTTAGCAAAGACAGGAGTCATGCCCCCTTGCCCAATGGCCATGCCAAGGGGACTTATGTCCCCTGGGCATGGTCATTGGGCATAGTGGCATGTAGGGGGGCACAAATCAGGCCCCCCTATGCCACAAAAAAAAGCGAAAAAAAATACTTACCTGAACTTACCTTTCCTTCCCTGGGATGGGTCCCTCCATCCTTGGGTGTCCTCCTGGGGTGGGCAAGGGTGGCAGGGGGTGTCCCTGGGGGCATGGGAGGGCACCTCTGGGCTCCTTCTGAGCCCACAGGTCCCTTAACGCCTTCCCTGACCCAGGCGTTAAAAAACGGCGCCCATCAGGCTGGGCGCCGTTTTTTAAGGCCTGCCCCCTCCTGTGCGTCAAAATGACGTCACAGTATAAATATGGGGCACAGGCCTTAAAGTCATTTTTTGGAAGGGAACGCCTACCTTGCATATAATTAACGCAAGGCTGGTTCCCCCTTCCAAAAAATGGCGCACATGGTGGAACTTTGACGCCCGCTGCGTCAGACGTCAAAGTATAAATATGGGGCAGGGTTTGGGCCAAATGTGCGTCAAAATTTTTTACGCACATTCAGCGCAAACAGAGTATAAATATGCCCCTCAATGTCTTGGGGCCATCAGATGGTGAAGAGCAAAATTCTTCTCATCCAGAAGGCTCACCCAATCAGCAGGAAACAAAAGGAAACAGGGGTGGTGCAGTGTCCCCGGTTCTCCAGATCCACAAAGCTACTGGCCTCATGGCAGCCACTTATGGAGCAGAGATTTGGATTTTCACAGATGCTGCCGTCCTTCTAACGGCCGAGAACAGTTTCATTAAGAACATGCTCAAGTTACCCAAGGACACGCCACTGGTGCCACTGAGAATGGACTTAGCACTTAACCCTATAAATTTGGTGGTTGCTTTAAAACCCTTGCTGTATTGGGTGAGGGTGTGGAAATGAAGAGAACTAACACCGTATAGGGACTCCTTGATTGACCTTATCTCTAGTGACTCATGGCTGAACTACATTAAGTCCTAGTGTGAGAAACTGAAAATGATTGACCTCTGGAATTAGCCGACAGTGGTTGCCAGGGATGTATCCTTGACATTGAAAAGAGCTTACTGGAACTACGCCTTGAAATAGACATGGTTGAACAATGGTCATGAGAACCTAGCTGGGTCATTTTCAAATATCAAGGGGCATATTTATACTCCGTTTACGCCGAATTAGCGTCGTTTTTTTCGACGCAAATTCGGCGCAAAACTAACGCCATATTTATACTTTGGCGTTAGACTCGTCTAGCGCCAAAGTATGGGCAAATAGCGTCATTTTTTTGCGTGAACGCCTTCCTTGCGTTAATGAGATGCAAGGAAGGCGTTCCCGTCTAAAAAAATGACGGCGACGCAAATGCGTCGTATTTATACTCCCGGGCAAAAATCACGCCCGGGAGTGGTCGGGTAAAAAAAACCCGCATTTGCGCCACTTTTTAACGCCTGGGTCAGGGTAGGCGTTAAGGGGCCTGTGGGCTCAAAATGAGCCCACAGGTGCCCCCCCTGCCCACAGGGACCCCCCCTGCCACCCTTGCCCACCCCAGGAGGACACCCAAGGATGGAGGGACCCATCCCAGGGACATTCAGGTAAGTTCAGGTAAGTAGAATTTTTTTTTTTTTTTTTTTTTGGGTGGCATAGGGGGGCCTTATTTGTGCCCCCCTACATGCCACTATGCCCAATGACCATGCCCAGGGGACATAAGTCCCCTGGGCATGGCCATTGGGCAAGGGGGCATGACTCCTGTCTTTACTAAGACAGGAGTCATGTCAATGGCGTCTGGGCGTCGTTAAAAATGGCGCAAATCGGGTGGAGGCGATTTTTTGCGTCAACCTGACTTGCACCATTTTTAAGACGCCCTAGCGCCACTTTTCCCAACGCCGGCGCTGCCTGGTGTACGTGGTTTTTTTCCACGCACACCAGGCAGCGCCGGTCTGCTTGCGCCGGCTAACGCCATTCAATAAATACGGCGCCCGCATGGCGCTTCAGAATGAAGTTAGCCGGCGCAAAAGTTTTTGACGCTAAACTGCGTTAGCGCAGTTTAGCGTCAAAAAGTATAAATACGGGCCCAAATGCTCTCCATCCTACGAAACTTTCTTGGATGAAATCCACCCCCCCTTTGCCAAGCGCCTGTACCTACAGATTGGGCATGGGTCCTTACCACTAAGGCGGTCATTCCAACCCTGGCGGTCATGGACCGCCAGGGCCGGGGACTGTGGATGCACCGCCAACAGGCTGGCGGTGCATCCATGGGCATTCTGACCGCGGCGGTACAGCCGCGGTCAGAAACGGGAAACCGGCGGTGTCCCGCCGGTTTCCCGCTGCCCTGGGGAATCCTCCATGGCGGCGCTGCAGGCAGCGCCGCCATGGGGATTCCGACCCCCTTACCGCCAGCCTGGTTCTGGCGGTTTTGACCGCCAGAACCTGGCTGGCGGTAACGGGTGTCGTGGGGCCCCTGGGGGCCCCTGCAGTGCCCATGCCAATGGCATGGGCACTGCAGGGGCCCCCTAACAGGGCCCCACTAAGATTTTCAGTGTCTGCATAGCAGACACTGAAAATCGCGACGGGTGCAACTGCAGCCGTCGCACCCTTCCCACTCCGCCGGCTCCATTCGGAGCTGGCATCCTCGTGGGAAGGGGTTTCCCGCTGGGCGGGCGGGCGGCCTTCTGGCGGTCGCCCGCCCACCCAGCGGGAAACTCAGAATAACCGCGGCAGTCTTTTGACCGCGCAGCGGTATTCTGGCGGTTCCTGTTTGGCTGGCGGCGCCCGCCGCCAGCCAAACTTGGAATCACCCCCTAAGTCATCTAACGGCTTAATGGGAGACGCATGCCTCCTCTGTGTCTTGTCATTTCTGTCCTCAGCTAAAGGAAACTGAAGAGCATTTTCTTGTTTTCTGCTAGCAATATTCACACCCTCATGGGAGATGGTTAATCCCTGTTTGTAAGCTCTTGGGGGCCAGACACTATTGGGAGGCACTGAGAATCCTTACATATGACTCAAAGGTGGTGATAGTCTTTGCTGTAATCAAATACCTGGAGCAAGCGCAGTGCATAATACGGAGAGCCATGTCCTAATGGAAATTCTTTGCCTGACAAAGTACCCAGTCTGTCTAGCTATTGTGCAGGTACTTTCTGAACTTGCACTTGATTACCCCATCTCTAAATATATACATGTTTCCCATATGCGGTACACGTACTCCAAGTTAAATTTGTACTTTGCACTTATACGATGCATATGTATTTTAAGTCTTTTACATGTGTAAATAATACATATAGGCCCTCATTACAACCCTAGTGGTAAATCCCGCTTACCGCCGTGCAGAAGATAACTAACATACCGCTGCGGCCGCGGAATTCCACTACAGGTATTACGACCCACACCTCGGAATCAGCCACAATACAGACACCCACACAAGTCTGCCACACCAAAGGTCAGTGATAAACTGGCGAAAACAAAACCAACACCGTCACAGCAACAAGAATACGCCCACACTATCACGACCCACCAATCAACGCGGCGGTCTTTCAACAGCGGTAAACCATTGGCGGTACAAACGCTGCGCTCAAAATACACACACATATACAAAACACCACCACATTGAACAATTTGAAATACACACACCTGATACACATACATACACCACACCCAATCCAATATAAAACACACACCCACTTCACCCACAAACCCCTACTACCAGAAATTGAAAGCAGGCCAGAGAGATACACTACCTTAAACAACAGCAGCATCCACAGACACACAACACCACCACTTACACAACATCCACGCACCTCAAACAACACACACAAACACATCCCCTCACACATCACAACACACACCACCTCACACATCACCCACACCACATATATGGCACCTGAACGACACCCCAGGTTATTTGAGGAGGAGCTCAGGATCATGGTGGAGGAAATCGTCTGGGTAGAGCCACAGCTATTCGGATCACAGGTGCAGCACACCTCCATTGCAAGGAAGATGGAGCTATGGCGCAGAATTGTCGAAAGGGTCAACACAGTGGGACAGCATCCAAGAACACGGATGACATCAGGAAGGGGTGGACCGACCTACGGGGGAAGGTGCGTTCTGTGCTCTCCAGACACCAGATTGCTGTACAGAGGACTGGCGGTGGACCCCCACCTCCTCCCCCACAACTAACAACATGGGAGGAGCAAGTCTTGGCAATACTGCATCCTGAGGGCCTCACAGGAGTAGCAGGAGGACTGGACTCTGGTAAGTCATATCTTTATTACTATATCCCCCCACCCTACCTGGATGCCATCACATACCCCACCCTTACCCTCACACCCATCACCCCAACAACCCACAGATACTCCACCAACACAACCCACGCATCCCAAAACCAAGTCCTGCATGTAATGCCAATGCATGGACACCCATCACCAAAGCATGTCCACTATAGATACCCACACAGACTCCAAACCAACTATCACACAAGGACCAAGCCAAGAATGCAAGCACTGGAGTAGAGGGTCACTAACCCATTGCACACGATGGCACACACAGATGCAATAATTATGCTTTTACACCCCTATAGGACCCCTACCCAACGTCACCGGACAGGAGGTGCCAGAGATATCCAGTCCCCCCACAGAAGAGACCCATAGTGATGACAGCAGCTCTGCACAACTGGATCAAGATGACCAGCCCGGCCCATCTGGGACCTCGGGACAGTCGGTTCCCCTGACACAGTCACAAGCCACCACAGAGCAACCCCCCTCAGGAAACACTAGCACAGCACCCACCCAGCGGGCCCATCCCTCTGTCCCCAGGACACTTTAATCAGCAGTGTGTCCACCACTACAGGGAACCCAGGCAAACCCACCAACCCAAGAAACTACCTTCGGATCAGGGAGGACTTGAAGTCCATTAACAACACCCTGGTCACCATTGCAGGGGTGCTGCAAGACCTTGTCAACACCAGGAGGGACACAGTGGCACAACAAGGGGCCCCTGACACTAGCCTAGACGATGAACCGCCGGCGCTAGTAGACAGGAGGCACCGCCACAGGAACACTACACCAGCACCCTACCACCTGCAGATGGAGAACCACCCAGCAAACGGTCCCTGAGATCCAAGAACAAGACAGAGAACATTGCCAAGACCCCCGCCAGGAAATGAGACCCCCCTGAATGTCACCCTTCTGTCCCACTATGTCACCCTGTCCATCCTTAAACTGCCATTGCTCCACTTCCTATGCCCCTTTGGACAATGCACCTGTGAAACAAATAGACTGGACTCTGCCATGGACATTCCTCCACCATCCCCCTAGCCCATTTTACAACTCCCTCCACTTATTAGCACAGAAATAAACACACTTCAATCACAAAACAATCTGGAGTCAGTCTGTGCTTTCACAAATGTGTAATTGCAATAATCATGGAATATAGCAATGTCAATTTACTTGTGCACATACCAATGTAACACAGCTGTAGGCCAGGAGGGAACATAGCAGAGGGCACAAAGTGGGCCCCACATCTGTGAAATGGAAAGGCAAAGTGACAAGTCAGAGTCCATACACTGAGTGAAAATGACAGACATATGCTAGCTCCAACAATAGTATGAGATGTGGGAGGCAGTGACATCTTCTTACCTGTGTCTCACTGGAAGTATTGCATGATTATGTTGTTTCGGTTGTCGATATCCTCTTCTTCTGCCTCCTCTTCTTCACTGTCCACAGGCTCCACAGCAGCCACAAGACCACCATCTGGCCCATCCTCCTGCAGAAAAGGCACCTGCCGTCGCAAAGCCAGGTTGTGCAGATACAGCAGGCAACAATGATCTGGCAAACCTTCTTCGGTGAGTAGTATAGGGAACCACCTGTCATATGGAGACTCCGGAATCTGGCCTTCAGGAGGCCGAAGGTGCATTCGATCACCCTCCTAGTTTGCTGATGTGCCTCATTGTAGTATTTCTCTGCCCTTGTCCTGGGATTCCTTACTGGGGTCAGTAGCCATGACAGGTTGGGGTAACCAGAGTCACCTGCAAATATCGAGGGACAACTGTTAGACATCCTCCAACCCTTAGGGACTCTCCCATACCCAGACACCTATGTCAACTGTGTTGGGACCTTGGGCTCACCTATTAGCCACACACGGTGCCTCTGGAGCTGCCCCATCACATAAAGGATGCTGCTATTCCTCAAAATGTAAGCGTCATGCACTGAGCCAGGAAACTTGCCATTCACATGGGAGATGTACTGGTCTGCCAAACACACCATCTGCACATTCATCGAATGGTAGCTCTTCCGGTTTCTGTACACCTGTTCACTCCTGCAGGGGGGTACTAATGCCACATGTGTCCCATCAATGGCGCCATTGATGTTGGGGATATGTCCCAGGGCATAGAAGTCACCTTTCACTGTGGGCAAATCCTACACCTGAGGGAACACGATGTAGCTGCTCATGTGTTTCAGCAGGGCAGACAACACTCTGGACAACACGTTAGAGAACATTGGCTGGGACATCCCTGATACAATGGCCACTGTTGTTTGAAAGGAACCACTTGCCAGGAAATGGAGTACTGACAGGACCTGCACTAGAGGAGATATCCCTGTGGGATGGCGGATAGCTGACATCAGGTCTGGCTCCAACTGGGCACACAGTTCCAGGATTGTTGCACGATCAAGTCTGTATATGACCAGGATGTGTCTCTCTTCCATTGTCGACAGGTCCACCAGGGGTCTGTACACCGGAGGATTCCGCCATCTCATCACCTGCCCCAGCAGACGTGCCCTATGGAGGAGAACAGCGAGCAGAGAGTCAGCCAACACTGAGGTATCACAAAATGTTATTTGCAGAAAATTTAATAATCCACAATGTGCCTGTAACTATATGTATTCCAAGCCTAGATAGGTGTGACACAGTTATTATTAATGCCATGTGGCCCCCTGAAATGGCGGCTGCCTGACCTGTAAGGTGGGTCAAGGGGATATGAGGTAACTGCGCTGGCACTGTACACCGTTACGGTGGGCGGTCGAAGACCGCAGCGCAATTCACCAATGGTTAACATTGGGCCCTATGGGTCCCAGGAGCCAATGACGATGTACGCCGGCGGTGACGGTACGCATGGCCGCGGATGTGACCACCATTTTCTTACTGTTCACTCACTTGATACCTGACCATCAACAGGAGAGGACCTACACTGCAAGTGCTGCTGTGACCTGTGTCTGGAAGCGACGATGTCTACAGTGTCTGGGGAAAGGGCCCCTGCCTTCACTTCGGAGGAGTTGGAGAAACTAGTGGATGGGGTCCTCCCCCAGTACACACAACTGTACCATCCTCCAGACAAACAGGTGAGTACACTGTGAGCATGCTGAATGGGCAATGCCTGCTTTGAGTGGTGTGGCTGGAAGAAACAGGGGTGGGGGCTGAGGCCTACATGTGCGGATGGTGAGTGTATGTGCGTCATGGCATGGGTGGGAACTGGTGGGCAATGAGTATGATGGTCCAGCTGGGTGAGTAATGTCATTTACCCCTGTACATTCCTCTAGGTCAGCGCCCACCAGAAGAAGGCTATTTGGTGTGCCATCGCCAAGGATGACCTGACCCTGGGGGTCTACCACAGACGGAGCACTCACTGCTGTAAAAGATTGGAGGACCTGCGCCGCTGGAGCAAGAAGACGGCGGAGGCCCAGTTGGGGATGGCCTCCCAACGTGGAAGGGGTGCCCGTCGCACCATGACCCCACTGATGTTCTGGATCCTGGCGGTGGCCTATCCGGAGTTGGATGGGTGCTTGAGGGCAACACAGCAGCCACAACGGGGTGAGTTCACTTTTATTCAGCTGACTCTGCGCGCATTACGAAGTGTCTGGGTGGGGGAGGTGGGCAGTGGGTTCCCCTAGGTCAGGGCGATCTTGGTAGGCAAGGTCCCTTGTGAGGCAGGCTATGTGGCACCCCAAGCCCACTAGTGATAAGAGCCATCTACACCTAGTCAGGCTCCTGTGACTTCCAGGTGTACAGCAATTGGTCTTAGGCCTCGTACCCTATGGGCATGTGAAAAATCTAGGAACTATAAGTGCATGTCGTAGTGCAAAGGGCTGCTCCCTGTGTGTTGTGTCCGCCAACGGTAGTGGTGTTGCATGCACTGAACATGTCTTTCTTCTGTCTCCCCCCCCCCTTTTTGTGGTCTCCCTGTTCTTGTTTGCAATAGCATCATCAGGTGGAGGAGTATTGGCACCAGAGAAGGAGGGAGCTGCAACCCACTTAGCCCTGGAGGGTGAAGCTACGGAGTATGAAGCCACCAGTGGGACGGAGGGTGAGGGGAGCTCCACGGTGGGGACAGGAGCAGAGACCAGCGACAGCGAACCCTCCTCTGATGGGAGCTCCCATGCGGTGGCGGGCACCTCCGTGCCCACCGCATCAACAGGTACAGCCGCCACCCCCCCTACCAGCACCGCCCTCCCAGCAGCCTGTAGGAGGCTGGCCTGGCTTATAGTGGGTACCTTGTGGTACGTACCCCTTTGTGCCAGATCCAGTTATCCCTTATTAGTAGAATAGAGGTGTTTCTAGCAGCTTAGGCTGTTAGAGGTAGCTATGGCAAAGCAGCTTAGACTGAACTAGGAGTCATGCAAAGCTCCTACTATACCACTTATATATAGCACAATATCATAAGAAAACACAATACTCAGAGTTACTAAAAATAAAGGTACTTTATTTTAGTGACAATATGCCAAAAATATTTCAGACGATACCCTCACTTAGGAGGTAAGTAATATACACAAATTATATGTACACAAACCAAAATCAGGTAAATAACAGTAAGAAAAGTAGTGCAAACAATGTAGAATCACAATAGGATGCAAAAGGTAGAAATAGGGCTAGGTGCAACACAAACCATATACTCCAAAAGTGGAATGCGAATCACAAATGGACCCCAGGCCTATGGAAGGTTGTAGAGGGTTGCTGGGACTGTGAGAAAACAGTAAGGGTGTCCAAAATACCCCACCCCAAGACCCTGAAAAGTAGGAGTAAAGTTACCCTACTTCCCCAGAAAGACAGTATAGTCGAGATAGGGGATTCTGCAAGAACCACAACCACCAGCAAAACACTGAAGACGGATTCCTGGACCTGAGGACCTGTAAAAGAAGGGGACCAGGTCCAAGAGTCACGCAAGTGTCCGGGGGGGGGGCAGGAGCCCACTAAACCCCTGATGAAGGTGCAAAAGGGCTGACTCAGGGTGGAAGAAGCCAAAGATTCTGCAACAATGGAAGGTGCCAGGAACTTCTCCTTTGGTCAGTAGATGTCCCACAGCATGCTGGAGGATGCAGAAGTGTTTCCACGCAGAAATACCTCACACAAGCCTTGCTAGCTGCAAGAGTTGCGGTTGAGGATTTTGGGTGCTGCTGGGGACCAGGAAGGACCAGGATGTCGCCCCTTGGAGGAGGAGACAGAGGGGGCACTCAGCAACTCAGAGAGTCCCCACAGAAGCAGGCAGCACCCGCAGAAGTACCGGAGCAGGCACTTGGAAGACCTGAGGACAGTGGTCTGCTCAGAGTCACAAAGGAGGGTCCCACAACTTCAGAGTCCAACTCAGCGAGTTGGGCAATGCAGGACGGAGTGCTGGGGACCCAGGCTAGGCTGTGCACGAAGGAAGTCTTGTAAAAGTGCACAGAAGCCGAAGCAGCTGCAGATCACGCAGTAAACAGGTTTGCTGTCTTGCGTGGGGAGGCAAGGACTTACCTCCACCAAATTTGGACAGAAGGGCCACTGGACTGTGGGAGACACTTGGACCCAGCTCCTGTATTCCAGGGACCACGCTCGTCAGGATGAGAGGGGACCCAGAGGACCGGTGATGCAGAAGTTTGGTGCCTGCGTTAGCAGGGGGAAGATTCCGTCGACCCATGGGAGATTTATGCTTGGTTTCCAGTGCAGGGTGAAGGCAGACAGCCCTCAGTGCTAGTGCTCCACATTCGAGTCACAATTTTCGACCCAGATTCCGGCAAAATCTTTTTTGACAGCTAGCTGTCCACAATAACTTCTTAGGTATCTTCTTGCTAGTGAGATCATTAAGAGGGGCTGCTATGGAGCCATAATTCTTGATGAATCTCCTATAGTACCCTGTGAGGCCTAAAAAGGCTCTCACCTGGGTTTGAGTTGTAGTGGGAGCCCAATCCATGATAGTCTGGATCTTCCCCTGTAGTGGTGCAATCTGTTCTCCACCTACCAGGTGGCCCAGATAAACCACTTTCCCCTGCCCTATCTGGCACTTTGAGGCCTTGATAGTGAGGCATGCCTTTTTCAGGGCCTCCAAAACTTTCCATAGGTGGACCAGGTGATCATCCCAGGTTGAGCTAAAGACAGCTATATCATCTAGATATGCTGCACTAAAGGCTTCCAACCCTTGCAAGACTGTGTTCACCAACGGCAGGTGCATTTCTTAGACCAAAGGGCATTACTGTGAATTGGTAGTGCCCTCCAATGGTTGAAAATGCAGTCTTGGGTTTAGCATCTTCTGATAACCTAATCTGCCGATACCCTGCAGTTAGATCAAAAGTGCTTAGATACTTGGCAGAAGCCAGTGTATCTATGAGCTCATCTGCCCTGGGTATAGGGTGAGCATCTGTCTTGGTTACTTGGTTGAGCCCTCTATAGTCAACACAAAACCTCATCTCTCTGTTTCCATCTTTGGTGTGAGGTTTTGGGACAAGCACAACTGGGCTAGCCCAGGGGCTTTCTGAAGGCTCAATCACCCCTAAGCCCAACATTTACTGTACCTCTTGTTTAATGCAGTTCCTCACATGGTCAGGCTGCCTATAAATGTTACTTACTTTTGACAGGCAAGCTGTCTCCAGTATCAATTGTGTGTTCACACCAAGTAGTAGTACCTGGTATAAGTGAAAAGAGTTCAGAAAACTGACTTAAGAGATTAACTGTGAGAAAGTAGCCTCTTTCTAGCCTTGTTACCCCCACTTTTGGCCTGTTTGTGAGTATATGTCAGGATGTTTTCACTGTCTCACTGGGATCTTGCTAGCCAGGGCCCAGTGCTCATAGTGAAACCCCTATGTTATCAGTATGTTTGTTATGTGTCACTGGGACCCTGCTAGCCAGGACCCCAGTGCTCATAAGTTTGTGGCCTATATGTGTTCCCTGTGTGATGCCTAACTGTCTCACTGAGGCTCTGCTAACCAGAACCTCAGTGGTTATGCCCTCTCTGCTTTTCAAATTTGTCACTAACAGGCTAGTGACTAAATTTACCAATTCACATTGGCATACTGGTACACCCATATAATTCCCTAGTATATGGTACTGAGGTACCCAGGGTATTGGGGTTCCAGGAGATCCCAAAGGGCTGCAGCATTTCTTTTGCCACCCATAGGGAGCTCTGACAATTCTTACACAGGCCTGCCGCTGCGTGAAATAACGTCCACATTATTTCACAGCCATTTACCACTGCACTTAAGTAACTTATAAGTCACCTATATGTCTAACCTTCACCTGGTGAAGGTTGGGTGCAAAGTTACTTAGTGTGTGGGCACCCTGGCACTAGAAAGGTGCCCCCACATCATTCAGGGCAAATTCCCCAGACTTTGTGAGTGCGGGGACACCATTACACGGGTGCACTGTACATAGGTCACTACCTATGTACAGCGCCACAATGGTAAAGCCGAAAATGGGCATGTAACATTTCTAGGATCATGGAATTGTCACCCCAATGCCAATCTGGCATTGGGGGGCCAATTCCAAGATCCCCCGGGTCTCTAGCACAGAACCCGGGTACTGCCAAACTGCCTTTCCAGGGTCTCCACTGCAGCGGCTGCTGCCAACCCCGCAGACAGGTTTCTGGCCTCCTGGGGTCCAGGCAGCCCTGGCCCAGGAAGGCAGAACAAAGGACTTCCTCTGAGAGAGGGTGTAACACCCTCTCCCTTTGGAAATAGGGGTGAAGGCTGGGGAGGAGCAGCCTCCCCCAGCCTCTGGAAATGCTTTGATGGGCACAGATGGTGCCCATCTCTGCATAAGCCAGTCTACACCGGTTTAGGGATCCCCCAGCCCTGCTCTGGCGCGAAACTGGACAAAGGAAAGGGGAGTGACCACTCCCCTGACCTGCACCTCCCAGGGGAGGTGCCCAGATCTCCTCCAGTGTGTCCCAGACTTTTGCCATCTTGGAAACAGAGGTGTTTGTGGCACACTGGACTGCTCTGAGTGGCCAGTGCCAGCAGGTGACGTCAGAGGCTCCTTCTGATAGGCTCTTACCTCTCTTGGTAGCCAATCCTCCTTCCTTGGTAGCCAAACCTCCTTTTCTGGCTATTTAGGGTCACTGCTTTGGGGAATTCTTTAGATAACGAATGCAAGAGCTCATCAGAGTTCCTCTGCATCTCCCTCTTCACCTTCTGCCAAAGGATCGACCGCTGACTGCTCAGGATGCCTGCAAAACTGCAACAAAGTAGCAAGACGACTACTAGCAACCTTGTATTGCTTCATTCTGCCAGCTTTCTCAACTGTTTCCAGGTGCTGCATGCTCTGGGGGTAGCCTGCCTCCTCTCTGTACCAGGAGCTCTGAAGAAATCTCCTGTGGGTCGACGGAATCTTCCCCCTGCAACCGCAGGCACCAACAGACTGCATCACTGTTCCTCTGGGTCCCCTCTCAGCACGACGAGTGTGGTCCCTGGAACTCAGCAACTCTGTCCAAGTGACTCCCACAGTCCAGCGACTCTTCAGTCCAAGTTTGTTGGAGGTAAGTCCTTCCCTCCTCACGCTAGAGGGCATTGCTGGGTACCACGTGATTTGCAGCTGCTCCGGCTCCTGTGCACTCTTCCAGGATTTCCTTTGTGCACAGCCAAGCCTGGGTCCCCGTCACTCCTTCCTGCAGTGCACAACCTTCTGAGTTGTCCTCCGGCGTCGTGGGACTCCCTTTTGTGACTTCGGGTGGACTCCGGTTCACTTTTCTCCTAAGTGCCTGTTCAGGTACTTCTGCGAGTGCTGCCTGTTTTTGTGAGGGCTCCCTGACTTCCTGGGCGCCCCCTCTGTCTCCTCTTCCAAGTGGCGACATCCTGGTCCCTCCTGGGCCACAGCAGCACCCAAAAACCTCTACTGTGACCCTTGCAGCTAGCAAGGCTTGTTTGCGGTCTTTCTGCGTGGGAATACCTCTGCAAGCTTCATCGCGACGTGGGACATCCATCCTCCAAAGGAGAAGTGCCTAGTCCTCTTCTTTCTTGCAGAACTCCAAGCTTCTTCCAACAGGTGGCAGCTTCCTTGCACCCTCAGCTGGCATTTCCTGGGCTCCTGCCCACTCTCGACACTGTTGCGACTATTGGACTTGGGGGCATGTTTATACTCTGTTTGCGCCGAATGTGCGTCAACATTTTTGACGCACAATCGGCGCAAACCCTGCTCCATATTTATAGTTTGACGTCCGACCCCACGGGCGTCAAAATTCCACCATGTGCGTCATTTTTGGGAACGGGGAACCAGCCTTGCGTTAATTATATGCAAGGTAGGCGTTCTCTTCCAAAAAATGACTTTAAGGCCTGTGCCCCTTATTTATACTCTGACGTCATTTTGACGCACAGGAGGGGGCAGGCCTTAAAAAACGGCGCACAGCCTGATGGGCACCGTTTTTTAATGCCTGGGTCAGGGCAGGTGTTAAGGGACCTGTGGGCTCAGAAGGAGCCCAGAGGTGCCTTCCCCTGCCCCCAGGGACACCCCCTGCCACCCTTGCCCACCCCAGGAGGACACCCAAGGATGGAGGGACCCATCCCAGGGAAGTTGAGGTAAGTTGGGGTAAGTATTTTTTTTCGTTTTTTTTTAAGTGTCATAGGGGGACAGATTTGGGCCCCCCTACATGCCACTATGCCCAATGGCCATGCCCAGGGGACAAAAGTGCCCTGGGCATGGCCATTGGGCAAGGGGGCATGACTCCTGTCTTTGCTATGACAGGAGTCATGTCAATGGAGGTTGGGCGTCAAAATAAATGGCGCAAATCCGGTTTGAGGCCTGAATTTTGCCTCAGACCTGACTTGCACCGTTTTTTGACGCACAACCCCTATTTTCCCATACGCCGGCGCTGCCTGGTGTGAGTCATTTTTTTTGACGCACACCAGTCCGCAGCGCTGGCTAACGTCATTCCATTAATAAGGCGCCCTCATGGCGCGTTGGAATGGCGTTAGCCGGCGATAACATTTTTGACGCACAACTGCGTTGGCGCAGTTGTGCGTCAAAAAGTATAAATATGGGCCTTGGTCCCTTGTCTTACAGGTACTCAGGTCTGGAAATCCACTGTTGTTGCATTGCTGGTGTTTGTTCTTCCTGCAGAATCCCCCTATCACGACTTCTGTGCTCTCTGGGGGTAGTAGGTGCAATTTACACCTACATTTCAGGGTCTTGGGGTAGGCTATTATTCTAACCCTCACTGTTTTCTTACAGTCCCAGCGACCCTCTACATGCTCACATAGGTTTGGGGTCCATTCATGGTTTGCATTCCACTTTGGAGTATATGGTTTGTGTTGCCGTATACCTATGTGTTCTTATTGCAATCTACTGGAACTTTACACTGCTTGCATTACTTTTCTTGCTATTACCCACATAATTTTGGTTTGTGTACATATATATTGTGTATATATCTTATCCTCATACTGAGGGTACTCACTGAGATACTTTTGGCATATTGTCATAAAAATAAAGTACCTTTATTTTTAGTACTTCTGTGTATTGTGTTTTCTTATTATATTGTGCATATGACACCAGTGGTATAGTAGGAGCTTTACATGTCTCCTAGTTCAGCCTAAGCTGCTTTGCCATAGCTACCTTACTCCAGTATTGGAACTGTCATAGATTCACATGCTTGAATCATTCCCCGTCGTCGAGATGGGAGTCCCCGGTATAATTTACACAAGTAATATCAAGACATATTAACAAAGAAAAAAGACCCCAGGCCTCTTCAATTTAACAGTCTATCAGAGTCATTTTGTGAAAAGGACCAAACTTGAGCATCCACCAATCAGGCGACAGCACCCTTCAGAATCCTCCTGAGAGAAACTCCAGCACCTCAGATTTTCTACCGCAGGTCGTGCTAGGGAGTCTCCTCAGAGCTCTGCTCTTAGTTCACACCTTTTTTCAACATTTTTCTCTCAGAGAAACTTATCTAACTTGATTTGTCAGCTATTTTTCAACTATGTCTGACAAGGAGAAGAAGGGTCTCTTCAGAGACTGCAAGACTTGTGGAAAGAAAAGGCTTCATTCTGAAGACCCTCACCAAGCCTGCATTTACTGCCTGTACCCAGATCAATCAGCTAAAGACTGTAAGATTTGTTGTACTTTTTCTTCTAAAACTTTAAAAGACAGGGAAGGCAAATTATTGATATGGCTGCAGAAACTAAAACATAGAAAAGACCCAGTTTCTGACTCTGTGAGTGATGAATCATCAACATCCAAGAGATCATCAAAGAGGGCGAGATCAGGCTCCAGATCTCCCTCACAACTCTCAAGAAAAGCCCTCAAAAAGACTACTTCAGGGTCTTATAAGGGCCGCAGCCCATCTTCTTCCCCAAAGAAAGTTTCCAGGAAGGAGGGGAAAGGCCATTCTTCCAGTTCAGAGAGGCACAGGAAGCCTTCCTCTGTACCACCATCTGTGCCTTTTCAGAAGCAATCCTCTGTAACTGGAAAAAAAGCATCGTCAACGAATTAATCGTCGACGGTACTGTCGGTGAGTGCTTTTCTGGCGACGACATTTATTTCTGGTTTTCCACCGTCGATGGCTCCGCCAATGACATCGTCAACGAGGACAGGTACCCCACCGTCGACGAGAACTGCAGCGACGACATCAGTGTCGACGACCGTCTATACATCGTCATCGTCGACGGCGTTGATGTCGGTGTCAGCCCTACCGTCGTCGACGACTTCATCGACGGTAGACTTGTCGGCGAGACTTGCTTCTATTAAAATCGCTGTGCGTCCAGCGTCTACGACACCGTCCACGACGAAGTCTATTTATACGTCGTCAACGACACTGTCCACGACACCGTCGACGAGAGAAAAACATCTAAAAAGTGTGGAAAAGCTGACGCCAACTCATATATTACCTAGTAAGGTGTCCTCCCTTGTTCCAGTACATCTTTTGGAAGGAGACGAAGACTCAGATGATGAGAGGCCATTTGGAACAGCACACAGTCCATCCCAACTGAACGTAAAGTACCAGGAAGAGGAGGACTATGAAGAGGCCTATGATCCCCAACTTTATTCAGAACAGCAGCAATACCAACAGGGAGCATTTATTCCTTCCTCCCTATTAACAGACCTCAGAGCGATGTTGGTTGATTATAACAGGAGGTTTCCACCTCAAGGAGAACAACCTCCCCCATCGCCCGTCTCTGGCGTTTCCACTCCACACCAGAGGCCAACGTCCTTATATCTCACGAATGTGGCCACTCCGGATATGACACTTCCTCATGACAGCGACATCTCAGAAGGGGATCAGGAAGAAGGGGAGCTCCTGGACACTCACTCAGAGTGGGACGAGTACATCATCCCTGCTCCTCCTTCTCCTTCTCAATCGAAGGTGGAATCCCCACCAGAAGACATTGGAGGGTTTCATAATCTTCTAGAGAGAGCAGCCAAACGTTTTGCTTTACCAATGCCTACCAAGCAAACAGACTGTTTACTTTACGACTTTAAGGAGCCTTTTCAGAAATCCGTGCGCTCTATCCCGATGATAAACTACCTGTGGGAAGAGGGCCTTAAGGTCATTAATAATCCGGCTACAGTTACGGCAGTACTGCCTTGTCTGGATAAGAAATACAAAGCACCTGATGATGCACATGCTTAACGGGACACCCTCCTCCGGATTCAGTGGTAGCTCAGGCAGCACAAAAAAGATCTAAGAATCCTTCTGCCCCGATTTCCGCACCTCCAGACAAAGAGGGTAGGCGGCTAGATAAGATAGGTAAAAGGTTTTCTTCTATGGCTAGCCTAGTAGTTAGAGCTGCCAACTCTTTGGCAATTCTGGCTAGGTTCGACAGGCAGATTTGGGCGGACATTGAACCTTATATTAGCCAGCTGCCAGAAGATGCAAGATCAGAGGCAAATAAAACGATACAGGAGGGTCAACGCGCGTCTGCAGAGCTTATAGACTGTGCAATGGATATAGCAACCACTGCTTTTCGACAACTCGCTGGTGCAGCGGTGCTAAGAAGGCAAGGTTGACTTAAAGCCACCTCTTTCCGTCCAGAAGTGCAAAATAAAATCTTGGACTTACCTGTTGATGGCCAGGCGTTATTTGGGAAACACATTGATGACGCCTTACAATCCATCAAATCGGACACGGACACGGCAAGGTCACTAGGGACCCTGCAATATCAAAAATCTTCCTTTCGATCTAGAGGGCGTGGCCAACCCTCATACAGGGGAGGATATCAGCAACACAGGTATTCCGCCTATCCTTCCTCTTCCCAGCAATATCGTCAATACTACTCACAAAGGCAGCTGCCGCAACCGGCCTGTGGTAGACCTGGCGGCGGTGGACGCTCAACCCGCCAGGCCAAAGATGCGGCTCGTAGAACCTGATGCTTTCGAGGCTCCGGTTACGTCCAGTTCTCCTCCTTTCATTCTGGGCGGGAGGATATCACTATTCCTCAAACAATGGCTACTTCAGACAAGTGGGTCCTACAATTAGTGAACCGGGGCCATACTTTAGAATGTATCCAGATACCTCCCTCAAACCGCCCCCGCAGGACTCCTTCAAGGTACCCTCAACAACTCAAAAAGGATATCGAAAAAATGCTTCTCAAAGGAGCTATAGAGAAGGTGCCTCGAGCCCAACGAGGAACAGGATTTTATTCCAGGTTCTTCCTCATTCTGAAAAAGTGGAAGGATTGGAGGCCGATCCTTGATTTAAGGGAACTAAGGCCCATATTTATACTTTTTGACGCAAAACTGCGCTAACGCAGTTTTGCGTCAAAAAAATTACCCGCCGGTGCCGTCTGGTGTGCGTTAAAAAAAACGACGTACACCAGGCAGCGCCGGCGTAGGGGGATATGGGGCTTGGGCGTCAAGAAATGGGGCAAGTCAGGTTGAGGCAATTTTTTCGCCTCAACCCGATTTGCGCCATTTTTTTTCACTCCCAACCCCCATAGAAATGACTCCTGTCTTAGCAAAGACAGGAGTCATGCCCCCTTGCCCAATGGCCATGCCCAGGGGACTTCTGTTCCCTGGGCATGGTCATTGGGCATAGTGGCATGTAGGGGGGCACAAATCAGGCCCCCCTATGCCACAAAAAAAAAAAAAAAAAAAACTTACCTGAACTTACCTTAATGTCCCTGGGATGGGTCCCTCCATCCTTGGGTGTCCTCCTGGGGTGGGCAAGGGTGACAGGGGGGGTCCCTGGGGGCATGGGAGGGCACCTCTGGGCTCCTTCAGAGCCCACAGGTCCCTTAACGCCTGCCTTTTGCAGGCACAAAAAAATGGCGCAAAAGCGGCCGTACGTCATTTTTTTTGACCCGCCCACTCCTGGGCGTGAATTTTGCCCGGGAGTATAAATCCGACGCACATGCCTCGGAGTCGATTTTTTAGACGTGAACGCCTACCTTGCATCTCATTAACGCAAAGTAGGTGTCCACGCTAAAAAATGACGCTAACTCCATGGACTTTGGCGCTAGACGCGTCTAACGCCAAAGTATAAATATGGAGTTAGTTTTGCATTAAAAAAAAACAACGCAATTCCGGCGCAAATGGAGTATAAATATGCCCCTAAATGTCTACTTAAAAAAGCAATCGTTCCGTATGATCAGCCTGCAAGACGTCCTCCTGCGCCTCAATCAGGGAGATTTCGGCCCATATTTATACTTTTTGACGCAAAACTGCGCTAACGCAGTTTTGCGTCAAAAAAAATAGCGCCGGCTAACGCCATTCTGAAGCGGCATGCGGGCGCCGTATTTATTGAATGACGTTAGCCGGCGTTAGCCGCCGGCGCCGTCTGGTGTGCATAAAAAAAAACGACGTACACCAGGCAGCGCCGGCGTAGGGGGAAAATGGAGTATGGGCGTCCAAAAATGGTGCAAGTCAGGCTGAGGCAAAAAAATCGCCTCAACCCGATTTGCGCCATTTTATTTTCACTCCCAACCCCCATTGAAATGACTCCTGTCTTAGCAAAGACAGGAGTCATGCCCCCTTGCCCAATGGCCATGCCCAGGGGACTTCTGTCCCCTGGGCATGGTCATTGGGCATAGTGGCATGTAGGGGGGCACCAATCAGGCCCCCCTATGCCACAAAAAAAATTAAAAAAAAATACTTACCTGAACTTACCTTAATGTCCCTGGGGTGGGTCCCTCCATCCTTGGGTGTCCTCCTGGGGTGGGCAAGGGTGGCAGGGGGTGTCCCTGGGGGCAGGGGAGGGCACCTCTGGGCTCATCCTGAGCCCACAGGTCCCTTAACGCATGCCCTGACCCAGGCGTTAAAATCCGGCGCTAATGCGGGTTTTTTAGACCCGCCCACTCCCGGGCATCATTTTTGCCCGGGAGTATAAATACGACGCATATGCATCGGAGTCATTTTTTAAGACGGGAACGCCTACCTTGCATATCATTAACGCAAGGAAGGAAGGTGTTCACGCAAAAGAATGACGCTAACTCCATGAACTTTGGCGCTAGACGCGTCTAACGCCAAAGTATAAATATGGAGTTAGTTTTGCGTCGAATTTGCGTCGAAAAAAACGACCCAAATTCGGCACAAACGGAGTATAAATATGCCCCTTCATGTCTTCACTAGACCTGAAAGACGCATACTTCCACATACCCATCCACCCTGCCCACAGAAAATACTTGAGATTCACCGTAGCCGGCAGCCATTTTCAATACTGTGTGCTTCCTTTCGGACTAAAATCAGCTCCCAGAATATTTACCAAGTGTCTAGCACCAGTTGCAGCCTTTCTCAGAAGGAGAAAACACCAAGGGCCATATTTATACTTTTTGACGCAAAGCTGCGCCGCTGCAGTTTTGCGTCAAAAATTTTACCGCCGGCTAACGCCATTTCGATGCGCCGTGAGCACGGCGGCGCAATCAACAGGTGGGAGTCATTTTTTTGACGCACATCGCGGCGTCAAGTCGTAAAGGAAAACGACGTTAACGCGACGTAAATGACTGTGGGTCGATTTACGACACCGCAACCCAGATATGCGCCGTTTTTTTTGACGCAATAGCGTCAAAAATACCCGCGAACACTGCCCTTTCAGCAGAGGAGAGCCAAAATGGATCCCAGATGCCACTACAGACCCCAGGAAGATGACAGCAGACCAGGAACCAGCTAGGATGATCCATACAAGAACCAGGACATATATAGAAAAAAAAGAGTGTCGCTTCAGTGCAGAGCAGGAAATCCTGGTTAAAGAGGTGACGGAACACCAGCACCAACTGTTCATCACCTCTAAGTTGCCAATCAGTAGGAGAGAGGCCATATGGCAACAAATTGTTGACAAGATCAACAGTGTGGCTGAAGTACGCAGGATAGTCACCGAGTGTAAGAAACTCTGGCATGACTGCAAACGTAGGACAAAGGAAAAAATGGCCAGGAACAGGAAGGCAGCACTGCAGACTGGAGGTGGGAGTCCAGCACACCAGGAGGCCCTGGACCACATGGAGGAGATGGTCGCAGCCGTCATCCCTGAGGAGATCGTGACAGGGATTCAAGGACAGGACAGTGCAGACTACCACGAGACAACGCACATGCAGGGTAAGTCGCATGGGGAATTATAATGCAATAATGTTGACTGTAAGCAGGGGGGGAAATACCTACTACACATTGCATGTAAGTCAGCATATATATGGAGTGGCATGGGTAAAGGGGTATGGCAGGGGGGCATGCCCTGCACATACAGAAGCTGGGGCACAACATAACACAACACCAACAACAGTCCCATGGGGGCATCCTGTCATGACAACAATGGAGCTAAGGGAAAGCCTCGACAGGAGGGAAGGCCACTACGTCAAACTTACATCCTGGCACTCGTCAGCCAAAATATCTCCTACATTAACTAGGGCCCTATCAGCAATCCACTAGCCAAAACAACAACTGCAATGTAACTGCGACAACAGTTGACACTAACACCTCTGATCTCTGTGCAGCTATAGTAGCCAATGGCAGTAACCTCCCAATGGAACATACATACCTAAATTAGGGGGTGAGGATGACATCTGCAACAATCTCCTGAAACAAGACAAAGGACCCAGTACACTAATATGTCAATGCCCATAGTTGTCACATACATCAGCCAAAGTAAACAGCAATAGGAGCGACCCAGCACTAAGGACACACACATGCTGCCTATGTCAGGGTCCTTCACGTGCCTGGCTAACAAGGCAACATCACAAATGTCATACTGCTCTGACAACAGCATTGAGGAGGGGACACATGCAACTGGTCACTGAAATACACCTGCACAGTCAGAGGACCAAATAGGACATTGATACGATAAACAGGGCAATCCAATTTAACACACATTACCCAACATCAGCAGGACACATTAACAATGTCTACATCCATATCACATCATAACATTGCCATGCATAGGATATGCCACATGTCAATTACAATTAAGTCAATGTGAACAATCAGGGATTGGGGCAGGTCCTGAGAGGCAAGTGTGCTGCCAGGGCAATCAGAACACCCACAGCCAGTGAAAGGTCTCACCATAAGAATAGATATACACGGAGGGTTGAGTAGGACAAAAAGATGGCTATTCCCTATTTGGTACAAAGCAACACCTAGAGGCGATTAGGCAGACAAGTCTGATAACTCAATATCATACATGTGACACACAGGTGGGCCATAGGCCTATAACAATGCCCATATGAAGGACAGCAGATACCAATACCAAACAAGATCACAAAGTAAATTCATCAAAAGGCTGGCATGTTACGTCAAAATTGTCACAACACAGACACACTAATTGTACCCTGTTTCATTGCAGAGGAACATGGATCTCCTGCCGATATGCCTGTCCCAGATTTCCCTGATGACATGGATGACGAGCCCATAAACATTCCCCAGGAGACCATCCAAAAGGTATTTGAAACCCTCCAGACCCCACCTTCAGTCACAAGGAGGAGCACAGAACAAGCAGCCATCACAGAAGAACCACCCACCACCCCAATTGCAAGACCTGCCAGCTCCTACACAGCTGAGGACTCTGACGACACTGGCACCAGCTTTGAAAGAACTGTAGTTGGAGTACAGCGGGAGCTGGCCAAGGAGGTGCGGGTGGGGATGCAAAATATGGCAGCCAGCCTTGAGGGGGTGCGCTCGTGCATGATGTCATCTGCAGATCAGGCAGCAGCTATGCAAGCCCTAACATCCATACTGCAAGGACTACAAGAAACTATAAAGGAATTCACCACTGCAGTAAGGGAGTTGCCACAACACCTCGCACCCCAAACTTTCCACTGCATGCACGAATGCAATCATGACTCCCTCAGGGCCGACCTGGCTGCCTACCATCGTGATGTAGCTGCTATTCTCAAAAACCAGCAGGCCCTCCTTGCTGCAGTACTGCCCTTAAGACCTTCACAGGGAGCAGCCACCGGGATGTCTGACTCCACGTCTTCTAACACTGAGGTGTGTGTTGCCCCTTCACAACCAACAACAACAAGGACAAAGCAGGCAACACACACATCAGAAGAAGAAGACATGGAACAGATCACATTCACACGGAAGAGTACCCGGAAGCACTAGTCCCTGCACCATTGCCTACTTTGACCAAGGTCCTACGTTTTGTCAAATGCCAGTTTCACTACAACTATACTCAATGACTGTTCTGCTAACCACTGTATGACTTGTCAGCATTGCCAGTGAATGTCTCTCTCCTATTAATCGGCAAATCCTGTCCCTCTGCACTGTCTGTAACATCACCCCAGCATGTCAGGAGCATCATCCACACCCCTTCTGTAGGATCACCATGTAAGAATGCACTAGAACGGACTCAGCAAACATGGACAATGTACATTTTGCACTACAGCACCTATCAATAAATAGCACTTGCACACCTAATATGTCTCTGTGTAATTTGACACATCAACTGTGCAGTCGATAACTCAAAAGTGCCTGTGTGACAACCATGTAGCTTGTCAATACAACTGTCCTGACATCATGTAGTCTGATACATCTGTGCAGTAGCCAGGATTGCATCATAGCCTGACCATCCTGAGGAGAATAACTGATGAAGGGACAAACCACACACAATCATGCTGTGTTGGACAGAATAATGCTTCATCAATAGCAATCAAAGTCAACTAATGGTGGCTGATAAATGTGGGCACCATGCAATACTAAAACATTAAATTATGCAGTCTAATCTAAGCAAACATAACTAAACACAGCATCAATCACCCTTTCTGAGTATACTTCCAAGAAGGGAAGTCATGCTGAATTTTTGCACACATGATCTATGTCAGTAATGAAGACAAGAAGACAAGAGTGTTAACAACACCTCATCTACAAAGATGTCCCTGAACATCACACTGCAGTCCGACCTAATAAATTACCCACAATACCAAGTCTGGAAGCACACTTTGTGATGTAGAAAACATACTCATCAACAAAAATCCTTTGTGATACATGTAAACTCCAAATGGTGGTTCTATCAAATGGTCGATACTTAGGGGCATATTTATACTCCATTTGCGCCGAATATTCGATGCAAAACTAACTCCATATTTATACTTTGGCGTTAGACGCGTCTAGCGCCAAAGTTCATGGAGTTAGCGTCATTTTTGTGCGTGAACACCTTCCTTGCGTTAATGATATGCAAGGTAGGCGTTCCCGTCTTAAAAAATGACTGCGATGCATATGCGTCGTATTTATACTCCCGGGCAAAAATGACGCCCGGGAGTGGGCGGGACTAAAAAAGCCGCATTTGCGCCGGATTTTAGCGCCTGGGTCAGGGCAGCCGTTAAGGGACCTGTGGGCTCAGAATGAGCCCAGAGGTGCCCTCCCAAGCCCCCCAGGACACCCCCTGCCACCCTTGCCCACCCCAGGAGGACACCCAAGGATGGAGGGACCCACCCCAGGGAAGAAAAGGTAAGTATTTTTTAAACATTTTTTTGTGGCATAGGGGGGCCTGATTTGTGCCCCCCCTACATGCCACTTTGCCCAATGACCATGCCCAGGGGACATAAGTCACCTGGGCATGGCCATTGGGCAAGGGGGCATGACTCCTGTCTTTGCTAAGACAGGAGTCATGTTAATGGCGTCTGGGCGCCCAAAAGAAATGGCGCAAATCGGGTTAAGATGATTTTTTTGCCTCAGCCTGACTTGCCCCATTTTGGGACGCCCAAACGCCATTTTTCCCTACGCCGGCGCTGCATGGTGTACGTCGGTTTTTTTCACGCACACCTGGCAGCGCCGGTCGGCTAACGCCGGCTAACGCCATTTGGCGTCCCAAAATGGGGCAAGTCAGGCTGAGGCAAAAAATCGTCTTAACCCGATTTGCGCCATTTATTCAATAAATACGGCGCCTGCATGGCGCTTCAGAATGGCGTTAGCCGGCGCTAATTTTTTTTGCGCAAAACTGCGTTAGCGCAGTTTTGCGTCAAAAAGTATAAATATGGCCCTTACCAAGTTAGCACAGGGGTAGCTGCCATTTTAAACCTCTTTTTTCTTCGGTGTGTAGCATAGGACACAAATGTCATAGAACAACAATCACCTAGCCAAGGCCATGATCAAGTAGCAGTTAACACATAATGCAAAGGGTTAACTATATATTTATTCATAAGTATTCACACCAGAGGCAACTAAGGGAAAAGTCATACCTACACTAATCTAATCTGACTACTCCTAACCCACAACTGTCCCTAACTAACCTAAGCTAAACTTACTCTACACATATAACGAATCGATCTAAACATCAACCCCCCACCCACCATTATGAGACAGGACACATGCAGGACAACACATACTAACCTACACACATACTATACTGTCCTAAACAATCATATATTTTTTTGTATTTTTTTTATATATTTTGTAAATTTTTTATTATTTTCTTTTTTTTCTAAACAGACAGGAATCCCAACATTGACAAACACACACCCACCCACACACTCAAAAATGAAAAATAGAAGGAATAAGGACCCCCCACCCTCCTCCCTAACACTAACTAAGCTAACAACCTATACTAACCTAACACTAACCCCAAAACCCACTTATCATGATAAAAAGGAAAGAGGAGAGAGGGGAGGGATAAATAAAAATAGACCATATAAGTCCTAGAGGTTGGCCCTCCGTAGGGTCCGCCTGATGGACCTGACCCGCTTCTTTATGTACACCACATCCTGGCTCAGCTTGTCCACCTTCCGAATGAATTTGTCCATTTTGCGGTCTAAAGCCTGGAATGTCGCAGGGTCAATTGGAGGTGCTGCTGCTGTCTGTGTGCTGGCAGAGGTGCTCTGTGTGGGAGTTGTTTGTAGCCCACTGGACTGTCCTGCAGCTCTGATATTGCTGGGTCCAGGTCGTGCTGCAGAGGCAGGGACAACTGTCCCCGCCGTTGCTGGGGCCACTTGGGGAGAACTGGTGGTTGTGGTGGTGGTGGCTGTAGTGGGCAACGTTGGGCCACCCTGTGGTGAGGCCCACCATGCTCCGGAGGCCCGATCCGCCTGGTATTTTCGGGCCATCCGTCGGAACCCCAACTGCACCTGCAGGATGTGCCGGTATCTCATGGCCCGCCTTCCAAAATCATGCCTCTGTGCGGCACTCATGTTTGCAGCTGTGAAGAGAAAGGGCAACTATTTACCATAGGAAATGCATTGGGTGGAATAGCACAATGGGTCAATTGGAAATTACTTTTACTGTAGTTGTAACAGCTCATATCACCACATAGATCATTGAAAGTCTCAGAGGAAGTACATGGGAAGCCTGCATACAAAGGGCATCTCACACCTAGCATATACATGTCTCTACATGATGGGTGACATCAGCCTAAACTTCTCATCAAAATAATTAGTAATGCAGCTGACATTATGGCTGCACCTCCTCCACCTATTGCCTTGACTACATATGTCAGTGTATGTGATAACAATCACAACCCTCAACATCTGCGATTTGTAATTGGATTTGCTAGTATAGAACTCATGTGCCATAACCGAGTGTGTACACTAGGTTCAAAACAAAGTTTCAAATGGTCACAAGTATGTGTAACATACTGGTTGCTACAGTCCTAGGTACCCTATTCCCAAACACATGGCTGACTTTGAGGGGGGGGTGGGAAGAACATCCAACAATCCCATAATCAATGCACACCCAGGAGTGTATAGAAAGCTCAACATGTTTTTGCCTCCGCACACACAACACCAGTGAAGGGCTAGCAACAAATCGGAGTCAGCTAAACCTTGTCCTATCCAAGGTCCACACATGTCAAAATGTACTGACTTAGGCCAACATCACATACTACCAGTGAGGCATATTTTTCTACAGACACAGAGGAGCAAGAACACCCATGATCATGAGTAGAATGTACACCTAGGCCATTGCACTCTAGTCCCACACACTTCTAGTACAACTTGTGGAAGTACATGCCCCCGGAAGATCCAACCTACAGTGTACTCAGTCCATCGTTAACTAGGGAAGCAGCAGATTTCAGACAAGCCATTTGCAGAAGCTATCTGGGAGAATGTCAGTCTGAAATGAAGACTCAGTCCGAGACAAGTCCCAGAGCAACTCTTACATTAACCAGTGTATTCCACATGACTCACCCCATTCCCCATAGCGGGCCCTACTGGAATGGCCTACAGACCCAAAATCTGAGAAATGGATAGGCATAGGTCAACTCAAAATGAAGTGATAACTGAAATCCCACTAATGGAACAATACTAATGAATGGGCAGCGCATCAAACCTTGAATTCTGTTGAACACACAGTAGTCCATCATGCATCACCAGCAAACATTAAAAATAGCACCCATGCAACACTCACTGTAGGTGTCGGGGTCCTCAAAATGAGGCACCTCTCCCACTGTGTACGGTGCAGGTCCACCTGTAAAGCATGGAAGGAAGAATATACTCAGAATCCGTGCACTGACAAACAATTGCAATTACAAAGACAATGTGAGAATATGACATGAGTAATGAAACCCTTTCACACATGCTCACACTGCATGGAATTATTCATGAGCAACATTTACATCGGATGAGTCTCCTGCTACAGTTACACACCCTAGTACACACATGCAGTGGCCTGGACAGTCATGTGGTGGCAAAGATGCACCTCCATTAGTATGCACCAACAATATAGGGGTGCATTCATCTCATCATGTGCATCCAAGAGAGACATCCAAAAGCTGGTTACTTGAGGACTGCATGACCTCTCAAACTCAAACAGCCTATGTGGTCATTTTCCATACACACCAACCAGACACACATGTGACATATGTGTGGACAACATTGCTAACTTCAATTGACGTGAAGGCAGCACTCATTTATAGCATCATGTAGGGTTTACAAATGTCAGTCTAGCTATGGCGTCTACATATGTAGGTATGATGTTTCAACATCCATTTATCACTGGCTATTGTGACCTGTAGAGTCCTAATTGCGTCATTAATGTGTCGCTTGTCTGACACAAAGGCAGCACTACATTACATACTGCTAGAGGCAACCGGTATGTGTAGAAAACATGAGCTACCTAGCTGCTAACATTTGTCTTCCTTCACATTGTGCATCAATTACCCAGTAGGTTTCCCTAGCATTAAACACAGTCAGCTACTTATCTGGCAGATTGGGTAACAATCATTACATGTCGCCACACAGCTTTAAATTGTGCACATGTAATTGATCTGTACTCACCAACATGGCCACCAATCCTGATTCCCAGGTGGTCCAGCAGATCTTGCTCCCTGGATTTCAGATCAGCCCAGCGGTGCTTCAGTTGATGGTCATTCCTTTGGCTACCATATACACGGACCAAGTGATGGCGCACCTTCCCCCACCAGACTTTACGGGCCTCCGTGTGATACCCCTGTATCACCCTACCCCCAGCCTGAGTGGGAGGAAATGGCAAACAAGCCATACAAATCCCCACAATTCCTCCTCACTCATCCTGGAAAGCCGTGGCCTACCAGACATGTCAGCACTGACAAAGGGGAAAAAGTTGTAGAAAAAGGAAAAGGGGGAAATGGGGAAAGGTAGAGTGGTGAAATGCAAAGAAAACTTAAGAAGAAGAGCCCAACTAACCCCTATATTACAGTACCCACAACAGATTCCCACAGACAATAAATAAAACACTGGACTTGACAAAATAATACAACACAGACTCAGACAGTATTCAACAGCAAGACAATGATGACAAAAGCACAATTGAGATGGTACACTGGACACAAAAGCACTAATACACAGGACAACACTTTCCACACAGCCACACAGTCTAGAATAATCTGAGACTGCAAAGTGAAAGTGAAAGTACACCCACTGTACAGATTCTGTAAACAGGATATCCTATTACATCACATCCTGCATAAAATGGCCGCCGTTTTCCCCCCGCTATGTGTCATTTTTTCACGCATACAGCTTGTGCGTCATATTTTTTGACGCATAGGAGTGCAAATAATGCAGAGTCAAAAAAAAATTCTTCATTGGTCTATTATATTTGTTTGAGGCATATTTTACAGTTCTAGAGTTGAAAATTAAGCCGCTGGAAAATATGATATCTAAATATGAAAAATATTTTTGACTCTGCATTATCTGCACTCCTGTGCGTCAAAAATTATGACGCACAAGCTGTATGCGTGGAAATATGACGCATTATGGAAAAAAATGGAGGCCATGTTATGCAGGATATTATGATATCTATTTTTGAAATAATTTTTTGACTCTGCATTATCTGCACTCCTGTGCGTCAAAAATTATGACGCACAACCTGTATGCGTGGAAATATGACGCATTATGACAAATATGTCTTTCATTTGTCAAATTCAGAAATGAATTTTGTCATGACCAAACGGTGCTAAGTGATACACATTTGGGGTTAGCTATGGCAAATGTCCCTTTTTAGGATCTATAGAAGGTATTCACAGTGCAATGGTAATGATTGGTCAGAATGGATATTACTCATAATTGTACACATATGTGGGTAATTGCTGATGGCTATTTTCAAAATATGAATGGGATACCAGGATGTATTCCTTAGCAAAAATGTGTCCACATTTATCACGGTAATCAAAATTATATAAAGGCCAAATAGGTAGTGCAATTATCGCCTACACTTTTTTAGGGGGTAACCATGTCCTAATTACTAGTTAATGTATCTTAAATGTGTTTTACTTTTGACATGTAGGGCACACATGCGCCTTATGCATGTGTGTGCTTCACATGTGCATAAATAATGTATATTTGGGGGACAGTAGAGGTGGACTTAGGCCCCCAGCACCCTAGGGTTTGCTCTTCCAGACTTGCAAATTTATCCAAGGGTTTCCTAAATTCAGTAATGCTAAACCTTCAGCAGCAGGCTCATGGAAGCAAATAGGGTATGATTCCCTGTTTGCCATTCTGTAATCCCATTTGCCCATTTTATGTTTGCCCTATTGATTCTTTGGAGAAATCTGACATACCATTTTGCATTGATATTTTTTGCAAAATCTCAACGTTCCTCATGTCATGATAGCAAATAGGTTGTTGATGTATGTGGCCCTTTATGCATTACCTGGTTTAGTGGCATGTTTCATTCTTCCTGCTAGGTTACAACAGGGACACTACTGTGATCGGCTGCTTGCAAATATTTTGTTGATTGGATGGTACATGTACATGTGTGTGGTCCAATATTGATCCAGTATCAACTGTCAGGGTGTATGTTGTCACTGTAACTTCCAGGTCTCCTCATGAGTTAGTGGCAGCTAATCTTGTTTCTATTGGGTATTGTTTGTAGCAACATTTGAGAGAAGCCATTGAGGACATGGTCACCTACACATGGATGGTCCCACCCTGTCACTGAAATCGTGTAAGGAGACTTTCAACTGGGCAACCTTGGTGTGCTGAGTGAGAAAATGTCTCAGGTGACTGGATCCGGCATGTGTCATTGCAACATTTGTACTCCAGTTGGCCTCTGTGGATGGTAATGTATCAGGAAACATCATAGCCTCTGTGCAGAAGTAAATGGCTGGTATTCAACACACACGACTCATTTTTATCATTTGAACAATGTTACTCAGCGTTTGAACAGTCAGGGTCCTCATATCTGTTGACTTTTCATGGACATTATCTGAGGTTGCTGGTTTTGATGGAGGCCATTTACACCATCATACACTATGGTCATGGTCCACTGTCACACTTTGTAGTTTAGGCATTAATGAGGGCCAGACAACGGAAGGGCCAAGATTTGGCTATTCAAGAGCACTGTCACAAGTCGGATGCAAATAACAGTCAGATGATGCAATACTATGTATTTGAGTATACATTGATGAGGCTAATGACAAATTAGTGTCTGAGGTACAAGAGGTTTTGGACAGCACGTGTGGTCCATAGGTGGACCCCAGGTATCTGTAGAGTGACCCACGGACAGGTGCCAGTCAGGCTGACAGGATGCTGGGTCAATCAGGAGCAAGTTCTTTCAGTAATTACATGATCAAGTGTTCTGACTAGGACTGGTCAGAGGGAGCAGTAGACAGTTGAGATGTCACACTGTGTATGTCCTGTGTTGTTTTGAAGGTGACACATGAACCCTGATAAAGTTTTCTTCGGCAACATTAGTGTCAAAGCTTAATGATGTAATAGCTCAAATTCAAACATGTATGCAGTAGGAGGCATCAGCATGGACGGGGCATGTACATTTGGGTAGTGTGCATGGAGGGGATCACTGGTGTGGCCTCCATCAGTGGCTCACTAGTCCTGTCAGATGGGATTTGCTGATAAATAGCCTACAGTACCTTTCCCAGAAGAATCAATCTACAGGTGATACCAGGCCTTATAAACTCTAAGCCAGTGTATTATATGAGCTGAGTTCCATGCAGTGAGATGGTACTATGACAATGGTAGGCATAGGAAAGGGTGTGGCACACTGGATGACTCTTGTGAGTGTGTGTGTGTAGATGAGGGAATCTCAGTGTACAAAAATAGGCATTCCAGGGACCTCTTCAGACAGGTGGGGTGTGAGCAGCTGCAAGTGTGTGTAATGTTTTTAGAAAAGGGCTGAAATGTAGATGGGATGTGATGTGCTGGATGCTTGTCATAGGTGTAGCACTTGTGCTGTGTATGTTCTGCTTATGTGTAACTCTAGTGACAGATAGTCATTGCAATGATAGTAAGTAGTTGGAATTACTGTTGGCAAGAGTCTAGTACTACATTCCTGTTCCTGAAGCATTAGCATGTGAACTGCCTGATGTATGAGGCCTGTTTTCCCCTAGTTGAGTGATGGTGTTTTAGTTGTGTGCCATCTGCTATGATGATCCATGTTTACTACATTTATGTGAGTCATATGTGTGGTCCTCAGCTATTGCCCTTCAAAGGTGAACTGTACAGGATGTCTGTCATTTACATAGTGTGTGTATTTGACCATTGTATGGTGGCCATTACATTTGTGGTGTATTTTTTTGTGTCATGATTGTTATATCATTATTGCTCAATGAGACGACATTCTTCTTCAGATATTTCAAGCTAAAGGTGGGCAGAAATGACTAGGCCAAACCATGATGTGGTGTTTGTTATCAGTGTTTATTTACAATAGTGCATTAAGTGGTGATGGTGATAATTATGAAAATAAATTATTTACAATGTGTTGGCGCCTACGCACTCCAGCAGCCGTGTTTGGTTGTTCCCCCTCCTGTTGCAGGCCAGCATCCTCCTCTACTTCGTCTTCAGGCATGTATGGGTCTGGTTCGAGGAGGGGAATGTTCCTTTTTAAACAAATGTTGTGCAATATTGCACATGTGAGTATGATCCTACAGACCATCTCGGGGGAATATAGTAGGCTACCGCCAGTGATGTCAAGACAGCGGAACCTTGACTTGAGGATCCCAAAGGTCCACTCGACAATGCTGCGTGTCCTCTTATGGGTGTCGTTGTATGCCTGCTCTGCAGCAGTACTCGGGTTCCCAAATGGTGTCATTAGCCATGGCTGGATGCCATACCCCTGATCAGCTGAAAGAAAAACACAGAATGGGATCATGTAGATGTAGCTGGCACTATTGAAAATACCTTTAATGGCAGTAGTTGTCTTGTGTTGTCTGTGACTCTTTTGTGTACTAATGTGACATCATATACTTGTAGGCTATACCATCTGCATTATGTTGTTTCCTTGGCTGAGCGAGTGTTTGTCTGCTAACCGTTTGTCAGCAGTATGTTTTGGGATTTGCAGTACAGTGTGCCCTCCCTAGCATTGTGACTTGTGATACAGGTGTCCGTGTGTCTTCACTGAGGGTGAGATGATAGTTCCATGCACATTTAAATTTGGAAGTGTTGTTAACACGTTCATATCAAAGTACCCTGTACATCCCATACCTTGAAACTTATGCAATGTATTAATGTAAAGGTCATTGTGACACTTACAATTTGAAAGGTGACATTTAGGCAACCACACTCATTAATGTCTTCACATTAGGCTGTACAGTAAATTCCGTTGTGTGACGGGTTCAATGGTGAGTTAAGAAACATGGCTAGTGATGTCAGGACCTCAGTGTGTTTCTGTCTAGATATTGCTGTTGTGGTGTATGTGTTGTGTGTCCTAGAGGGTTGCTGTGCAGTGTGTGAATAAGTAGGTTTTAGTACTTACCAACAAGTAGTCCATTGCCATACCGTCCATCCTGGAAGTGTTGGTTGATGGTGCAGTGACGGAAGATGAATGAGTCATGTACACTCCCAGGATATTTTGCCACAATGTTGGTGATCAATCCCTGGTGATCGACTATGGCCTGCACGTTGATTGAATGTGTGTGCTTCCTGTTGCGGTAGAGGTGTTCTGTTGCAGCAGGTGGCACAAGGCGTACGTGTGTGCAGTCGATTGCACCAAGGACGTGTGGGAAGCCACTGATGAGGTAGAACCCCTGTTTTGTTTTCTGCTGCTCCTGCAGTGTGTTAGGGAAGCAGATGTGGAGGGGTGTCAGGCGAATGATGGCATCCAGTACTTTTGGCAGAAATGCGGAGAATGATGGTTGTGATATTCCGCCAACCAGGGCACCAGTTGTTTGAAATGAGCCACTTGCCAGCAGGTGAAGTACGGCAAGCAACTTTGTTTCTGTTGGGATGGTGCGGGGTGTCACTAAAGTGGGGGCCAACTGCGGTTCAATGTTGCACAGCAGCTGCTGAATGGCCTGCCAGTTCAACCGGTACCTCAGTATGATGTTGTGTTCCCTGAGGCCATGCAGGGTTGTTCTTGGGCGGAATATCCTCTCCTGCCTTCTGCGCTGCCTTTGGGGTCCCTGCTGGTGTTGTGGTAGCTGCTGTTGTTGCTGCTGGGCTCTGTGTCTACATGCACGCTGGATAAGAATCACCTCCATGTTTCCCTGTTGCTGCTCTGCTGCTCTGCTGCTCTGCTGTTTGTTCTGTGTGTTCTGATTAAATACAGGTGTGTTTGCCCCATTTTAACACCTGCCCTGACCCAGGCGTTAAATTTTGACGCACATCGGGCTGTGTGACATTTTTTGGTCCGCCTCCCGGCTGAGTGTCATTTTTCCCCGGAAGCATAAATACGACGCACGGCCGTTTGCGTCGTTTTTTTGATGGGAACGCCTACCCTGCATATCATTAACGCAGGGCGGGTTGCCGCATCCAAGAAATGACGCACACGGCGGAATTTTGTCATCCGCGGGCTCGGGCGTCAGAGTTTAAATATGGGGCAACGTTTGCGCTAATTGTGCATCAAATGTTTTGACGCACAATCGGCGCAAACGGAGTATAAATATGCCCCCAAGTTTTTCCATACTTAGACGATTGGTTGATAAAGGCAAAGATCTACGCAGGAGCGCACAAGTCAACAAAAAAGTGTGTTTCCTTACTAACCAACCTCGGATTCACCATCAACTGGGAGAAATCCAAGCCTCTACCAGCACGCAATATGACCTTCCTAGGAGCAAGACTGGACACAGAATCCACTATGGCATGTCCCACGTCAAGAGAGGCAACAAAGGATACTGACTCTAGCAAATTCCATACAGAAAAGAAGAAAGGTTAATGTCCGTCTGTTCAAGTCTCTGTTGGGCATGATGTCTTCATGCATACCTCTGGTTCCTCTATGTCGTCTAAAGATGTGCCCCTTACAAGAGCAACTAAATCGTCAATGGCTCCAAGTATCAGGCACTTACGAGGATTAGATACAAATAACTCCGATAATGCTCATAGCTCTGAGGTGGTGGTCTCAAAGGAATCATCTATCAATCGGCCTTTTGTTTCTACAGCAGCCAGCCCCATGGACCATAAACACGGATGCATCACTGGAAAGCTGGGGAGCTGTTTTACAGGATCTGCAAATAAGTGGTGTAGGAGGCTGGACTGGCTTGTAGTGAGTACCAAGGGGTACTTACACCTTGCACCAGGCCCAGGTATCCCTTATTAGTGTATAGGGTGTCTAGCAGCTTAGGCTGATAGATAATGGTAGCTTAGCAGAGCAGCTTAGGTTGAACTAGGAGACGAGTGAAGCTCCTACAGTACCACTAGTCTCACTTGCACAGTATCATAAGAAAACGCAATACACAGATATACTAAAAATAAAGGTACTTTATTTTTATGACAATATGCCAAAGTATCTCAGAGTGTACCCTCAGTATGAGGATAGCAAATATACACAAGATATATGTACACAATACCAAAAATATGCATTATAGTCTTAGAAAACAGTGCAAACAATGTATAGTTACAATAGGATGCAATGGGGACACATAGGGATAGGGGCAACACAAACCATATACTCCAAAAGTGGAATGCGAACCACAAATGGACCCCAAACTTTTTTGACTTTGTAGAGGGTCGCTGGGACTATTAGAAAATAGTGAGGGTTAGAAAAATAGCCCACCCCAAGACCCTGAAAAGTGAGTGCAAAGTGCACTAAAGTTCCCCAAGGACATAGAAGTCGTGATAGGGGAATTCTGCAGGAAAGACACAAACCAGCAATGCAACAACGATGGATTTCCAGTCGAGGGTACCTGTGGAACAAGGGGACCAAGTCCAAAAGTCACAAGCAAGTCGGAGATGGGCAGATGCCCAGGAAATGCCAGCTGTGGGTGCAAAGAAGCTGCTACTGGACAGTAGAAGCTGAGAATTCTGCAGGAACGACAAGGGCTAGAGACTTCCCCTTTGCAGGATGGATCCCCCACGCTGTGGAGAGTCATGCAGAAGTCTTTTCCTGAAGAAACACCGCCAACAAGCCTTGCTAGCTGCAAATCATGCGGAAAGGGTTTTTGGATGCTGCTGTGGCCCAGGAGGGACCAGGATGTCGCCAATTGAGTCTGGCGATAGAGGGGGTGTCGAGCAAGAGAAGGAGCCCTCTCAGAAGCAGGCAGCACCTGCAGAAGTGCCAGAACAGGCACTACGAAGAAGAGTGAAATGATGCTCACCCAAAGTTGCACAAAGGAGTCCCACATCGCCGGAGGGCCACTTAGAAAGTCGTGCAATGCAGGTTAGAGTGCCGTGGACCCAGGCTTGGCTGTGCACAAAGGATTTCCGCAGGAAGTGCACAGAGGCCGGAGTAGCTGCAAAAGTCGCGGTTCCCAGCAATGCAGTCTGGCGTGGGGAGGCAAGGACTTACCTCCACCAAACTTGGACTGAAGAGTCACTGGACTGTGAGAGTCACTTGGGCACAGTTGCTGGATTCAAGGGACCTCGTTCGTCGTGCTGAGAGGAGACCCAGGGGACCGGTGATGCAGTTCTTTGGTGCCTGCGGTAGCAGGGGGAAGATTCGGTCAACCCACGGGAGATTTCTTCGGAGCTTCTAGTGCAGAGAGGAGGCAGACTACCCCCACAGCATGCACCACCAGGAAAACAGTCGAGAAGGCGGCAGGATCAGCGTTACAGAGTTGCAGTAGTCGTCTTAGCTACTTTGTTGCAGTTTTGCAGGCTTCCAGCGCGGTCAGCAGTCGATTCCTTGGCAGAAGGTGAAGAGAGAGATGCAGAGGAACTCTGATGAGCTCTTGCATTCGTTATCTAAGGAATTCCCCAAAGCAGAGACCCTAAATAGCCAGAAAAGAGGGTTTGGCTACTTAGGAGAGAGGATAGGCTAGCAACACCTGAAGGAGCCTATCAGAAGGAGTCTCTGATGTCACCTGCTGGCCCTGGCCACTCAGAGCAGTCCAGTGTGCCAGCAGCACCTCTGTTTCCAAGATGGCAGAGGTCTGGAGCACACTGGAGGAGCTCTGGGCACCTCCCAGGGGAGGTGCAGGTCAGGGTAGTGGTCACTCCCCTTCCCTTTGTCCAGTTTTGCGCCAGAGCAGGGCTGAGGGGTCCCTGAACCGGTGTAGACTGGCTTATGCAGAAATGGGCACCATCTGTGCCCATGAAAGCATTTCCAGAGGCTGGGGGAGGCTACTCCTCCCCTGCCTTAACACCTTTTTCCAAAGGGAGAGGGTGTAACACCCTCTCTCTGAGGATGTCCTTTGTTCTGCCATCCTGGGCCAAGCCTGGCTGGACCCCAGGAGGGCAGAAACCTGTCTGAGGGGTTGGCAGCAGCAGCAGCTGCAGTGAAACCCCTAAAAAGGCAGTTTGGCAGTACCCGGGTCTGAGCTACAGACCCGTGGGATCATGGGATTGTACCAACAATGCCAGGATGGCATAGAGGGGGCAATTCCATGATCTTAGACATGTTACATGGCCATATTTGGAGTTACCATTGTGAAGCTACACATAGGTATTGACCTATGTGTAGTGCACGCGTGTAATGGTGTACCCGCACTCACAAAGTCCGGGGAATTTGCCCTGAACTATGTGGGAGCACCTTGGCTAGTGCCAGGGTGCCCACACACTAAGTAACTTTGCACCTAACCTTTACCAGGTAAAGGTTAGACATATAGGTGACTTATAAGTTACTTAAGTGCAGTGAAAATGGCTGTGAAATAATGTGTGCATTTTTTCACTCAGGCTGCAGTGGCAGGCCTGTGTAGTATTTGTCAGAGCTCCCTATGGGTGGCAAAAGAAATGCTGCAGCCTATAGGGATCTCCTGGAACCCCAATACCCTGGGTACCTCAGTACCATATACTAGGGAATTATAAGGGTGTTCCAGTATGCCAATGTGAATTGGTGAAATTGGTCACTAGCCTGTTAGTGACAATTTGGAAAGAATTGAGGGGCATATTTATACTCCGTTTGCGCCGAATTAGCGTCGTTTTTTTCGACGCAAATTCGGCGCAAAACTAACGCCATATTTATACTTTGGCGCTAGACGCATCTAGCGCCAAAGTATGAGTAAAGAGCGTCATTTTTTAGCGTGAACACCTTCCTTGCGTTAATGAGATGCAAGGTAGGCGTTCCCGTCCAAAAAAATGACTGCGACGCAAATGCGTCGTATTTATACTCCCGGGCAAAAATCACGCCCGGGAGTTGGCGGGGCAGAAAACCCCGCATTTGCGCCACTTTTTAACGCCTGGGTCAGGGCAGGCGTTAAGGGACCAGTGGGCTCAAAATGAGCCCACAGCTGCCCTCCCATGCCCCCAGGGACCCCCCCTGCCACCCTTGCCCACCCCAGGAGGACACCCAAGGATGGAGGGACCCACCCCAGGGACATTCAGGTAAGTTCAGGTAAGTATAAATATATTTTTTTTTTATTTTTTTTTGTGGCATAGGGGGGCCTGATTTGTGCCCCCCTACATGCCTCAATGCCCAATGACCATGCCCAGGGGACATAAGTCCCCTGGGCATGGCCATTGGGCAAGGGGGCATGACTCCTGTCTTTACTAAGACAGGAGTCATGTAAATGGCGTCTGGGCGTCGTTAAAAATGGCGCAAATCGGGTGGAGGCGATTTTTTGCGTCAACCTGACTTGCACCATTTTTTAGACGCCCTAGCGCCATTTTTCCCTACGCCGGCGCTGCCTGGTGTACGTGGTTTTTTTCCACGCACACCAGGCAGCGCCGGTCTGCTTGCGCCGGCTAACGCCATTCAATAAATACGGCGCCCGCATGGTGCTTCAGAATGGCGTTAGCCGGCGCAAAATTTTTTGACGCTAAACTGCGTTAGCGCAGTTTAGCGTCAAAAAGTATAAATACGGGCCTGAGAGAGCATAACCACTGAGGTTCTGGATAGCAGAGCCTCAGTGAGACAGTTAGTCATAACACAGGTAACACAGTCAGGCACACTTATGAACACTGGGGCCCTGGCTGGCAGGGTCCCAGTGACACATACAACTAAAACAACATATATACAGTGAAAAATGGGGGTAACATGCCAGGCAAGATGGTACTTTCCTACAAGTGGCAAATGGCCACTGCATCTGGCATCAATGCATATCAATTGGCTGGAGCTCATAGCAGTGCACCTGGCCTTACAGGCGTTTCTTCCCAAGATCTCAGGATCGCAAGTGGTAATAAGGACGGACAACACCACTATGATGCATTACCTCAACAAACAAGGAGGCACAAGATCTCTCACTCTCTCCAGAGAAGCCCAAGCAATCTGGAACTGGGCCTCGCAGCAAGGCATCACACTATCAGCGGTACACTTGCCTGGAATAAACAACAAGGCAGCAGATGCACTCAGCAGGCAGAAATCGGACTGCCATGAGTGAGAGCTAGACCAGACAGTAGTGAATCATATTTTTTCCCTGTGGGGAACACCAACAGTAGACCTGTTTGTGAACAAAAACAACTCCAAATGCCGGTTCTTCGCAAGTTGGCATCACCAAAAGGGATCTTGGGGAAATGCGTTTTCGATAGTCTGGTCAGACATCTTTGCTTACGCCTTTCCTCCAAGTCCGTTGATCCCACGGGTCCTCACGAAGATGAAAACAGAGCCGTGCACTCTGATACTGATAGCTCCGTACTGGCCGCGTCAACATTGGTTCGCGGAACTTCTCCTTCTATCAATCAAGCCTCACATTCCGCTGGAGCCGTTCCCTCAATTGCTAACAATGAACAAGGGCCAGGTTTGGCACCCCGATCCGAAGTCAATGCGTTTATCGACCTGGCTCCTCACCACAGAGAGTTCGCACATTTGAATATCCCGCAGGACTGTAGGGATATTTTGTCAAAAGCCAGAGCGGATAGCACCAACAAAACGTATTATTGTAAATGGAAAAGATTCTGTGTCTGGTGTCATCAACAACAGATTGACCCTTTAGTCTCACCACCAGAGGAAATATTACCGTATCTGTTGCAGCTAGCTCAATCTGGCCTAGCACACTCGTCCATTAAAGTCCACCTAGCAGCTATAGCGGCATACAGACGTTCAAATGCTACACCCTCACGCTACTCTTCTCGGCTGATTAAGAGATTCTTGAAGGGGCTTTTCAGAGTTTTCCCTCCTTTCAGACCACCACCTCCGTCGTGGAATCTGAATATTGTCTTAGCACAACTGATGAAGCATCCGGTTGAGCTGATCCATCGTGCTTCTCTCAAGTTCCTGTCATGGAACTTTGCCTTATTGGTAGCTCTCACATCAGCTAGGCGAGTCAGCGAGGTGCAAGCTCTTTCCATCCAAGAGCCATTCCTACAGCTTAAACACGACAGACTGCTAATGTGCACTAACCCGCATTTTATTCCAAAGGTTCCTTCAGACTTTCACATCAACGAACCTTTAGTCTTCAATTCTTTTTTTCCTCATCCATCTACTCCGGCTGAGAGGGCATTACACTCCTTAGACGTTAAAAGATGTGTTCAATTTTATTTGGACAGGACTAAGGGGGTCATTACAACATTGGCGGTAAAAGGCGCTTACCTCCGTGCAGAAGACCGCCAATACACCGCCGCGGCGGCGGTAGTCCGCCACAGCTATTATGACACACACCTCGGAATCCGCCGAAATTCAGACACCCACACAACACCGCCACACCAAAGGTCAGTGATAAACTGGCGGAAACAAATCCTCCACCTCCACGCCAATAGAAACACGCCCATGCTATTACGACCCACGAATCCACGCGGCGGTCTTTCAACCGCGGTATTCCATTGGCGGTACATACCACCGCGCTCAAAATACACACACATCTCCAAAACACCGCCACATTGGACAATTCGAAATACCCACACCTGAGACACATACAAACACCACTCCCACACACCCAACACAATATAAAACACACACCCACATCACCCACAAACCCCTACGACCAAAAATCTGAGACGAAGGCCAGAGAGATAGCACAGATTAGAGACTCCCACCACACAGAGGCACACAACACCATCACCCACACCACATCCACGCACCAAACCCCACACACCACTACACATCACCACACACATCAACACTCACACCGCCCCACACATCACACACACCACCCCATGTCATGCCAAAGACACCCCCGCTTCTCCGAGGAGGAGCTCAGGGTCATGGTGGAGGAAATTATCCGGGTAGAGCCACAGCTATTTGGCTCACAGGTACAGCACACCTCCATAGCCAGGAAGATGGAGCTATGGCGCAGAATCATGAACAGGGTCAACACCGTGGGACAGCACCCAAGAAATAGGGAGGACATCAGGAAGAGGTGGAACGACCTACGGGGGAAGGTGCGTTCAACGGTCTCCAGGCACAACATCGCGATTCAGCGGACTGGCGGCGGACCCCCACCTCCTCCACCACAACTAACAACATGGGAGGAGCAAGTCTTGACCATCATGCATCCAGAGGGCCTCTGAGGAGTCGGTGGAGGATGGGACACTGGCAAGTCAAATCTTAACTAACATATCCCCCACCCTACTTGCATGCTATCACACACCCCCAACCTCATCCCCCCTATCACTCCAAATCCTCACTAATGTACTAATAACACAAACCACCCATCCCAACACCAAGCCCTGCATGACACAACTAAGCATAGACACCCAGCACTAAAGCATGCCCACTGCACATACCCAGAACATCATCACACAAGCCCCCACACAGGAATGCCTGCACTGGGGTACACAGACACCCACCCATTGCACACCATCACACACACAAATGCATTAATCATGCTATTATGCCCCTGCAGAAACCTGAAGGACCGTCACCACACCAGAGGGTCCAGACAACACCACTCCACCCCCAGGAGAGGCCCACAGTGACGATAGCAGCTCTGCCCTACTAGATCCTGAAGACCAGCCCGGACCATCGTGGGCCTCGGGACAGTCGGTTCCCCTTGCACAGGCACAGCCCAATAATGACCTTCCACCCTCTGGTAACACCATCACAGCACCCACCCAGCGGGCCCAAACCTCCGTACCCAGGACAGGTCAATCAGCGGTGTGTCCACCACTACAGGGACCTGGGGGCAGTGGTAGCGGGCACACGGTCCAGGGGAAGGAGGCACAGGAACACAGGGGAACTGGGAGGGCTGCTGTGCGACAGGGGGCGGACAGGCCAAGGGAACCCACTCTCCATGAGGCCCTATCCTCCATCATGGGAGCATACCACCACTCCCAGGAGACGATGGCGACGTTCCTGGACAAGTTGCAGGAGACCCTGAGCCTGCAGGAAGAACAGTATTTGGGGTTCAGGGAGGAGCTCAGGACCATCAGCTCTGCCCTGGGCACCATCGTAGGAGTGCTGAAGGACATACAGCAGACCTTGAGGCACTCCAAGGGGTCCCTGACACTAGCCAGGATGATGAAATGCCCACCACCTCCGCCGGCGCTAGTGGACAGGACGCCCCGCCACAGGACCACCACACCAGCACCCCACCCCCTACAGACGGACAACCACCACGCAAGCGGTCCCTGAGATCCAGGAACAGGACAGAGCAGGATGGCAAGACCCCCGCCAGGAAATGAGACCACCCTGATTGTCCTCCCACTGTCCCACTTTGTTACCCTGTCCATACTTAAACTGCCCCAGCTCCACTTCCTATGCCCAGATGGGCAGTGCACCTGTGAGACTAATAAACTGGACTCTGCCATGGACATTCCTCCGCCATCACCCATCCTCATTTCACAACCCCCTCCCATTTCTGAGCACTTCAATAAACACTCTTGAAACACAAAACAATCTGGAGTCAGTCTGTGATTTAGTAAATATGTATTATCAATGACAGTGTCATAATGCGTTTCCTATTGTAAAGCCAACATACCTATGTCACACATCACAAGTCCTTTAAGGATGCAAGCAGATGACACGTTGGTAACCACACCTGTGAAACCGTAATGTAAAGGTACAACTCAGTTACCAAATACTGGTTGAAATCGACAGACAGGATAGAGGTAGATGTGTGAAAGTTAATGTAATGGTAAAGATGAAAATGTTCTCACCTGTGTCTCACTGGAAATATTGCTGTATGACTGACTCCCTGTTGTCATTGTCTTCTTCCTCAGCTTCCTCCTCATCACTGTCCACAGGCTCCACAGCTGCTACAACACCATCATCTGGACCATCTTCCTGCAGAAAAGGCACCTGGTGTCGCAAAGCCAAATTATGAAGCATCGAGCAGGCGATGATGGTCTCGCACACCTTCTTCGGTGAGTAGAATAGGGAACCACCTGTCATATGGAGACACCTGAACCTGGCCTTCAGGAGGCCGAAGGTGCGTTCGATCACCCTCCTAGTCCGCCCATGGGCCTCATTGTACCGTTCCTCTGCCCTGGTCCTGGGATTCCTCACTGGGGTCAGTAGCCAGGACAGGTTGGGGTAACCAGAGTCCCCCAATAGCCATACACGGTGCCTCTAGAGTTGACCCATCATATCAGGGATGCTGCTATTCCGCAGGATGTAGGCGTCATGCACTGAGCCAGGGAACATAGCATTTACCTGGGAGATGTACTGGTCTGTCAAACAGACCATCTTAACATTCATAGAATGATAGCTCTTCCTGTTCCTGTACACCTGTTCACTCCTGTGGGGTGGGGACCAGAGCTACATGGGTCCCATCAATGGCACCTATGACATTGGGGATATGTCCAAGGGCATAGAAGTCACCTTTAACTGTAGGCAAATCTTCCACCTCAGGGAAAATGATGTATCTCCTTACGTGTTTCAGCAGGGCAGCCAACACTCTGGACAGCACGTTGGAAAACATAGGCTGGGACATCCCTGATGCCATGGCCACTGTTGTCTGAAAAGACCCACTAGCAAGGAAATGGAGCACTGACAGCACCTGCACGTCAGGGGGGATTCCAGTCAGATGGCGGATTGGTGACATCAGGTCTGGCTCTAACTGGGTACATAGTTCTTGGATTGTGGCACGGTCAAACCGGTAGGTGACGATGACATGTTGCTCTTCCATTGTCAACAGGTCCACCAGCGGACGGTACACCGGAGGATTCCGCCATCTTCTCACATATCCCAGCTGACGGTGCCTACGAAGGACAACAGCGACGAATCAGTCATTTATCATCCAGGTATGTACCCACACTTACACACAAGACTACACCACACACAAAACCCTTCCTGTATGTGTGTTGAGTATAGGCCTAGCTATGTGTGACGCAGAGGTAAATATAGCCATGTGGACCCCTGAAATGGCGGCTGCCTGACCTCTAAACTGGGACAATGGGATTGTGGGGTAACTGCGCTGGCGTTGCACACCATCGCGGTAGGCCGTCGTAGACCGCGGTGCAATGCTGCATTGGTTAACATAGGACCCTGTGGGTCCAGGGAGCCAATGAACAGGTGCGCCGGCGGAGATGATGCGCACCGCCACGCACATCACCGCCGCGGACGTCTCCGCCATTTTCTATCTGTTCCATCACTAGATACCTGACCTTCGACAGGAGAGGACCTACACTGCAAGTGCTGCTGTGACCTCGGTCTGGAAGCGACGATGGCTGCTGCGTCTGGGGAAAGGGCCCCTGCCTTCACTGCTCAGGAGTTGGAGAAACTGGTAGATGGAGTCCTCCCGCAGTACACGCTACTCTACGGTCCTCCAGACCAACAGGTTAGTACACAAGGAGCACGTTGTATGGGCTAGGCCTGGGTGGAGAGGGCTGGTTGGAAGAGTGAAGGGGGCAGAGTTCATAGAACATTAAATGTGAATAAATGGGCCACATGGCCAGAGTAGGGAGGGGGCCACTCACATCGACGGTGCAGTTGGTAATGACTGTTCCTCTTCCCTTGTGCATGTCATGTAGGTCAGCGCCCACCAGAAGAGGGACATCTGGCGTGCCATCGCCAAGGAGGTCCGGACCTTGGGGGCCCACCAGAGACGGGGCACCCACTGCCGGAAAAGATGGGAGGACATTCGCCGCTGCAGCAAGAAGACGGCGGAGGCTCAGCTGGGGATGGCCTCCCAACGTGGGAGGGGTGCTCGTCGCACCATGACCCCCCTGATGTTCCGGATCCTGGCGGTGGCCTACCCGGAGTTGGATGGGCGCTTGAGGGCATCACAGCAGACACAAGGGGGTGAGTACAACCTCATTCTGCGGACTTTGCACTATTGAGGGGTCTGGGTGGGGGAGGAGGCCTGTGGATGTACCTAGGCCAGCCAGTAACACGAAGACTAGGCCCCTCTGTAATGCTGCCCATGTGGCACTCTACCCCACCTCAGTAGAGTGCCAAGTACAGGTATAGTTGCCCCTGTGGCATCCATGTGGGCAGATGTCCACCATTGCCATGTAGGCCATATCCCAGAAATTGCATATGCAGAGGGCAGGAGCACGGCGTAATGCAGGGGGCTGCTGTGTCTGTCTTGTCCGCCAACGGTAGCGGTATGCCATGCACTCAAACTGTCTTTCTTCTGTCCCCCCCCCCCTGTTTTTGCTCTCCCTGTTCTTTTGTACATCAGCATCATCAGGCGGAGGTACAGTGGCACCGGAGCACGAGGGAGCTGCATCCCACATGGCCATGGAGGGCCACACCCCAGACTCTGAATACACCAGTGGGACGGAGGGCGAGGGGAGCTTCACGTCGGCCACCGGATCACCAAGCAGCGACACGGACTCGTACACCGATGGGGGCTCCCTTGTGGTGGCAGCACCATCTGTGCGCCCCACTTCTACAGGTACAGCCGTCACCTCCCCTACCGGCACCGCCCTCCCAGCAGCCCCTCAGCCTTCGGCCCGTGCCTGCTCACCCAGGAGGGTGGGCATCACCTTCGCCCCAGGCACCTCAGGCCCTGCCCCAGTCACCCCTGCTGCCCTCAGTGAGGAGGCCATTGACCTCCTCAGGTCACTCACTGTTGGGCAGTCTACCATTGTGAATGCCATCCAGGGTGTAGAACGAGAGTTGCAACACGGTAATGCATTCCTGGAGGGCATTCATTCTGGTCAGGCTATCCTTCAGCGAACCCTGCAATCTCTGGCCTCAGCACTGATGGCAGCCATTGTCCCTGTCTAGCATCCCCCCTCCAACCTCCTCCACCCAGACCCAATCCCCTGTACCCCAGCCCATCCCAAGCACACCTACAGACCAGCATGCACACAAGTCAGCACACACAAGTAGCTCAAGCAAACATAGGCACCACACACACCACAGGCACTCACGCAAGCCTCACCCACGTACAGACACAGCAACATCCACTGCCTCCACAGTGCCCCCCTCCTCCTCTTCTCCCTCCCAGTCCCGTCTACACACACACCTGCATGCACCACATCTACAGGCACCATGAATCGCACAAGGACACCCAGCACCCCAAGCCGCTCACCTGCACTCACCACCTCCACTCCCAGACCCCCTCCAACTACCCATCCCAGTGTTCGTCAGAAACTGTCCCTCTGTAAAGTTGACCTTTTTGCCCCCGCCCCCGTCCAATCCATCAGTCCCGTCGTAGCGCCTCAGCCAAAAAGCCTTCAATACCAGTGGTGCCTGTTCAAGGTTTGTGGAGTGCACCGGCCACCAGGGCAGGCAGTATGACCCGGAGCCAAGGCACTGGCAGCCCACCCCCGTCAAGGCTCTGAAATTGGAGAGTGGACGACGGGACCGTGTGATGACTCCTGGTGGGAAAACAACTGACATGGGTTCCAAGGGGATTAGAGAGTCAGCTGTGACTCCACCAAAGGTGGGGAAGGGCCAGAGGAAGTCTGCCCAGCCTGTTGTGAGTGTCACGGCAGAGAAGGGCGGCATCATTCCCGGCGGGCGAGACACAACCGCCAGCACCGTCGTAACTGGTCAGGAGACCACCGCCACCACCGGAGTCATAGCCCAGGAGGGCCCAAGTATCGTCACTGGTCAGCAGACCACTGCCGGGGTCACAGCCCAGGAGGGCCCAAGTATCGTCACTGGTCAGGAGACCACCGCCGGAGTCACAGCCCAGGAGATCCCCGGCTGCCACAGCCCAGGTGGGCTATGAGGGAACGCCATGCCACACACCAATGCCCAGTGTCAGGAACGTCATGCCACACACCAATGTCCGTACCAGAACCGCCATGGCAAAGCACCACTGAACAGGCCAGAACCGCCATGGCAAAGCACCGCTGATTAGGGCAAAGACCGCCATGGCAAAGCACCGCTGAACAGGGCAAAGACCGCCATGGCAAAGCACCGCTGAACAGGGCAAAGACCGCCATGGCAAAGCACCACTAAACAGGCCAGAACTGCCATGGCAAAGCACCGCTAAACAGGCCAGAACCGCCATGGCAAAGCACCACTGAACAGGGCAAAGAGCGCCATGGCAAAGCACCGCTGAACAGGCCAGCACCGCCATGGCAAAGCACCGCTGAACAGGGCAAAGACCGCCATGGCAAAGCACCGCTGAACAGGCCAGAACCGCCATGGCAAAGCACCGCTGAACAGGGCAAAGACCGCCATGGCAAAGCACCGCTGAACAGGCCAGAACCGCCATGGCAAAGCACCGCTGAACACGGCAAAGACCGCCATCGCAAAGCACCGCTGAACAGGGCATGCACCGGGTATGAATGAATAGACCGCCACATCAAGCATCGTTATCCCATGTGCAGCTGGGACAGTGACAGGACAGGAACCTTCACGGGAAGACTAATCCAGTCTGGGCACGAGTCCCCCTCCAGAACCAGTGGAGAATGTTATCGACTTGAGAGACTGTGGCTTTGCACTCCCCAGGATGGCACAGTGGGCAACCCACCCACTGTGTAGACTTGAGAGACTGTGGCTTTGCACTCCCCAGGATGGCACAGTGGGCAACCCACCCACTGTAGAGACTTTAGAGACTGTGGCTTTGCACTCCCCGGGATGGCACAGTGGGCAACCCACCCACTGTAGAGACTTGAGAGACTGTTGTGAGAAAGTAGCCTCTTTCTAGCCTTGTTACCCCCACTTTTGGCCTGTTTGTGAGTGTATGTCAGGGTGTTTTCACTGTCTCACTGGGATCCTGCTAGCCAGGGCCCAGTGCTCATAGTGAAAACCCTATGTTTTCAGTATGTTTGTTATGTGTCACTGGGACCCTGCTAGTCAGGACCCCAGTGCTCATAAGTTTGTGGACTATATGTATGTGTTTCCTGTGTGGTGCCTAACTGTCTCACTGAGGCTCTGCTAACCAGAACCTCAGTGGTTATGCTCTCTCATTTCTTTCCAAATTGTCACTAACAGGCTAGTGACCATTTTTACCAATTTACATTGGCTTACTGGAACACCCTTATAATTCCCTAGTATATGGTACTGAGGTACCCAGGGTATTGGGGTTCCAGGAGATCCCTATGGGCTGCAGCATTTCTTTTGCCACCCATAGGGAGCTCTGACAATTCTTACACAGGCCTGCCACTGCAGCCTGAGTGAAATAACGTCCACGTTATTTCACAGCCATTTTACACTGCACTTAAGTAACTTATAAGTCACCTATATGTCTAAACTTTACCTGGTAAAGGTTAGGTGCAAAGTTACTTAGTGTGAGGGCACCCTGGCACTAGCCAAGGTGCCCCCACATTGTTCAGAGCCAATTCCCTGAACTTTGTGAGTGCGGGGACACCATTACACGCGTGCACTACATATAGGTCACTACCTATATGTAGCTTCACAATGGTAACTCCGAATATGGCCATGTAACATGTCTATGATTATGGAATTGCCCCCTCTATGCCATCCTGGCATAGTTGGCACAATCCCATGATCCCAGTGGTCTGTAGCACAGACCCTGGTACTGCCAAACTGACCTTCCTGGGGTTTCACTGCAGCTGCTGCTGCTGCCAACCCCTCAGACAGGCATCTGCCCTCCTGGGGTCCAGCCAGGCCTGGCCCAGGATGGCAGAACAAAGAACTTCCTCTGAGAGAGGGTGTGACACCCTCTCCCTTTGGAAAATGGTGTGAAGGCAGGGGAGGAGTAGCCTCCCACAGCCTCTGGAAATGCTTTCTTGGGCACAGATGTGCCCAATTCTGCATAAGCCAGTCTACACCGGTTCAGGGACCCCTTAGCCCCTGCTCTGGCGCGAAACTGGACAAAGGAAAGGGGAGTGACCACTCCCCTGACCTGCACCTCCCCTGGGAGGTGTCCAGAGCTCCTCCAGTGTGCTCCAGACCTCTGCCATCTTGGAAACAGAGGTGCTGCTGGCACACTGGACTGCTCTGAGTGGCCAGTGCCACCAGGTGACGTCAGAGACTCCTTGTGATAGGCTCCTTCAGGTGTTGCTAGCCTATCCTCTCTCCTAAGTAGCCAAACCCTCTTTTCTGGCTATTTAGGGTCTCTGTCTCTGGGGAAACTTTAGATAACGAATGCAAGAGCTCAGCCGAGTTCCTCTGCATCTCTCTCTTCACCTTCTGATAAGGAATCGACTGCTGACCGCGCTGGAAGCCTGCAAAACTGCAACATAGTAGCAAAGACGACTACTGCAACTCTGTAACGCTGATCCTGCCGCCTTCTCGACTGTTTTCCTGCTTATGCATGCTGTGGGGGTAGTCTGCCTCCTCTCTGCACCAGAAGCTCCGAAGAAATCTCCCGTGGGTCGACGGAATCTTCCCCCTGCAACCGCAGGCACCAAAAAGCTGCATTACCGGTCCCTTGGGTCTCCTCTCAGCACGACGAGCGAGGTCCCTCGAATCCAGCGACTCTGTCCAAGTGACCCCCACAGTCCAGTGACTCTTCAGTCTAAGTTTGGTGGAGGTAAGTCCTTGCCTCACCTCGCTGGGCTGCATTGCTGGGAACCGCAACTTTTGCAGCTACTCCGGCCCCTGTGCACTTCCGGCGGAAATCCTTTGTGCACAGCCAAGCCTGGGTCCACGGCACTCTAACCTGCATTGCACGACTTTCTAAGTTGGTCTCCGGTGACGTGGGACTCCTTTGTGCAACTTCGGCAAGCACCGTTTCACGCATCCTCGTAGTGCCTGTTTCTGGCACTTTTCCGGGTGCTACCTGCTTCAGAGAGGGCTCCTTGTCTTGCTCGACGTCCCCTCTCTCTGTTGGTCCAATTTGCGACCTCCTGGTTCCACCTGGGCCTCAGCAGCGTCCAAAAACGCCAACCACACGATTTGCAGCTAGCAAGGCTTGTTGGCGTCCTTTCGGCGGGAAAACACTTTTGCACGACTCTCCACGGCGAGATGGATCCGTCCACCAAAGGGGAAGTCTCTAGCCCTTTTCGTTCCTGCAGAAACCGCAGCTTCTTCTGTTCAGTAGAAGCTTCTTTGCACCCGCAGCTGGCATTTCCTGGGCATCTGCCCATCTCCGACTTGCGTGTGACTTTTGGACTTGGTCCCCTTGTTCCACAGGTACCCTAGATTGGAAATCCACAGTTGTTGCATTGTTGGTTTGTGTCTTTCCTGCATTATTCCTCTAACACGACTTCTTTGTCCTTAGGGGAACTTTAGTGCACTTTGCACTCACTTTTCAGGGTCTTGGGGAGGGTTATTTTTCTAACTCTCACTATTTTCTAATAGTCCCAGCGACCCTCTACAAGGTCACATAGGTTTGGGGTCCATTCGTGGTTCGTATTCCACTTTTGGAGTATATGGTTTGTGTTGCCCCTATCCCTATGTTTCCCCATTGCATCCTATTGTAACTATACATTGTTTGCACTGTTTTCTAAGACTATACTGCATATTTTTGCTATTGTGTATATATATCTTGTGTATATTTCCTATCCTCTCACTGAGGGTACACTCTAAGATACTTTGGCATATTGTCATAAAAATAAAGGCCCATATTTATACTTTTTGACGCTAAACTGCGCTAACGCAGTTTAGCGTCAAAAAATTTACCGCGCTAGCAGACCGGCGCTGCCTGGTGTGCGTGGAAAAAAACCACGTAGACCAGGCAGCGCCGGCGTAGGGGGAAAATGGCGTTAGGGCGTCTTAAAATGGGGCAAGTCAGGTTGAGGCAAAAAAATCGCCTCAACCCGATTTGCGCCATTATTTTCGACGCCCAGACGCCATTTAAATGACTCCTGTCTTAGTAAAGACAGGAGTCATGCCCCCTTGCCCAATGGCCATGCCCAGGGGACTTATGTCCCCTGGGCATGGTCATTGGGCACAGTGGCATGTAGGGGGGCACAAATAAGGCCCCCCTATGCCACCCAAAAAAAAATATAAAATATAAAAAATTATACTTACCTGAACTTACCTGAATGTCCCTGGGGTGGGTCCCTCCATCCTTGGGTGTCCTCCTGGGGTGGGCAACGGTGGCAAGGGGGGTTCCTGGGGGCAGGGGAGGGCACCTGTGGGCTCATTTTGAGCCCACAGGCCCTTTAACGCCTACCCTGACCCAGGCGTTAAATAGTGGCGCAAATGCGGGGTTTTTTGACCCGCCACCTCCCGGGCGTGATTTTTGCCCGGGAGTATAAATACGACGCATTTGCGTCGCCGTCATTTTTTTAGACGGGAACGCCTTCCTTGCATCTCATTAACGCAAGGAAGGCGTTCATGCAAAAAAATGACGCTATTTGCCCATACTTTGGCGCTAGACGCGTCTAACGCCAAAGTATAAATATGGCGTTAGTTTTGCGCTGAATTTGCGTCGAAAAAAACGACGCTAATTCGGCGCAAACGGAGTATAAATACGGGCCAAAGTACCTTTATTTTTAGTATAACTGTGTATTGTGTTTTCTTATGATATTGTGCATATGACACTAAGTGGTACTGTAGTAGCTTCACACGTCTCCTAGTTCAGCCTAAGCTGCTCTGCTAAGCTACCATTATCTATCAGCCTAAGCTGCTAGACACCCTATACACTAATAAGGGATAACTGGGCCTGGTGCAAGGTGCAAGTACCCCTTGGTACTCACTACAAGCCAGTCCAGCCTCCTACAACTGTGGCTTTGCACTTCCCAGGATGGCACAGTGGGCATGGAGCCCCGTCGTGGATCTGGCTTTGCAGTCATCTGGCTGAGGTGCCCCCAGCTTCCCTTCCCCCTGAGGCGCCTGAAGTATTTCTATCTGATGCCCTGGCAGCGTTCTGTCCGATTGTGGTCAGGTATATTTGGTGGGCCTCACACATGCATTTCTGGACTGTTGGTGCACAGACATTGTTATGTACATATCTGCACTACTTCTCGTCATGTATATATTTCGGCCTGAATTTCGAATATATCTGTATATTTTTGCAAGACATGTATATTGCAACATTACAATGTTTAAACGGATTTCGCTTTGTCTTTTCATTCTTCCGGGGGGATTGTGGGTTGTTACTGTGATTTTTTTGGATGCATTGGTGTGTAAGTTGTGATATGCGATGGTGGGGGTGGGGGTGTTTCGTGGGTGTCCCCCTAACTTTTGCCTCCCCTATGTCGTAGGTGCAGTACTCACCGTTGTCTTCGGCACCTACGTAGATGGTGGTCATGGAGGAGCAGAAAGACAAGCGCAGGGAGTATTTGGAGTTCAGGCTCCATGGAGTCCTCGTTCCTCGTGGGATGTGTTCAGGTGAGCGTTTTCCCATTGCAGCAACTGTTTCCACCGTGTTTTTATCCACGGTGAATCCGCCCCGGAAAAGGTGGCGGATTGGTGGGTTGTGATACTATAGGCGGTACATTGTCTCCCGCCTGTCTGTTGGCGGTGACCGCTGCGCTGCTTGTCTGTACCGCTGTGGCGGGCGGTGTGTTAAAGTGGCTGTCTTTGTTGGCGGTTTCCGCCAGGGTCATAATTCCCTTTTTTTGTCCGCCGGCCTGTTTGCGGTATTACCGCAGCTTTAACACCGCCCGCCAGGGTTGTAATGACCACCTAAATCTTTTCAACGCTCTAATCAGCTATTCATAGCACACAGTGCTGCTAGGAAAGGTCATCCACTCTCCAAGCAGAGTATTTCCAGATGGATCACCTCAACCATTCGCTTCTGCCTTCAAGCAGCGGGCAAACCTCTGCACTCACCTGTGCATGCTCACTCTACGAGAGCAGTTTCATCGTCAGCGGCACTGTTCGCCGGAGTTTCACTACAAGACATTTGTAGGGCAGCAACATAGAAGAGCTGTCATACATTCACGAAACACTACTGCTTGGAATCTCTATCTCAGGGAGAGGTAGCAGTGGGCCAAGCGGTTCTCAGGAATCTCTTCAGGTGAAGGTGAGCCATCTCTTCTACATCCCTCCATCCTAGAACAGGTATGCACATTGTTTATATCTCCTATATTTGCAAAACGAAAAAAAAAAGAGAGGAAGGTATACAAGGGTAAAAGAACATTCTAAAAAACACATAAGTGGTCAATTTTGATGATGGTATTCATGTTACATAAGTGTCTTAGAAAAATTTATGCTCTGTCTCTTGGCATTTCTTTATGTATGTGTATGTGTGTATGTATGTATGTATGTATGTATATATATATATATATATATATATATATATATGGGTATATATATGTATGTATATATATATATATATATATGTGTATAGATATAGTCATATATATATATATATATAGGTGTATACCTTTATAGTTGCATATATATATATTTATATGCAGAGATATAATGAGGTTTTGTGTATCGAAGGGTTTTCCATCAAATATGTTATCATATTACAATGTGCATAGCTACTGCTCTCTATTCTGATTCAAGCATGTGAATCTATGAAAGTTCCAATACTGGAGTAAGAAAATAAGGGCCATATTTATACTTTTTGACGCAAAACTGCGCCAAAGCAGTTTTGCACCAAAAATGTTACCGCCGGCTAACGCCATTTCGTAGCGCCGTGCGGGCGTCAAATTTATACTTTGACGCATGGCGGCGCAATCAACAGGTGGAAGTCATTTTTTTTTACACACATCGCGGCGTCAAGACGTAAAGGAAAACAACGTTAACGCGGCGTAAATGACTGTGGGTCGATTTACAACACTGAAAATCGGATATGCGCCATTTTTTTTTACGCAATAGCGTCCAAAATACCCGCGAACACTGCCATTTCAGCAGAGGAGAGCCAAAATGGATCCCAGATGCCACTACAGACACCAGGAAGATGACAACAGACCAGGAACCAGCCAGGACGATCCATACAAGAACCAGGACATATATAGAAAAAAAATAAAGTGTTGCTTCAGTGCAGAGGAGCAGGAAATCCTGGTTAAAGAGGTGACGGAACACCAGCACCAACTGTTTATCACCTCTAAGTTGCCAATCAGTAGGAGAGAGGCCATATGGCAACAAATTGTTGACAAGATCAACAGTGTGGCTGAAGTACGCAGGACAGTCACCGAGTGTAAGAAACGCTGGCATGACTGCAAACGGAGGACAAAGGAAAAAATGGCCAGGAACAGGAAGGCAGCACTGCAGACTGGAGGTGGGAGTCCAGCACACCAGGAGGCCCTGGACCACATGGAGGAGATGGTTGCAGCCGTCATCCCCGAGGAGATCGTCACAGGGATTCAAGGACAGGACAGTGCAGACTACCACGAGACAACGCACATGCAGGGTAAGTCGCATGGGGATTAAAAATACAATAATGTTGACTGTAAGCAGGGGGGGAAATACCTACTACACATTGCATGTAAGTCATCATATACATGGAGTGGCATGGGTAAAGGGGCACGGCAGGGGGGCATGGCCTGCACAGACAGAACCTGGGGCACAACATAACACTACACCAACAACAGTCCCATGGGGGCATCCTGTCATGCCAACAATGGAGCAAAGGGAAAGCCTCGACAGGAGGGAAGGCCACTACGTCAAACTTACATTCTGGCACTCGTCAGCCAAAATATCTCCTACATTAACTAGGGCCCTATCAGCAATCATCTAGCCAAAACAACAACTGCAGTGTAACTGCAACAACAGTTGACACTACCACCTCTGATCTCTGTGCAGCTATAGTAGCCAATGGCAGTAACCTCCCCATGAAACATACATACCTAAATTAGGGGGTGAGGGTGACGTCTGCAACAATCCCCTGAAACAAGACAAAGGCCCCAGTACACTCAAATGTCAATGCCCATAGTTTTCACATACATCAGCCAAAGTAAACAGCAATAGGAGCGACACAGCACTAAGGACACACCCATGCTGCATATGTCAGGTTCCATCCTGTGCCTGGCAAACAAGGCAACATCACAAAAGTCATACTGCTCAGACAACAGCATTGAGGAGGGGCACATGGAACTGGTCACTGAAATACACCTGCACAGTCAGAGGGGGAAATAGGACACTGATACGATAATCAAGGCAATCCAATGTACCACACATTCCCCAACATCAGCAGGACACATTAACAATATCAACATCCATATCACATCATAACATTGCCATGCATAGGATATGGTACATGTCAATTACATTTAAGTCAATGTGAACAATCAGGGATTGGGGCAGGTCCTGAGAGGCAATTGTGCTGCTAGGACCATCAGAACACCCACAGCCAGTGAAAGGTCTCACCATGAGAATGGATATACACGGAGGGTTGAGTAGGACAAAAAGCTGGCTATTCTCTAATTGGTATAAAGCAACACCTAGAGGCAAGTAGGCAGACAAGTCTGATAACTCAATATCATACATGTGACACACAGGTGGGCCATAGGCCTATAACAATGCCCATATGAAGGACAGCAGATACCAATACCAAACAAGATCACAAAGTGAATTCATCAAAAGGCAGGCATGTTATGTCAAAATTGTCACAACACAGACACACTAATTGTACCCTGTTTCATTGCAGAGGAAGATGGATCTCCTGCCGATATGCCTGTCCCTGATTTTCCTGATGACATGGATGACGAGCCCATAAACATTCCCCAGGAGACCATCCAAAAGGTCCTTGAAACCCTCCAGACCCCACCTTCAGTCACAAGGAGGAGCACAGAACAAGCAGCCATCACAGGAGAACCACCCACCACCCCAATTGCAAGACCTGCCAGCTCCTATACAGCTGAGGACTCTGACGACACTGGCACCAGCTTTGAAAGAACTGTAGTTGGAGTACAGCGGGAGCTGGCCAAGGAGGTGCGGGTGGGGATGCAAAATATGGCAGCCAGTCTTGAGGGTGTGCGCTCGTGCATGACGTCATCTGCAGATCAGGCAGCAGCTATGCAAGCCCTAACATTCATACTGCAAGGACTACAGGAAACTGTCAAGGAATTCACCACTGCAGTAAGGGAGTTGCCACAACACCTCGCACCCCAAACTTTCCACTGCATGCACAAATGCAATCATGACTCCCTCAGGGCCGACCTGACTGCCTACCATCGTGATGTAGCTGCTATTCTCAAAAACCAGCAGGCCCTCCTTGCTGCAGTACTGCCCTTAAGACATTCACAGGGAGCAGCGATCGGGATGCCTGACTCCACGTCTTCTAACACTGAGGTGTGTGTTGCCCCTTCACAACCAACAACAACAAGGACAAAGCAGGCAACACACACATCAGAAGAAGAAGACATGGAACAGATCACATTCACACTGAAGAGTACCCGGAAGCACTAGTCCCTGCACCATGGCCTACTTTGACCAAGGTCCTACGTTTTGTGAAATGCCAGTCTTACAACTATACTCAATGACTGTTCTGCTGACCACTGTACAACTTGTCAGCATTGCCAGTGAATGTCTCTCTCCTACTAATAAGGCAGATCCTGTCCCTCTGCACTGTCGGTAACCTCACCCCAGCATGTCAGGAGCATTATCCACACCCCTTCTGTGGGATCACCATGTAAGATTTCACTAGAACGGACTCAGCAAACCTAGACAATGTACATATTGCACTACAGCACCTATCAATAAATAGCACTTGCACACCTAGGGGCATATTTATACTCTGTTTGCGCCGAATGTGCGTCAAAAATTTTGACGCACATTCGGCGCAAACCCTGCCCCATATTTATACTTTGACGTCCGACGCAGCGGAATTCAAAGTTCCACCATGTGCGCCATTTTTTGGAAGGGGGAACCAGCCTTGCGTTAATTATATGCAAGGTAGGCGTTCCCTTCCGAAAAATGACTTTAAGGCCTGTGCCCCATATTTATACTGTGATGTCATTTTGACGCACAGGAGGGGGCAGGCCTTAAAAAACTGCGCACAGCCTGATGGGCGCCGTTTTTTAACACCTGGGTCAGGGAAGGCGTTAAGGGACCTGTGGGCTCAGAAGGAGCCCAGAGGTGCCCTCCCATGCCCCCAGGGACACCCCCTGCCACCCTTGCCCACCCCAGGAGGACACCCAAGGATGGAGGGACCCATCCCAGGGAAGTTGAGGTAAGTTCTGGTAAGTATTTTTTTTCGTATTGTTTTTGTGGCATAGGGGGGCCTGATTTGGGCCCCCCTACATGCCACTATGCCCAATGACCATGCCCAGGGGACATAAGTCCCATGGGCATGGCCATTGGGCAAGGGTGCATGACTCCTGTCTTTGCTAAGACAGGAGTCATTCCCATGGGGGTTGTGCGTAAAAAAAAATGGCGAAAATCGGGTTGAGGCCTGAATTTTGCCTCAGACCTGACTTGCCCCATTTTTTGACGCCCAACCTACGCCAGCGCTGCCTGGTGTGAGTCATTTTTTTTGACGCACACCAGTCCGCAGCGCTGGCTAACGTCATTCCATAAATAAGGCGCCCGCATGGTGCGTTGGAATGGCGTTAGCCGGCGGTAAAATGTTTGACGCATAACTGCGTTGGCACAGTTGTGCGTCAAAAAGTATAAATATGGGCCCAAATATGTCTCTGTGTAATTTGACACATCAACTGTGCAGTAGATAACTCAAAAGTGCCTGTGTGACAACCATGTAGCTTGTCAATACAACTGTCCTGACATCATGTAGTCAGATACATCTGTGCAGTGGTCAGGATTGCATCATAGCCTGTCCATCCTGAGGAGAATAACTGATGAAGGGAGAAACTACACACAATCATGCTGTGTTGGACAGAATAATGCTCCATCAATAGAAATCAAAGTCAACTAATGGTGGCTGATATATGTTGTCACCATGCAATACTAATACATTGAATTATACAGTCTAATCTAAGCAAACACAACTAAACACAGCATCAATCAACCTTTCTGAGTAAACTTCCAAATAGGTACTCATGCTGATTTTTTGCACACATGATCTATGTCAGTAATGAAGACAAGAAGACAAGAGTGTTAACAACACCTCATCTTCAAAGATGTCCCTGAACATCACACTGCAGTCCGACCTAAAAAATTCCCCACAATACCAAGTCTGGAAGCACACTTTGGGGGTCATTCTGACCCTGGCGGTCTTGGACTGCCAGGGTCACGAATGACGGAAGCACCGGCAACAGGCTGGCGGTGCTTCAAATGCCATTCTGACCGCGGCGGTAAAGCCCTATCAGGGCCCCGGCCAGCTTTTCACTGTCTGCCTAGCAGACAGTGAAAAGCGCGACGGGTGCAACTGCACCCGTCGCACGGCCGCAACACCGCCTGCTCCATTTGGAGCCGGCTCCTGTGTTGCAGGCCTCATTCCCGCTGGGCCGGCGGGCGCTAACTTGGTTAGCGCCCGCCGGCCCACCGGGAATGTTGGAATGGGGGGCGGCGGTATTTTGGCCGCATGGCGGCCAAATGGCGGTTCCCGCCTGGCGGGCGGAGGGTTGGAATCACCCCCTTTGTGATGTAGAAAACATACTCATCAACACAAATCCTTTGTGATCCATGTAAACTCCAAATGGCGGTTCTATCAAATGGTGGGTACTTACCAAATTAGCACAGGGGTAGCTGCCATTTTAAACCTCTTTTTTCTTTGGTTTGTAGCATAGGACACAAATGTCATAGAACAACAATCACCTACACTGATGGCAAGGCCATGATCAAGTAGCAGTTAACACATAATGGAAAGGGTTAACTATATATTTATTCAAAAGTAATCACACCAGAGGCAACTAAGGGAAAAGTCATACCTACACTAATCTAACCTGACTAATCCTTACCCACAACTGTCCCTAACTAACCTAAGCTAAACTTACTCTACACATATAACAAATCGATCTAAACATCAACCCCCCACCCACCATTATGAGACAGGACACATGCAGGACAACACATACTAACCTACACACATACTATACTATCCTAAACAATCATATATTTTTTTGGATATTTTTTTAATTTTTTTTTAAATTTTATTTTTTTCTAAACAGACAGGAACCCCAACATTGACCCCCACCCACCCACACACTTAATAATGAAAAGTAGAAAGAATAAGGACCCCCCCACCCTCCTTCCTAACACTAACTAAACTAACAACCTATACTAACCTAACACTAATCCCCCAAGCCCAGTAATCATGATAAAAAGGAAAGAGGAGGGAGGGGAGGGATTAATTTAAATAGACCATATCAGTCCTAGAGGTTGGCCCTCCGGAGGGTCCACCTGATGGACCTGACCCGCTTCTTGATGTAGGCCACATCCTCCCTCAGCTTGTCCACCTTCCTTATGAACTTGTCCATTTTGCGGTCCAAAGTCTGGAATGCCCCAGGGTCAATTGGAGGTGCTGCTGCTGTCTGGGTCCCGGCAGAGGTGCTCTGAGTGGGTGTTGAGCGTAGCCCACTGGACTGTCCTGCAGCTCTCATAATGCTGGGTCCTGCTCATGCTGCAGAGGCAGGGACAACTGTCCCCGCAGTTGCTGGGGCCACTTGGGGAGAACTGGTGGTTGTGGTGGTGGTGGCTGTAGTGGGCAACGTTGGGCCACCCTGTGGTGAAGCCCACCATGCTCCGGAGGCCCGATCCGCCTGGTATTTTCGGGCCATCCGTCGGAACCCCGACTGCACCTGCAGGATGTGTCGGTACCTCATGGCCCGCCTCTCAAATTCATGCCTCTGTGCGGCACTCATGTTTGCAGCTGTGAAGAGAAAGGGCAACTATTTACCATAGGAAATGCATTGTGTGGAATAGCACAAGTGGTCAATCGGAAATTACTTTTACTGTAGTTGTAACAGCTCATATCACCATATAGATCATTGAAAGTCTCAGAGGAAGTACATGGGAAGCCTGCATAGAAAGGTCATCTCACACATAGCATATACAATAATCTACATGATGGGTGACATCAGCCAAAACTTGTCATCATAAAAATTACAAATGCAGCCAACATTCATGCTGCACCTCCTCCGCCTATTGCCTGGACTCCATATGTCAGTGTATGTGATAACAATCACAACCCTCAAGATCTGCAATTTGTAATTGGATTTGCTAGTATAGAACTCATGTGCCATAACTGAGTGTGTACACTAGGTTCAAAAAAAGTTTCAAATGGTCACAAGTATGTGTAACATACTGGTTGCTACAGTCCTAGGTACCCTATTCCCAAACACATGGCTGACTTTGAGGGGGGGTGGGAAGAAAAACCAACAATCCCAAAATCGATGCACACCCAGGAGTGTATAGAAAGCTCAACATGTTTTTGCCTCCACACACACACCACCAGTGAAGGGCTATCAACAAATCGGAGTCAGCTAAACCTTGTCCTATCCAAGGTCCACACATGTCAAAATGTACTGACCTAGGCCAACATCACATACTTCCAGTGAGGCATATTTTTCTACAGACACAGAGGAGCAAGAACACCCATGATCATGAATAGCATGTACACCTAGGCCGTTGCACTGTAGTCCCACACACTTCTAGTACAACTTGTGGAAGTGCATGCCCCCGGAAGATCCAACCTACAGTGTACTCAGTACATCGTTTACTAGGGAAGCAGCAGATTTCAGACAAGCCATTTGCAGAAGCTATCTGGGAGAATGTCAGTCTGACATGCAGACTCAGTCCGAGACGAGTCCCAGAGCAACTCTTACATTAACTAGGCCCATATTTATACTTTTTGACGCAAAACTGCGCTAACGCAGTTTTGCGTCAAAAAAATTAGCGACGGCTAACGCCATTCTGAAGCGCCATGCGGGCGCAGTATTTATTGAATGACGTTAGCCGGCGTTAGCCGGCGGCGCCGTCTGGTGTGCGTTAAAAAAAACGACGTACACCAGGCAGCGCCGGCGTAGGGGGATATGGGGCTTGGGCGTCAAGAAATGGGGCAAGTCAGGTTGAGGCAATTTTTTCACCTCAACCCGATTTGCGCCATTTTTTTTCACTCCCAACCCCCATAGAAATGACTCCTGTCTTAGCAAAGACAGGAGTCATGCCCCCTTGCCCAATGGCCATGCCCAGGGGACTTATGTCCCCTGGGCATGGTCATTGGGCATAGTGGCATGTAGGGGGGCACAAATCAGGCCCCCCTATGCCACAATTTTTTTTTTTTTTAAACTTACCTGAACTTACCTTAATGTCCCTGGGATGGGTCCCTCCAGCCTTGGGTGTCCTCCTGGGGTGGGCAAGGGTGACAGGGGGGGTCCCTGGGGGCATGGGAGGGCACCTCTGGGCTCCTTCAGAGCCCACAGGTCCCTTAACGCCTGCCTTTTGCAGGCGCTAAAAAACGGCGCAAAAGCGGGCGTATGTCATTTTTTTTGACCCGCCCACTCCCGGGCGTGAATTTTGCCCGGGAGTATAAATCCGACGCACATGCCTCAGAGTCGATTTTTTAGACGTGAACGCCTACCTTGCATCTCATTAACGCAAAGTAGGTGTCCACGCTAAAAAATTACGCTAACTCCATGGACTTTGGCCCTAGTAGCGTCTAACGCCAAAGTATAAATATGGAGTTAGTATTGCGTCTAAATTGCGTAAAAAAAAATGACGCAATTCCGGCGCAAACGGAGTATAAATATGCCCCCTAGTGTATTCCACATGACTCACCCCATTTCCCATAGCGGGCTCTACAGGAATGGCCTACAGAGCCATATTCTGACAAATGGATAAGCATAGGTGAACTCAAAATGAAGGGATAACTGAAATCCCACTAATGGAACAAGACTAATGATTGGGCAGTGCATCAAACCTTGCAATCTGTTCAACACACAGTAGTCCATCACGCATCACCAGCAAACACAAAAAATACCACACATGCAACACTCACTGTAGGTGTCGGGGTCCTCAAAATGAGCCACCTCTCCCACTGTGTATGGTGCAGGTCCAC